>NC_139217.1:274214271-274666771 GCF_055691185.1 Crinia signifera | reverse complement strand
GTGGAGTAACGAATACTGCAATTCCTCTGTTAAGGCGGGTGCACATCTATAGCCATAGGGATATCTGTTAAAGGGACAGGAGTGGGTGCTATCTGGGGGTGTAACAATCTCTGCACTCTACTGGGGGCATGGCACAAAATAAAACAGGCTGAGGCCTTCCAAATGTTGGCCTCCTCGAATCCTTGAGTGAAAAATAAAATAACCTATACAGTATGTATAAATAATTTCTTGATCTCATATAAATTGGGTTCATGTAGTTGTGAGAGAACATGACAGACCTGTTTCCAACCAAGAGCCAAAATTAGAATAACTAGTTTATACTGATGGGATTTAATGGGATTTTCTATTTGTAATTCTGCTTTATATAAAAGTACCCCTAATCCAGTTAAGTGAATGTTCTCAAATAAATTGAAGATTAAGAGCAACAGATAACAAGCATTTCTAATTAAATAGTAGGAAAGCACTCCTTACACTAATGATACATGATGTAAATATGTTACTATGATAACTATTTCCTGATTTCAGTCTTGGCAACAAATAATGGATACATTTAGTCTCTGGGAGGTTTAACATGACTGTACCTCAAGCTGATAAAGTCAGGATTCTGGTTGTGTATGTGAAGGTTTCAACCGTCTGTTTTTTTCTGATATCACGATATTGCTATGTATTGCTCTAGGAAGCATTGGACTTTTGGTCCAACTGCATGGGTGTAACAGTATAACTGATGTTGCCCATATTTTTTGTTGTTTAGACAGAAAGAACCATTTTATTACTATACTATATTCAATATTATTACCAAGGCACAAATATATCAGTCTCACAGAAAGCAGATGCATTTCACAATAAATGATTGCATGGATTTACAGAAGGACTACAGTTGGTTTTGGATCTGCCCACACCAGAGATAATACTAAATTGCTTACTGTATTGTACCTCCACCTCTAACCTAGGATTTGTAAATAAGAAGAGACGGCATTAATCGTCTGAAAGCCTTTCGTGGAAACTTCCATGTAACCTTAGGGCTACTTCTAGCCATAGGTTTTGGAATGTCAACTATAAATTGTTGACAATGTGGGGATTTATTGAGCAGTAAGGAGAGATACAGGGCCAGATGCACTAAACTTCAAAAATGTGATCAAATGGAGAGTGATAAACAACCAGCCAATCAGCTCCTGCCTGACAGTTTTTAAACACAGTCTGTGACATGGCAAGCAGGAGCTGATTGGCTGGCTGTTTATCACTCTTCATTTTATCACTTTTGAAGCTCAGTGCATCTGGCCCAGAAGCAGTTGCAGGGCTTGGGACAATAGATTTCAGCATAACATACTCTTCTTCATAATAATTCATGATGTAAGAATCCTGTAAAATATGTTATTACACTAGTCTTACTGTCTCCTACATCATAGCAATGCAGGTCAATGGCTGTTAGCAAAACTAATCAAATAAAATGGACAGTAAATTTTGTAGTAAAGGGAAAAAAAATATAAAAATTAGAAATATACAGTTTCTATCATGCTTACACCTTCTCTTTAATTAGTTTCAGTATCTACATTTTGCTTTTAAAGTATCCATTGAAGCCTGCATTGAGGTCATGGGTTCAATTCCCCCCTAACTGTATGGAGTTTGTATATTCTGCTTGATTCCTCCCACAATCCAGAAATACACTGGTAGGTTAATTGACTGCTGACAAAAACCTACTTCCAATCTACTCTGAATAGAGAGTTAGTCAGGGTTAGGCACTAAGGAGATAAGATTAGGGTTAGACACGAAGGGGGTACAGTTAATATAAGATAGGCTGCAGGTAGGGACGGTTAGAGGACAAGGGTATAGGGTTTGAATACTTACATAGAAGGTGTTGGGATCCTCAGCATCGGAATGCCGCTGTTTCTCCTCTGGCTGCCGGAGGCTGAGATCACGTACCCAACCCATAGGAGCTATTTCTCACTCGGTTGTGGTAGCGTAAGGCGAATCCTGCCAGAAGGGCTTCTTGAATGCGGCAAGCTGTATAACAGCTATAGGCATCCACAAAATAAACAGATTGGCAAGTATAGCTGTGATCTCACCCATAAATGTATATACTATTTAATGATATGCTGTTTTGTTGTGTGACATTTTGTACAATGACGGGGGGGGGGGGGGTGTGTTTGTTTACCCTACGGGGAGAGGGGGCGCCGCAAACATTTTCGGCAGGGGGATGCCGATTTAATAGTTACGCCGCTGGCATACATTGATAGCAATTTTCATCATACAATAATACAATAATAGTATTATTTTGTCATGGGTATGAAGGCATAGGTTTCATAGGTTTTCCTCAGGGTAACTAATTGCGAGAACTGTGGAACTGTGTCCACATATAACAAGGCAGGGTCATCAGCATACACGTGAGCAAAACACAAATCCTTACACATATGTTTACATTTATAGAACCATCATGATAATATTATAAGAAAAAAAATGTGGTTCTTCAAAGTCATTGGAATCTCTATAATAGCAATGGTAGTATAGGCTTTGTGGTTCTATAATTAAAAACTGTGTCTATTAAGGGATCATTTCCCCTCCCTTTCAATTAAAGGTTCCCTAAAGAAACACAAAGAGAAAGCAGGACTGTATAACTAGCACACATTCAGTTTAATCACCAAGTAACCACTAGATGGCTAAATGAATTCACACGACTTGGAATTGGCCGCAAACTTTATAAATATATTCCTCGCATAATATACTGTATACGTGATAAACATAAATAAAACAGTAAGTGCAAGCACTGATCATCATTCCGGCCTGACATTACAGGTCTTCAGAAGAAATCTGCTGCTGCTAAATGTAACATTTCACAAATTATTATATTATGAATCAAACTATTTCAAATAATTTATTCATGGGGTTTTAATGAAAAACATATCTGAATACTTAACCATGAAGACGAGTCTTTCTAAATAAAAAAATAACACCAATTCATTGTGTATAGGTGTTACTTTGTATGTCATTACTTTAAATGTATTTAAAGTTAGTAAAGTCGACCAGACATTTGTTACCACAGAAATGGTCGCTGTCCTCCTACGCTTAAGTTGGCTGGCTCAAGGAGTCACATTGACATTTAAACACGAAGACCAACACAGTGACCCAGTAGGCCACACAGATCGCACCCAAGCCCAAACAAAGCCAGGCTACTTAAATCAATATATAATGATGATAATAATCTATTTAGCCGTATTGCCTATTACACATTATGCCACACACTATAATGCCTATTACATATTAGGCAACGCACTGTAATGCCCATTACGTATTATGCCACACACTGTAATGCAAATCACACATTATACCACACATTGTAATGCCCATTACACATTATACCACATGCTGTATTGCCCATTACATATTATACCACATGCCATAATGCCAGTTAAACATTATAATGCACACCGCAATGCCTGTTAAACATTATACCACACAGCATAATTCCTGTTACACATTATTCCGCACACTGTGGCAGGCCAGGCTGCCAGTTGGAGCCAAGAAGACAGGAGCAGGAGGAGGACACCACTACTGTACCACAAAAGTAGTTGCGAACACAGAGTCACACTGCAGGCTGCATTGCAGTATGTAGCCAGCCAAGGACAGAGAAAATGGCACCAGATACTGAGTTCAGTGTCTTGGAGTTGCAATAGCACATGAGCCAAGCCTGGTCACCAGAAGGGGTAAAGAGCCAGGCCATGCAGTAATATTCCTGGATGGATCCCACGAATGCAGAAGCAAATAGTTGTGTCGGGTCTGACTTACACTGTAATACTGCAATACCGCGGCCCTGGCAGCAGCACAGACGGGCTGTGGTTCTAGAGAGGGGGCAAAGCCAATCATGCTCACCATGTTGTACAAAGTTAAGAATATGCATGCGGAAATGAGAGTTTGTTCCACCTCTGAATCTCTTAGAGAGGGGCATGAGCAAATGATACTCGCACAACCCATGGTGCCCATATCATTGGGACACTGTAAGTTTTATCCCACATGTCACTAAAAGATTAGACACCAGATAATTGAGGGCATATTTCTGAATACTATGACAATTTAATTGCCTGCTTTAGGTTCTGATTTGCAAATTACATTTCCTTTCTTACAGCAAATGGAGCACACTTCTCTTTGATAGCATACGTTGGCATTTAATGTTTCTGGGTTAAGCCCTACAAATTAAGTAGTATTATCTTAGGGGTCCTACAGAGCGGCGGTATAATTGGGAAATCAGGTAAAATAGAAGAAAATGTAATGTGATTTATTATACTACGTAAGGTTCCATTTATTGTAGGGAAAAAACTAAATATTGTAAATATGTTTTCCATAAAAATAGGGTCTCTGCCACAATCCTCTTGTTGATATTGCTATCTGAGAAAACCCTGAATCAAACACATTTTTATTTAATTACAATATATAAATATTTATTCTTTAATTCTTAATCTATTTCTTGTTTACTTTTCAGAATTATATTTATACTTTTGTTTTTTGAAAACTTTTCTTGGTCCAAATCCAGACTTCCAGTCCACTGCACATGTGAGAGCCCGGAACTCATTCATGCGAATAAACAGTCCACCATTGCCAGAGAAATGGGTATCATTCGGCAGCACCTATAAAGTTTCAAAGGTAAATTTTTTAAATAAAATATTTTATATCAGCAGTGATATAAAATCTTTAATATTGCCAAATGTGTTAAATAAACAGCAGGAATTGAATGTTCTAGCTGTATAAATCATTATCTTGGAATTTTATGAAATCTGATACAGAGTAAGAGGCAGGGGAATATTAATAGAGGAAAGGTCCTGTGTACAGCCTCCGTCTTGACCCCCTCCTCTCTAGCCAGCTGGGCAGCAGACACTGAGCATTACAGTCATAAGTAGACCCTAAAACTGTGCCTAAGGGCAGGGCCGTCTTAACAACAGTGTGGGCCCCTGGGCAAAGCAATGCACTGGGGCCCTTACCCATTCTCCCCTCCTAGGGGTGGGGGGTGCTATAAGCAGCAGCTTTGATGTCCCACAGGTGGCAGGGGGTGCTCTATATTCCACTTAACATGTAGGACCTGGAGCAGTAACTTCTGCTAATTACTCCTTTACTGCACAGGTGTTGGGAGGGAGAACACTAATGTGTGGAAGGGGGCACTGAGCTGAATGAAGGGTCCCTTGTAAATGACTTCCATGGAGGTAGGGGGTGTTTTATAGGGAGGGTTGGATAATGGAGTGGGCTTAATATTCGTCATTTTCCGGTGGAAGGGCAGCTTGTTTGACTGCAGATATTGCCATTATCTGGAAATAGATTTCTTAGCCTTCAATAGTATAAAAACCTAGAGTCCCAACTTTCAGGAGGTGCTGGGGACTTGGGGATCAGAGCTCAGGAGCCAGAGCAATCCATTGACAAAAATATAAAATTGTACACCAGAAGTTTGGAGCTGGAGCAGGGACCGGTTGCTGGAAGGCTGATATCTCTGGTTCTCGGCATGATAGAGACAAGCCGCTAGTGTCGTCAAAAACTCTAAGTCAGAGAGAACCTGAGAAATATGACTGGGAAGTGCAATTAACAGGTCGGATGTGGACTGCTGCTTTGAAGTTGGATATCTCCAGTTCCCCAGGGCCGATTTTCAGAATTCTGGTATCTCTGGAAAAAGGGGATCTTCAGCTATCAGCATAGGGCCCATATACATCTGGGGCCCCTGGGCAGGTGCCCATTAAGCCCATACGAAAAGACGGCCCTGCCTAAGGTGGATATTCAATCTCCTGCAGCCATCTCCCAACGGGGGAGATGGCTGCAGGGCCCTTTTCAATGCTGTCTTCCCCGACAGCATTGACCAGGGGATCTTGGCAGAACGAGCCTGACTTCACAAGCAGTCAGGCTCATTCTGCTGAGAACAGCTGGGAATTGACAAGCTCCCGGCTGCGGCTCGCCGATTCCTGGACACAGCTCGTGGCCACGCCCCCTTATTGGCCCACGGCAGGCGGGACATTGAATCCCGCCTGCAAATTCTCGGTCAAGCAGACTGAGAATGGGACAGGGTCACAGGGCCCGACAGCCATGACCCAACATTGAATACCCCCCAAAGTCTAGTGCGCATGCAGAGGTTTCCTTCCAAATGGAACTGTGTCCACTTTCCCAGTATTTTTCTAGTACGCTTGTATTAAATGGTGATTTGTGCAGTCCTGCTGCTGCCAACGTGGGACTGCAGAGGGGTGAGTGTTGAAGAAATGAGTGTAGAGTGTGCGGTGTGAGCCTCCCTGGACCCAGGGACTCCTGTGTATTGCACACTCTGTACCCATTACAGAAACACCATTGGTAATGGGCCTATTTATTTAGACCAAAAATACAGTCAATCCTCCAAAGACAGTAGTCCAAAATGTATAAGACAAGCAAAGGAGGAGATTTGGTTGCAAAGACATCCACACCAGTAGAAGCTGTGGTGCCGAATTTTAGATCCACTCCAAGCTTGTAGGAGGCACTTTCGCTATGTGGCAGTACTGGAGGTTTACTTTTAAAGTGTTTTTTTTTTTTAATGTTTGCAGGCATTAGGACAGCTGTGGAGTGATAATATGTCTTGGACCTATAGAGGTAGGGATGGTGGAAATAGCTATAATTTGCACAAATTATAATGAATTAATAGTGCAGTGAGTCATCTGCTGCTGAATAATGCTCTTGCACATCCCTATACCTTTCTCTCTATAGTCAAAAACCACACCCAATGACATTACAAAGATAGTCATGCATTAAAGAAGAAGGTATCAACAAGAAATAGGGCTAATGCAATGGTTTATAAGTTCACCACATTTTCAACACATTTATGTGAGGGAACTCATTTGGCAGAAAAAGGGGATGCACACAATATACTGTAGCTGTTATCAGATACAGAAGTTTTGCATCCTGTTATGTGGCAGCATCTTCACCATCATACTGTCTGCCTCTGTGGTGATCGTGGCATCACTAGACCCAACACTGACACCCACAATCATTCCCGCCATCTCCCAGCACTAGGAACTAACATGTTGGTCTCAGTTCCAGTCTGTTCCCAACAGAAAGTCACAGAACATATTTACTGAGACTTCCCAGCATCCTCTTGTCTTAGCCTCCTAGTGTATTTCTAACCTCATGCCCAAGAGTTATTTACGCCAAGCTAGCTTCCTACTGAACCAGTATTCAGCAAGAAACCTCAGATCTGACAGCTGTGGAATGAAGCCAACAAAGTGATGCATACTGCAGTGTAGGCAGGCCATAAACGTGATTCCAGCACAGATGCTAGGGGAGCCATGGAGGGTTAATGGAGTTTCACTCTATTAAGCTGATCCCACAGGCATAGGTAGAATACACAAAACACTCATTGCATATGAATCATTTATGTTGGTCTCCTAAGTTAGACTTTACCTGCCATTTCTCACCTGTGTATGACTTATCAACAAAGGTGCAACCTTCTTTCACCAACTTTCTCCTGCATTTTTGTTTCTTCAATGTGCTAAAGGTAAAATAGCCCCTGCCAGTCAGCATATATCTCTTATTACATATCCAGTGCAGCTCATTGTGAGCATGAAAAATTGTCTCAGTCCAGTAGATACACTCATATCCATTATGAAACATCTCCACATCCCAAAAAGATCCCTATAATAGACAGCTCTAATGGTACACTGCTCGCTTTTACATAAACATTTTAAAGATTTGCTTCACAGCTAATGAGACGTGATATATGAAGTGTTCCAGGAGACTCACGTAGCACATTATAACATATAGCTTGTTGACCATTAATTGAGCCTAAGCAAGGTTAAGAAAAAATAAATAATTCTGTGTATTTTAAGACCAATTTTCCAGGCCTCCAGTCGCAAATTTACAGGATGAAGTCCAGGCAATTCCCAGCTTTCTCACTCAATAAATATACAAATCATAGTTTTATTGCATTTGACCCCCATTATACCTCAGCTGGCAATACGTCATGGAATGTAGTCATGTAGTCTGCGTGATGAGGCCGATCTCTAGCAAACTAAAACGTTTTTCAGGATTAATGTACACTGAGTTACCTTATTGGTTACTGCTTGCATGTCTTCTGTTCACCAGCCACCATTAAAGTTTTCTAGACAATAGCTAGTACTAGAATACCGGATACTGCGTTCCCCAGTTATCTCATTCCCATCTAGTTCCACATGTGTCTGTCATCAGTTGTATTGAGACTTATTGCAGTGACCATCTCAATCTGTCAAATACAAGTGTGTGAAATATTGTTTGAAAGTGTTTATTAGGGGGTTGGGGATGTGTCCCATTGCACAGTACAGTAGCTTACTTTACTTACCTGACAATTTTATACTCACTAAAATGCGACTTGGTGCAATATTTGCAGTGTAATCAATAAATAAGCTTTTCTGTGTTTTTCTCATACTGTATCTCTGAAATAAACAAAATACAGTCTATGACTTTCTATTAAATTGTCATTTTGGCATTAGTTAACTATTTATCTTCCATTAACTTTTTATACCTAGCGATTGTTTATGTTGAAAAATTATTCTGAATTAATTCAGTTATGACTTATAATTAGATTTACTGTGTCATCCATTCTTTTATTACATATATGGAATACATTGGAGTGACCGCTGGTCGGGATGCTGGCGGTGAGAAGACCAACAGCGGGTTCGATAATGAAAATCCCTACAGGGGCTGGGTAAGTATACTTACCCCCAACTCCAATAATCCTTACCCTACCTCCCTAATGCCTAATTTTCTGTCTCATCCTAACCCTCCCCAATAGTACCTAACCTTAACCCTCAGGACCTGCAGCCTAACCTGCCCCCCTTAGTGCCTAACCCCCCTCCTTTTAGTGCTTTACCCTAATCCCCTCCCACAGCCTAATCCTCTCTCGCCTACACACAAATAAACTGCTCCATTTTACAGAGTCACCTGTTAGTGGGACTAGGATAATACAATTATGCTTTATAGTTGTGCAAAAGGAAGAGTCTCAATAAATTTAGCTCTAATACATTTTATATAAAATTGAAAATGAAAGTCTAACCTCACTAATACATACTAGTAAAAGTAATGCCCATATATTATTATTATTATTAGAAATAGTTTGACACCCTTTTTCATATAAAAAACATTATCAATCATCATTTATAAAAATGCTAAATTTAAATCAAGTAATTTTTATTGATGAATGTTTGTATACATATAAAAATAAAAATAAAGTACAATACAAAAGATAAACATTGGTACATTGTCTAAATATTTGGCACGAGTGTGCCATTCAAACATAACTGAGTGACATATACTGTATTATCAGGAGTCCTTGGAATGAGTAGTGGAAGTCAGTGCATGGAGGCGAAGGGTCCAAACAATCAGGACAATAGAGTAAATTAGGGGGAATGGCCTTGGATATACAGCGAAGAATTTTGCCAGAGGCCACAGACCTTGTCATATTTACTTTCACATCAACGTTTAGAGTACATAAAGCGTTCATGGGAGAGGGTGACATTAACAAGCGCAATCCGCATAGCATGAGAGGGAGGGTCCGGGCTCATCAAGGTTCTAGCAATACAGACACTGGCTAGAGTGAGAAGGTTGTTAACATATAGCCGGAGATGAGTAGGTAAGAGCTCCACTAAATTAAGACCAAAAGTACAAATATGGGGGGAGGGGGGTAATAAGGGGGACTGGAATTCCCGTATCTCGGATACTAAGAGTAATTGCCTCCCAAAAAGAGTATATTTGTGGACATAGCCACAGCAAATGCCAGAAACCATCCCCAGTCTCCGAACATTTAGGACATGCGTCCGTAACAATACCGCCTATCCACCGTCTACTCGGAGTCCAGTAAACTCTGTGTAGAATACAGCAGGATTTGGTGGAACCTGGCATATGCCGTTGCATTTCTCGGGGAGCCACCATTAGAAATTAGATAAATAAAAAACATTTGACCATTTTGTCATATAGTACATTACTTCAGTGAACATAGAATTCTACTTTAATGGAAGGGAAGCATTTTCTCCAGTCACAGGTTCTCTGAAATAATCATTTAATGCTTACCTTATGCTTTTCATCTATAATGACGACACACACCCTCCCTCCCAGATGGGCATTACACCCTCTCCCAGGTTACTTGGTAGAACAAGGATGATAATAGAGGCTTGATATGTTTCCATGGATACTACAACAAGATATGTACTCCTGCCAATAAAAAAAACTGTTTTCTTGTGTGAAAAGTAAACTATATTTAAATACCAGCATATTGCAGTATGTAGTTACTTGTTGTAAAAGTTGCTCAAAGTTGTGCATGTGTGCCTGCAACATAATGTATGCACAGTTATTAAATGTCTATAACAGTGCAATTCTGAATCAATCCAATAATGTGCACCACCTGAAAGTGGCAATGGTTAGATAAAAGCTGCTTGGTCATATTACAACGGGTAGTGGAGTGGTCACGCTTTGGGGAATGCCTTGTACTTCTTTAACACTGGGCTGCATTTTAGCATCATCCCTTAATATATACAAACTCAGGTGCACTTGGCAACATTACCCCTTTGCTGTGAACTCCCTCCATTCCTGCTGCCTTGGCAACAGTGCAGATCCTTCATACTGTATCTACACTACACGGGCTGTCCTGGGAAAATCTGAACACATGGTAACTCACTGTATAATCTTTTCATACAGTAGCATTACTGCATTATTGTTGGTTTGAAATTGTGTGCAATTCAGCAAATTATAGATTCCATTTAAAAACCATTTAGCCTGGGTGGTCATTCTTGAATTTTTAATTAAAGAAACCTTAGTAAGTATTCTGTTGGCTGTTACTTATTTGGTATGTGCAAATTATAGGGTAGTTTCCTAAGCATAGGTTTGGGAATACATTTGTGTCAGACTTACAGCTGCTGTCTATGTACTACTGTTCTGTGAGTTTCAACTGTGTCCTCAGCTATAGTTCACAGACATTAAAAATTTAAACATTTCGAGAAATTCCAAAAAATTGTAGTAAAATTGTACTAAGGGTCATACAAATTAGCAAACAACATTTATATCATTGTGAGGCATACTATAAAGTACAATTAGCATCACCCATATCAGTGTACTATTTGCCCTGTACACATGAGGCTTATACACGCAAGGCGGTAATGGGCCACGGATAGGGTGACCACCTCATCCCTTTAATTCCGGACACATATTATTTACACAGGTTCTGTGGCTGATTAAAACTAACTGAAATGGAGTCTTGTAGTCAGCCAGCCACAGAACCTGTGTAATTAATATGAGTCCAGAATTAAAGGGATGAGGTGGTCACCCTAGCCACGGATGGTAGTGCATCCAGCCCACAATCGTGTTGTAGCTGCAGAAAAAGGGCAAAACCAGTAAGGACAGAGCTCAGCAGTCTCTATATGCACAGTAGGGTCTGATTTAGATATGGTTGTTAATACAACTGTGATCATAGCCACCTTCTCCATAGCGACTGCAGAAATATGCAAATGATAGTCTCAGCCTTTTCCTTGAGTTCCACCAGGCTCCATGGTCTGTGCACTTGTACAAAATGGTTGCAGCATAGGCCACATCAACTCCTAAAGGCACATACACACTGGGCGACTGAGCTGGAAGCAGCTCAATTTTGTCTTTTGAGCTGCTTTCAGCTCCAAAGCTCCCTCGTGTGTACGGTGCTGCAGGGAGTGCTGATGCGTGCTCCTACATAATTGTTGGCCCCGCGGCTCATCTACTGGTACTACCAGCAGATGAACAACACGGTGCATGGTTTTCCATATCGCCTGCTAAGCACAGCCATCACCACTATTTAACTATTGATTATAAATGAGAACAAAATGGCATGAGTGAGAGGGCAGTTGTTGAAACACAAAGCATATTTATTCATTAAAGTCAGGATACAATACGCTAGCCAAAAACATCCAAACAGCTGCTTATCTCAAGAATAGAGAATATAATCTACAGTTACAGTAAAAATGGTCACTTACATGATCCAAGTCCATCTGCTGTATTATACTGCCAACAAAGCAAAGGCTACAGATTATTGAACATCAGCATTAACAAAGAGCAAGGATATCATCATCATCAACAAAAAGTTGAGAGACATAGGTAAATGCTAATTGTAGATATGCCACATTCATGTGATCAACCAGGGGTTCTATGAGGAGCAACAAAGAAAAATCTCCTAGAAGGTACAATGAGGAATTTGTAAACTTTAAAAATTTGTTCCTGTAAACTTTGGCAATGCAGTTTTGATTCATTCACAAATGGCCAATGATTTGTGGTCTGCACATGCGTCTGAGCCACACTGTGCATTGTGACAAGCAGTGGCAGTGGGGTTTTAGCCACAGTTTGGTTGACAGACTGCAACCTATTTAAGGTGACTGAGAGTTGCAAATTTGCAACTTACATTTACATATCTTCGGTGATTCATTGCAACTGAAGATGCAACACCTGTGTTCACCTCAGAATTAGCCTAATTGTTCTTATACTATGGATACAGAGTGCGGATTTGGTGTGTAGGAGAAGGTGGGTTAGGTGCATGTCCTTTGAATACTACAAAATCTTTAACTCATGCATTCATAATATGTTATGTTGACTGCAGTTTTAGTCTAGTCAATCAATTTTTAATGCAGTAGATAGAATACATACTCTTCTACTGCTGTTCTGCTTTTTCTTACATTGGTTACCTATACATTTATTTATTGGTACTTGTTTCCTATCACGGCTACAATCGCGGGCATCGTGTACCTTAAAGTTAAGGTACACGATGCCCGCGATGGACCCGATTTCCTTTGAAATCAGGTCCATTTTGCCAGCAAAGGAAAAATCGCGGGCATCGCGTCGGTCGCGGCCATTAACATAGCCCCCGACTCGACCGTCGCGATGCCCGCGATTTTGCCTTAGGCTTCAATGTTAAAATAATTTTTAACATTGAAATCGGGAGCATCGCGTCGGTCTTGTGCCATTATAATGGCACAAGATGAGATGGACTTGATTAAGTCCATCTCACATAGGAAACAATGTGAAATGGGCCAATATGACCCATTTCACATTGTATATGGCCCCCTTGTTACCCCACTATTGACGCAAACCCGAAGCGTGGCGAGCGCAGCGAACCCGCAATGGGCGGCGGTGCGCGTCCTCCGACCTTTTCATTTACCTTACTATCCACGTCGGCGTGGAGTTGAGAATATAAAGTGTGGCGAGCGCAGCGAGCCACCGAGCCCGAAGCGTGGCGAGCGCAGCGAGCCCCGCGAGGGGACGCGTATACCTCGCGGGGCTCGCTGCGCTCGCCACGCTTCGGGAATGAAAAGGTCGGAGGACGCGCACCGCCGCCCCTCGCGGGCTCGCTGCGCTCGCCACGCTTCGGGTTCGCGTCAATCGTGGGGTGGCGTTCAGGGTGTCAAATTGGGGGTGTAGGGAATATTTTACATTGAATCAAATGTAAAATCGGGTCCCAGGGACCCGATATTCACATTTGATTCAATTAAAAAATCGAGTCGGTCGCGTCGGTCGCATCGCATGCGATTTGGTCGCATGCGATGCGACCGACGCGATTTTTCCGACACGACCACCCCGATTGAAATCGGAGTGGCCGTGCTAGGAAACAAGTACCAATTTATTATTCGTTTATTAACAGTTTCTTATATTTCTTTTATAGCGCACACATATTCCGCTGCACTTAGTATAGATGAACATTCACATCAGTCCCTGTCCCAGTGGAGCTTACAATCTATATTCCCTACCACATGTACGAGCGCGCACACAGACATACTAGGGTTCATTTTTGTTGGAAGCCAATTAACCTACCAGTATATTTTTGGTTTGTGGGAGGAAACCGGAGCACCCGGAGGAAACCCACGCAAGCATGGGGAGAATATACAAACTCTGTACAGTTAGGGCCACGGTGGGAATCAAACCCATGACCTCAGCACTGTGAGACAGTAATGCTAACCATTACACCGTCCCTACCCCATGTAATGTATCCAATAGAGCAATTTTTTCCAACTCCAGTCCTCAGGGACCCCTGACAACTCGCACATATTTTCCAGATATCCTAGGGGGTGCACTGGCTGACATGTTTTAAAAGATCCACAGGAGGTGCTAACTATTTCATGTGATACTGAGGTCATCTGTAAAACATGCCCTATTAGGAGTTATTGCAGTGTTTGGAAAACACTGCAATAGACCATAATGCTACTTCTCCCGTGGCCTTCATGTGAATTATATATAATCTTGTCCAATCAATCTTTAACAGCATGGGTGATCAGCATTCATGTAAACCATCTGTACTAATGTACTGTAACCATGCTATATGCTATTGCTTTATGCACTCATTTGCATGCTATGTGTGAACTTTCATTGACAAAACCGGAATTAAGATTTTTTTTATTGCAAAGACAGCTCTATAGTATATCGCACATCCTCACTGACGCACTTAGTGATTGTTATTATAGTAAAAGAGTAAAACCTCCAGTGTAGGTCAAAAGGTGATGCCTTGGGGTAGGAAAATGCAATCCAAATAAATATGACTTTGAGATAACACAGAGAAGAAATGCTTCAGGAATTCCTGCTAAACTAAATTGTAAAACATTCTCTGGCAGTCTGCTGCATAGCTAGAAGATTTCTAAATACCAAATAATGGAGGAAAATACTAATGGTGTGTGTGTACAGTATGTGTAGATAGATAGCTAGATAGCTAGATAGCTAGATAGATAGATAGATAGATAGATAGATAGATAGATAGATAGATAGAACAAGAACAGGTAAAGTAATGCATCATCACAGAAGTCTTGCCACCCACTGTTTGAGGCTGGTCGACGATATTAAAAGCAGATGTCTTGACTGTTTAGATTCTCTGTGTTTTAACACAATACAAAAGTCAAAGGTAACCACTTAAAAGGACTGTGATGGCTGCTTACTGCTGGAAATTTCATGATTACATACTGTAGCATGTAATGTTTTATTTTAATTATACACGTAATATTTTATATAAAGGACAGCATGGATGGTGCAATGGTTAGCATTACTGCCTCACAGCGCTGAGGTCATGGGTTCAAATCCCACCATGGCCCTAACTGTTCTTGCGTGGGTTTCCTCCGGGTACTCCGGTTTCCTACCACACTCCAAACATATACTGGTAGGTTAATTGGCCCAACAAAATTAGCCAAAGAGTGAATATGTGTACATGTGGTAGGAAATATAGATTGTAAGTTTCACTGGGGCAGGGACTGATGTGAATGTTTACATATACTCTGTAAAATGCTGTAGAATATGTGTGCACTATATAAATAACTGGCAATAAATAAAGGTATCCAAACTGGTCATAGACAGACATCATAATATTATGGTCGACCACTTATGGTCGACAGTCAAAAGGTCGACAGGGTTTAAAGGTTGACACAAAATAGGTTGACAGGGTCTAACGGTCGACATGGGAAAGGTCGACAGGGTTTAAAGGTCAACAGGCAATAGGTCGACATGGTCATGGGAACAAAGCATACAGGTAACGAAACACATATAAATGCAACACCTAGCTCCACCTCCACCAATCAGGCGGCTAAATGCTGTCTGATGCTAACCTCCCCAAGGATCACACACACAGGTGGAGTGATGAACCTGCCTGTTTCTGTCAGAAGCTGTGTTGTATTGTTGTCCTTCTACCAATGTCCAGACGCATATACTTTTTGTTAAGTCTGGATATTGGGGTCTGTTGACCCCTCCTCAAGGGGGGGGGGGGGGGGGGTACTGTTAGGAACCAGGATTTATAATTCAGTTTTGTGTTCTGTTCAGTTTGTGCTTGGCATTTGACTCACTGGTGGCCTCCAGTGGTAGGTCTGTGCCATATCAGCTCAATATTGTGTGAGCTTAATTCATTCACAAGTCTGCGAGGTAATGAGCTCGTTAAGTACAGCTTGGGAGCTGCCTGGATCTCTATCAGGTGTAATTAATCACTTGAGCCCTTCATAGGGCAGGCTCTCCTGCAATACTCTGCCAAAGATAGCTTCCAGCTTCCTGTTTCCTGTGCAAGTAGCTGCTTTTCCCGATCCACAGCTGGCCACCTGTCTGGGTACTGCTCCGTTGGAGTTCACCAGCCGTTTGCTGGCAATTGTCCATTTCTCTCTGAACTTAGCCCAGTGCAGCCTTCCTGGCCTTTGGCAGTTCCAGCCTGCTTTCACTCAGTTACAGAATCCTGTCTGGCAGCTTCAACTTCTGTTCCAGTGCTGTCCACCTGCCTGATCTCAGCCATCTTCCTCTGTGCTTGTCTGCTGCTGGTGCGCTCCTGGGGTGCATCGGTTGGTCGGCGGTCCATTCCTGGTACTGTAAGTTCCCCGGTTGGGGACCTGGTTCCTTATTCTTGGCTTGGTGCCCTCCTGGGCCTTGTTCATCTTTTGTTATTTCAGACCCACTGAGGAACTCGGGGGGGGATTCTCCACAGCAGTTGCTGCGTTCTCAGTTTTCCTGGACTGGGTGGTCCCAGTGAGAATTTATCTGTGTTTAGTGTTCGTGCGTATCATTCATTGTGTGCTTTTTGGTGTGGTGTATTTCTTATTGTGTATGCAACGTGGTCGCATTTGGTGGGCGACTAGGTCGCTGGCGCTTTAAGTTGCATTAGATAGTTACGGCAAGCTGCCTTTTTTTCTTTAAGTCCCAGTCAGGCTTTGTAGTAAGATTATCCTTTTGACTGTACCCTGGGGGGATCCCCGGTTCCTTGTCTGTACCTAACAATTGGCTGCACCAGAGCTAGGGCGGGCCTAACTCACCCTTTCAAATGTGGCAGCTACAGGCGAAGCCTAGTTCTTGCAGGAGCCGGTCACCCTACCCGTGTTGTCAACAGAGGTAGCGTAGGATTCCGCCATGGCTGTCCAGAACAGCAGTCCCGGCTACGGGTGCACACCCAAAACCATAACAGTTTCACAGATGAGGTCGCCTCCCAGAATCAGCAGCGCCCCAGATACAATATAAAAACAGTGATTACATAACATAACACAATTAAAACAAGTAAATCATCCACTGGAAAATACAACGTATAAAGTATTATATATAATTATATAAAGGATGTATTCAAAGGATCTAGCACAAATGTCATTTTGGCGATAATTCAATAATATCACGACACATCGAGGTTACAGCAATAAATCAGTGAACTTCCGCTGATACATCCATACAATATTACAGAGCATCAAGTTAAAAGAAGGCTGGAATTTTATCGGAAGCAGAACATACCTAGTTTTTCATTCAGCCCTCTCGGGACCAGGGTATCTAATTTCATGATCCATCTGCTCTCCATACGAAGCAATAACCTGCCTCTATCCCCCCCATGTAAGTGGGGGAAGATGATCAATTAATTTAACCAGTGGCGTAACTATAAATTTTGCTCCCCCCAGCCAAAAAAGTTTCTGGCGCCCCCCCCCCCCCCCCCCCCCCATGCCCCTTAAACATTACGTCACACATCATAATGCCCCTTGCACTATATGCCACATGCCGTCATTAAATTTATACTCCACAAATCTAAATGCACCTTACACTATGGCCGGAATTTCATGCTGCCCGAGTTCAGTGCAGTGCGAGATATCCAATGAATTCTGATGTTTTTTAAAGGGGAATTAACTTAACAGGCATGGTTTTGCCTTGTAAGTTAATGCCCCTTTAAAAACAGTCAGAATTCAGCGGACATCTCGCACTACACTGAACTCGGGCGAGATGTCCGCTGTCGACGAAGTCGCACTGCCGCCAGAAAAAGGGTGTGACCTCACTGAGAGGGGGAAAGGCTTATTGGGAATAATGCTCCCACAAGTCATGCCTCCCGTTTTCATCACTATGGAGGCATGCTAAGCGCTCTGTGAGCTTCTGGCATGCCCCCAGCCCCTCAGACAGATGCTAACGCATGGACACGCAGACGCCGACAAACAGACAGATACTGACAAATGGACAGATCCTAAAACACGGGCGCTGACAAGTTGATACATGGACGCCGACACAGACACATATGTTGACACATGGAAACTGAAAGACGCCTATACACAGGGATACGCTGACACACGGACTGCACATAGAGACACTGGTGCTGACAGACGCTGACATCTAGAGACATAACACAGACACCCAGACACTGACACAAATATGCTGACATGTAATGACACAGACACTGAATGCTTTGCATCCCACTGTAGAAAACCAGGTTTTGAAAGAGTTAACCTTATTGTTGTGTTCAGCTCCTGTGCTGAAGCCTGTAGAAGGGGAGGGCTCTGTAACCGGAGTGCAGAGTGCAGGGGAATAGAAGGCAGCCGCTGGAGCAGGACAGTCAAGGACAGAAAGCAGGGAGAGGGACGATGCTGCAGCTGCCCAGCCTGCGCGGAGGTACGGAGGTTGTGTGTACTGTGTACACAGAAACAGTTCCGAACTTCCTGCCTGTAATGCTGCTGCTGCGAGGAAGGGGGGGGGAGAGAGCCGGAGTGAGACAGGACGGACCTCAGTTCAGCTCTGCAGGTTAGAGTGAGAGGCTTCCGGCGCCCACGCAGCCCCCGCTCCTCCAAGCAGTGGCGGGGGCTGCCTTACACAAGCTACGCCACTGAATTTAACACATAAGCTGGCCACAGTGTGACCAGCCGATGCCCAGTGAAGGGCCACCGGCCGGTCACTACGGCCAGGTGGCAATCGCTGCATGGATGGCAGTTCTGTGCTTGGCCATCCAGTCACGTATTGTGGTTTCAGTTTTGCCCACATACTGATAACTGCAGGGACAATAAATTACATGTATTATGAACTTAGTGGTGCAGGTGATAACATGTCTAATGTAGAATTTTTTACCACTGTATGAGTGCACAAAGTGGTTCCCTGTAGGGAACTATACGCCATGCACCCAACACAGTGGTAGCACCCCTTAGCCTTAGTTAAAAAGCTTGCGGGTGCTGGGTCCTGGCGGCCTGCGGGGGTCCAGTTGGCAGGGGTCCGGCCAGCGGGGGTTGGGAGGCGGTAGGTGACAGCTGGCTCCCTGCCTACAGTGGCAGTGGCAGCGGCACCAGCAGTGCGGCACCCATCCTGGTGACTGGGCGCCGCCATCTTGGAATTGTCATGTGACTTGGCAGAGGGGCGGATGTTAAGCCCTCTGTCAATCACAACTGCTCTATTGAGGCCTGTCTGGGCTGATAAATCCCAGCAGGCTGCAGGCTCCTGTGCTGGTGCAACTTCTAAGTTGCAGGCACTTGCTCAGGAGTTACAGCCTGTGTTCTGGGAGCTGTTCCTGTGTTCCTGAACTAATCCGTGCAAGTGCCTGGTGACTCCAGTTATTCTGTACTAGCATTCCTGTTCTTCTGTATACCAAGTTTGGTCCGTTAAGTTATACTGCCTTCCTGATCCTGATCTCCCTGAAGCCAGTTAGGCCATTTAAGTTTTGTTATTACCCTCTCAGAGTTTTCTACACCAAGTCGGCCATTTGAGTTACCCCACTGTCCAGGTTTATTATTGAGAAGACAAGTCGGCCTTTTGAGTTTAGTTACTGACACAAGTTGATGCCAAGTCGGCGATTTCAGTTTCAGTGTTGTTTTGCAAGTTCCAGTGTCTCGACCTACATTCAGTCTTGGTAAATCCCTGGCCTATAGTGAGTACTTCTGACGAGGGGCCGCGACCTGCTGTCCGGATGCAGCAAAGTCAAAACTAACTTGCGGGGGTCACTGGCGAAAAACCGCCGGGCAGTTAGACTCTGCGCCCTCGTTAAGGAGTTTCGCCAAACCTCATGGTCAGACTCTATATGCACAGGTCCTATATACTACCCGCTAAACTCCAAGCACCACAAGCGCAGCCTACCCCAGGTATGCAAACTGAGATGGATCCTCAAACGCCACCTGCTGTGACAATAATGAAGATAGTGGTATAACAACAAAAAGACATATCAATATTAACTTTTATAATGTATGTATGGCCTTTTTTTAAGTCACAATTTGTTCTGTTGAATGTATCAGCAGTACACTAATCTATAATTGTCAATGACAATACAGTATGTCAATGATAACATGAAACACAAAATACAATGAAACACATGCCTAAGATGGTATTGGAGATAGAGTAATCTGGTGATACTACTCAATGTTATCATATACTGTAGTATTGAGGGCTTGTTGTGTTGAAGATATTGGGTTGCTACTACTTAGTATGGATTGAGTAAGGTACTGGTTCTTGCTTTGTTGACTCTTTCCTGTAGAGCTTACTGAGTAGTGAATTATCACACATATGCACCTAATTACAGAGAAACCTTCCCTTAAAGGTCATTCTGCAAATGTAATACAACACCTTATTTACTGGTCACCCAATTCAATACTTGCCAGACCTAACCAGTTTAGCTTCCAAGTTCGGAATAAGATTAGATGTTATCAGGTGGGCAAAGACTTGTAATTGCATTCATGACTTACAGATTGAGCAGCTCTCATCATGCTGGGGGCTGGCAAAGCTGTCGCCAGCCCCCGCCAGCCGCCAGCTCCCGCCAGTGGGCGCACGCACGAGATGCTTGCACGCCCCGTGGCAATGGAGCTCCCCCTGGGTCCCCGCTGCCTCCCCCACCGCTGCCGACGGTCCCGGTCACCGCCCCAACCCACCCCCCCCTAACCCTGCCTGTCTCACTGAAGCGGATGGTTCTAATTTAATGGAGTCCCTCTCCTCCGGTGCTCGCCAATAGGGGAGGTTCTGGCGGGCGCCGGGACAGAATGAGAGGGGCTACATTTGTATAAAATATTTTTATTTCAAAGGAATTATGAAAGGAAAAAAGGACTTTGATTTTGTTCTCAGTATTTATATTTCATTTAGTTATGAATTATTTTTAATCTTCTTTGCCTATATGTGCTACATTATATAATATCTGAATATACTAATCCTGTTTTTTTACGTGTATTTCATCACAATTGTTATTTTCTCCAGGGCCGAAACTCGGGTTTCTGGTGCCCGGGGCAAGACATACATTTAGTGCCCCCCCAAACAAAACAAAATTTATATATATATATATATATATATATATATATATATATATATATATATATATATATATATATATATATATATATATATATATATATATGCTAGCACGTGCAGCGTGCTAAATTCAGAGGGCACCCGGCTTTACTCAAAGTGGACTTTCTGAGTGCCGATCCTACCACTACACTCTCTCTCTCTCTCTCTCTCTATATATATCTATATATATATATATATATATATATATATATATATTTGGTTTTGCACAGAAAGAAAAACATTAATCAGAAGCCATATATGTGCTTACAGACAGCAGAAGGGTGACCTTAAACAGGGACAGCGCTAAAAATTTAGGGCACTTTTTTTTGGGGGGGGGGGGGGGTGGGGTGGTGTGGTCACATAGTAGTATCAATTCACATTATAGAACACACTGTAATGCCCAGTACACATTCCAGCACACACTGTAATGCCCAGAGCACATTACACCACAAACCGTAATGCCCAGAGCAAATTACACCACAAACCGTAATGCCCAGTACACATTATAGCACACACTGTAATGCCAAGTACACATCCTAGCACACACTGTAATGCCCAGAGCACATTACACCACAAACCGTAATGCCCAGAGCAAATTACACCACAAACCGTAATGCCCAGTACACATTATAGCACACACCATAATGCCCAGTACACATTATAGCACACACCGTTATGCCCAGTACACATTATAGCACACACCATAATGCCCAGTACACATTATACCAAACACTGTGATGCCCATTATACATAATGACACACACCGTAATGCTTATTACATATGCCACACACGCCAATGCCCATTACACATAATTTTACACACTGCAATGCCCCTTACACATAATATTACATGCTGTAATGCCCATTACACATAATGCCACTGACCATAATGCCCACTACACATAATATCACATGCCGTAATGCTCATTACAATTTATACCACACACCGTAATGCCCATTACACATTTTTATTTGGGTAAAAGGTGTCACACACACACACATAAGGGGAAGAGGGGATTAGGCACCAGGGAAATTAGGGCAGATAGGGTCACAGACACAGAGGAAGGTGGTAACAGGGAAAAAGGTGTCACACATGGGGGTAGGGAGCAATCTCCCAATAGGGGCAGAATAAAGGCCTGAATAGTTCCTCTTAGTTAGGCAAGGTGGAATGGGGCTCCACAGTGGCGGCAGGTACTCTAATGGCCCTCCAGGTCCTGGGCCTGTTCCCCTCTGGTCCCTCAGGTGGGGTATTAGCTGGCGTGCGGCCCAAGCGGGAGACACTCCGGGTGGGATGGTAGGTGTGGGATGGGTTCCTTGGAGGAAGCGTTAGGGCACTTTACTGGGGTATGGGGTGCAGCCTGGCTGTGTGTGGGGTGGCTGGTGCAGTCAATACCTGATGGCAGGATCACGTTGCAGGCTCCTGCCCATCACGTCTCTTCCAACACAGTCACTGGTCGGCTGTTCCTCCACACCGTCTGGAGCTCCGTCCCTCGATCAACAGGGTCCCCTCCGTCTTCGGCCAGAGGGCGTACTAGTGCGGGCGCCGCAGCGTTGCCGCACTCAGTCACCCCCCCCTGGCTACTGGATGCCAGGCTGGACGCGTCTCCCTCTCTCTGTGCGGAGGGGCTAGAAGTTCCAGTCTCCTCCACGCCGCTGTCTCCTCCACACCGTCCTCTTCTTCCCTTCTCCCCTCGTCAGGTCTCTGCGCCGTCCTCCTTCTTCTCCCTCCTCCTCACACACGCTGAGTCACGCCGTCCCCCTTGCGCTGAACTCCGACCTCCTCCTCACACACAGCGCGCCTCACTTCCTGCCGCCTCCCATTCGTCCTTCAGTGCTGTCAATCAGCCTGGGGACGCCTCCTTGTGCCCTGCAAAGGTCTGGGGTGCCACATATGTCTGCGGCGCTAGCTCCCCGCTGCTGCCGCTGCTCACACTAGCGCCCCCCGCCTCAAGCGCCCGGTGCGCGTGACCCCCTAGCCCCCCCCCTAGTTACGGCCCTGTTTTCTCTATTTAATTTATTAAATCATACAGCTATTAGAAATAATCATGATATAGAGGAACTAACCAGTTTGCTATCTATTCTACTAATCTATGATGAGCAATATTACATTATGTCCTTTTTACACAGATAAAATCGGGCACTATACATTTAAATATAAATCCAATTAATACAGCAATCATTTTTATTTTTACCCTTAAAGAGCAGCAGTTGATTGGATTTCGCAATCCCACAATAAAATATAGATCAATTAGATAAACTGGGCTTTGTAATTAATGTATTGGCATGGAAGAATTATCACAACAATACATTTTAGATATCAGAATTGAATATGAATAGTTTTATATACATATATAATTGTATATTGAAATGACCAGTCATATATTAGATTTATACAAAAAAAGCAGAATTAAAAAAACATTATAGAATATAAAAAAAAGAAACAAGGAATATATAATGATATATTGATATACCCTTCAATGGTAAGCTGGATAATAAGAACAATATAGTGGAAATGTCCTCCTTGAGGTTGTTAATACTGAATTTTACCTCCATGGTAAAGTTCAATCAGATATGGATTACATATTGTGGTAACAATTCTTTTACCTGAGCAAAGGTTTTAAAATTACTACAGGTCGGGTCTCCCTTATCCTAGTATTCCAAAAACCGAAATATTCAAAAAACTGTGGTTTATCAGAATATTTCGTTTTTTGGGGGGTTCCCCCCGCCCCTTTATTTCATACTTACCTCATACCATGATGTCCACGGCAGCCTTTTCTCTTCAGAGGCATCTCCGGTCCCAGGGGTGCAATGCGCGCCCATGCACTCACGCAATGCACTCCTGGGACCGGAGATGATGCTGAAGAGGATCCTGAAGGATGCTGGGGGACACCGTGGACGTCGGGGGACCAACAGAGCACCACCAGGGGACCAGGTAAGTATGGAAAAAAATTATATTCCAAAACCCAAACTCGAGCATTTTGGATAAGGGTACTCATCCTGTATATGGTCTTGGCATATACCTATATGTCTATAGAAACACATCTAGTCATAGTATTTCATAAGCAGTAAGCTCTCCACCTAAGCTCCCCCATTTTAATAAATGTCAAGTGTTTCCAGTAAAGCCAGTAATGAAATTATAGATAAAGAACAAGATTGTGTATTTGCCGAGGACAGGATCTCGAATAATCCCTCCCCCCATGTTGCTATAGCTGCACATTGGCACCATATGAATAATTAATAGAAATCTTAAAATTCATCATCAGTTTAGATCCAAAGTGAAATTGCAAACACTGTTCTTTTCCTATATTAAATAACAGTTCTTTAGAGCAAATATTGCAAAATGTCCCCTCTCTTGATGAAGTGTGACTAAGTAAAAACATGTCTTGGAGTTTTCCTGCTGAAGCAACAGAGTTTCTACTTGACTTTTTAATGTACAAACATGGCGGACACACAGAGCAGTGTAACTCAATGCCTCTTAAAACTGTATCACCGAATGACATCAGTTAAAAGTAGTAAACAATTGGTAAAGGCAAAAAGTTTGGTTAGTTTTTTAGAATTATAGTTTACAGCTAAACATAAGGTTATCTTTGATCTCATGAGTTCTTTCTTCAGTGGAATAAAAACCGCTTATTTCAGAGAACACGTAATGTAAAGAATTTGTCTGCCAGGCTTGGCACAAAGTTCTGTTAAGTTCTATTTTTTTTATTTCCTCCACTGGAATGATCCAGATGCTGATGCAAACACATCTGGAGTAAAAAAGTGACTTTGTGAGAACCAGATGATCTCCTGCAACTGCCAATATCATTGTTTTCCATTGAAACTAAACAAAGCGAAAATAAGTCAGGTTGCTTTCAGAACACAAGGGTAAATGTATGAAAAAGTGATAAGGGAGGAGAAGTGAGCCAGAAGAGAAGTAGCCCATGGCAACAAATCAGCACTGAACTAACATCCATAATTTGCATAATATACGTTTATACAGAGCAGCTGATTGGTTGCCATGGGCACCTCTTCTGGCTCACTTCTCCTCTCTTATCAATGCTTAATATATCTACCCCACAATTGCTAACTATATTTTATTTACTAGTGGGCTGTTATCTCAAAGATAGCAACTCTGACAAATAAATACAGCTTCATTGAAAAGTAATATGTAATATGTAATTGAATATTTCTTCTCCATTACAGAAAAAACCTACAGTACATCCAAGGAAAAGAGTACTGATACATATGTAGTAAGCGCTGAAACATCAAGTCAAGCATGTCAATTTTTCTGTACAATTTGCAGTGACATCATCAACAATAACAATATATGTGAATCCTGCAATCTGTTCAAAACATTTCTGTTACTGCAATCAGTCAGGTGATGATGCACATTTCTTCCCAATTCTAGAACATTTTGAAATGGAGACTGTCTGTGAGTGTCCCCCCAAGCACCCTCACAAAAAAGTGTTAACATTAGATAATTTGGCGCCAAAATTCAAAAAAATGTTAACAATTTACAGATCACTACAAACAGGTTCCTTAAATAAATAAAAAAGAAAAATAGAATCATTAACCTTACATGAAAGTGTGGCTCATTTGTATTTCTGCAACTAGATTGCCTTGATGAATAAATGTATTGTAATGATGTAATGTGCCTGGCTTGGCCCCATCAGTGACTGTTACTGGCTGGTCTGTTGCTGCTGTACCTGCACATTTACTGGTAAGTACTATATGGTACGTTGGTGAACAGTATTAAAGTGTATATTATTCCTGAGATATTTGGAATAATAGAGTGAGATCTTTGTAGAATTAGACATTGAAAAATTGTTGGTGATATGAAAGTGCTCCTTTTTTGGTAAGGGCACAGGGCATATGAATATTGAGGTGAGATAATTACCCTGACAGCCCTTAATGCCATTTCTTGTATTGTGTGTGTTTATTGTATTTTATTTTGTGATTATTGTATTTCATTATGTTTTTTATTAAAAGCTGTATTACACTATAATAACATATTCTCAACTATGCATGGTATAAACACCATCCAAAGGAGGAATAACAGCTGTGGGACACAACACAAAAGAATTGATCTGAAAAGCGCTAGATAGGTTTGCCTTACCTGTTTTTTGAAAATTGTTTGGTGGACGGGGTTGGAGACCTCTTTATTTAGTGTAGACCTGTTTGGGCTGCTAAAAAGTGCGCACCGATTCTTTTCTCAAATTTCTTTTATTATCCCATCTTAGTCAATTTATCCCTATGTGTCCGCTTTGTGTTAACAAATTCCTACACTGAAGGTGAAATCCTAGTTCTCTGTGAGTTGTATTTCTCCATTTTGTTGCAGACAGATTGTCTCCATTGTCATCCATGTATTTGGAAGTACAATTTCAAGAGTCACATTGTACTGTCTCTTGTTTCTATTATCTGTCTGTCAGTGCTGTTTTACATGTTTCATTTCCATGAATGCCTATGGTGACATACTGTAAGAGTGTACCAGAAGACAGCATATCCTATTCCCAGACATTATTAACAATACACAACATTTCCTAAACCATTAAATGCAGCATATAAATCCCATACAGTAGGTATCATTGAGGATTCTCCCTGGCCCATCTGCCAACAAGCTTAATGGTACTTTAAGGCTTACCACAAGAAATCTTACTAAAAATTATGAGATCCATTAGAAGAAAAATTCATTTATCACAGCATACATTGTGCCAATTTCTATTCCTTTATATCTAACCAACTATTCACAGTCTGACATTTTGCAACACACTTGTAGTATATGGAGAACAAAAAGTATTCTGTTTTGTGGTAGATTCCTGTTTAGACCATGTAACATTGTTTTGTTTATAGCGTTGCATCTATCCTCATAATGTATAGTCATGGAAACTACTGTATAAAAAGTGTATTTCAATATTTTATATATTCTATTTATATATTTACTTATAAAAATATTCACACATGTGCTGCATATACAGCTTTTGTATATGTCTTTGGAGCGAGATAAAGTGAATAAGTGAGTTCCAGCTCCTTAGTGCAATGATCCAAGCTGTGTTTGATGGTTAAGATTTGGTTAGCTGGTACTTTATCTCTGTACATTATGTGGTAAATATACTAAAGCTTCTAAAAAATAAATAACGCGTAAAGCGGTGGTATTGCCCATAGCAACCAATCATTTTAAACCTAACATTTTATATGATACAATACACAAATGATAGACAGAATCTGATTGGTTGCTGTGGGCAACATCACCTCTTCATTTTCAGATGCTTAAGCGCTCACCTCCTTGTCAAAGTACCGGGATTCCGATGTCGGTATACTGGCTGTTGGAATCCCGATTTTCAGAGCATCATACCACATCCAATT
Organism: Crinia signifera; assembly: GCF_055691185.1. Taxonomy (NCBI): domain Eukaryota; kingdom Metazoa; phylum Chordata; class Amphibia; order Anura; family Myobatrachidae; genus Crinia; species Crinia signifera. The sequence continues at coordinate 274,639,459 of NC_139217.1, read as the reverse complement.
CAAATTCCTGGATCTAGGATGAATAAAAATGTATATATTTCTTTTATAAAATTCTACATATTTAAGGCAAGATGTATCAAGCTTCAAAAAGTGATAAAATGGAGAGTGATAAACAGCCAGCCAATCAGTTCCTACCTGCCATGCTACAGGCTGGGTTTGAAAAATGACAGGTAGGAGCTGATTGGCGGCTTGTTTATCACTCTCCACTTTATCACTTTTTGAAGCTTGATACATCTGGTCCTGTGTGTAGTGTCCATGTTTGGACAAACAGAATTGATTTGAGGGATACACTTAACGAGTCTACTTGGTAATTGGTTCCCTAGTGTGTTAGCAACTTATACAATTGTGTTGGCTCACCAGTTAATAATAATTTCAGTGTGCCATGAAGCTTTAAAGATGATAATTGTTGTAAATTATATATTTGACTTTAAGATCATAGGAATTGTATTTGCAAAAAAATCCCAGACATTCAATTGATGCTTTGTTAGACTTAGAGACCAGGTGCTTATACCATTATGAATGAAAAACAATAAATATCCATAATCTTCAGGGAGCCTGCTCGCCTGCTCCATAGAAACCTAAAGGGAAAAAAAAAAATACATAATGGATCATCAGGGTATCCGTCCTTTTTGAATGACTGCAGAAGAATGTTGACATGCTTGAAAAAAATTGTCTGTCAAAACAACCCTACACCAGCTGGGATTTGTGTATGTTGTTTTTTCTGTCGTCTTCTCAAGATTACTACTAGAACATAAAAACCTACTGCAGCCTACTATTTTCTAAAAATAATTGGTACCGATTGAGAGGATGGTGAGTGTTAGGTGAAAAATGTTGGTGAGTTTAAGGTTAAAATTATTTATACTTTGCTAAAAAATAAATAATGAAACATGATTACCTAACCCAAACCAAAAAATCAATAAAAAATCAATGTATCTGCCTGAAAGTACACTGAAAGAGCCATTCCAAATATAATATTAGAGTTACCAAACCTTGGAGAATGATAAAGTACTAACCAATAAGTTTCTGTTATTTTGCAGGCTGTGCTGGATTTAAAAACATACATTTTTTCCATGGCTTTACACATCTCCCCTGTAGTTTTCTTCAAGAGGAATCATATGTAAAAATGGGGCAAATATAGTGTCCATGGCAGTACCTAATACCTGTAAATGATACACCATACTAAAAATAACAGTCAATATTTATTATTTATTTATTAACAGTTTCTTATATAGCGCAGCATATTCCGTTGCGCTTTACAAAGGAGACAGTGATACAACAATTTACAGACAGTCAAAATGTAGGAGGACCCTGCTCGCAAGCTTACAATCTGAGGATATAAAATAGCTAGAGAAACAAGCTTGTGACTTGTGCACCATAAGTAAGGGAAAAGTGAAGCCTCAGCAGTGGTGTTACTATGGGGTACAGGGGGCATCAGCCATACTTATCCTCTCTTCCTAGCCCATTAACCCTCCCTTTATGATGCATAACCCTAACCGTCCCCCACCCACAGCCTTACCCTCCCTGTTGATGCCTACTCTTATCCCTCTGCCCTTAGTGCCTAAGTGGAACTGCAGCCTAACCCTGAACTTCCTCCTAGCCTTACCCCTCATCCCCCATGGCCTAATGGTAAGAGACCCTGGCATAATTACAATTGGGTTGCCAGTGGTTGTTATTATGGTGTCTGCATTATCAGTGATGTTGTTATTCCAATGACACCAGAGATTTGGACACTGGTTGGGATTCCATCACTGGGATTTCGACAACTGCCATTCTGACCACTGACATGCTGATTCTAAATTATATTGAGAAATACTAATTTTGAAGAAAATGAGCCAAATGTTCTGCAAGCTGTTTATAGTGAAACATTCCACAGTTATATCTGTTGTGTAACAGAAACAATTTCCAGTGAGTAGATTAAAAACAAACTGACAGTTTTCCTGTGTTACTATTAACATACAAATCTATTTTTATTATAAAAACATGAACAATTATATTTAGATCTTAAGTATTTAAACCTGGTAAACTTCAGTTTTTACTTTTTTATAATATCCATGGTCAATTTTTATGTAAGATCATTTTGTATTAATAGTAAATAGGGCCATGGGAAGTAATCCTCATGGGAGGTTACATCTACCATCCTAATATCCATTAATACTAAAATGGAAATGCATCCATCTCACCTTTAATGAACAATTTACATTAAAATAACTAATTCTGCATAAATTAAAAATTAACAGTCCATTGTTCATTTTTGAAAGTGGGTTTTAGAAAGATAACAGTGTGGAAATGAATTTTCCTAAAGGTGGATGTTGTATATACAGTAGTAAGCTGGATATACCATGTATAAGTTATCACATAGTGTGTGGAACTGGGAGCTAAGGATCCTTGTCTGTTATTCTCTTCCCTCCCATCTTAATCATACCCTCTTCTGCCCTCCTGTTTTCACACTGTATTCTTCCCTTGTGACAACTCGCCTCCTGCTTCCCCATCCCCTTCTGTTTTTCCACTTTATATTGCATCCAGATTTAAGCAGGCACAGTGCAGATTTGCAATGGGCAATGAAATTCAAGATTTCCACCTATTATTCCGGGGCAGCTGGAAACGTTGCATTGATCCAAAATGCAGACTCTGGGAGGGTAGCTAACCTTCAAGAGAAATGTAGGTGAGGCCGCACACAAAAGGATGCTCATAAGCGTTACCGTATAATTTAGTAGAAAACCAACATGGATCTCATTACAGGCTACCTCGTACCTAATCACAAGGTTGGTGGTGCTCCCAGTATAAGTTCAGGAAAACTTGGTTTAGGGGATGAGGGGGCCTTGCACAAGGAGATGCAAGTAAAGACTGTTAGGGTAGCTAACCTTATCAATAATTTAATAATGTCAAGAATATAGTAATAATAACTTCATAACTATTTGCATCCAAAACAATGCAGAACTATATACTACATCCACAATATGCAAAACACACAGCAAATTGCAAGTGGAACTTTAGTTGCTGTTGAAAAAGACCAAGCACTGTACAAGTAAAAATGACAGTCATTTGGGGAAAAACACCTCATATCTTTAGCTTGCACATTTACACCTCCAGGTTAAGAACCAGCGTGCTAGTAGGTCTTTAAAAAAGTACTGGATAGCAATGATATTTTTTTTTTCCAGTGGGTAAGTTCAGGTCTAAATAAGATGAAAAGTGAGCATGACTTTACTGTGCTTAGCCTATGCTTGCTGCGCCTGCCTGACCCAATTCCACCTCCCCAGACAGAATCAGAATCACTTTATTGGCCATGTATACTCTCGTATACTAGGAATTTTTTGTGGATCCAGTGCAGCTTCAAGCATGGTACAAGAGGGATACCAGGACATACACACATTGCATCAGTTGCACATAGAAATGTCAATTCACATGTTATGATTTGCAAGGTTAGACAGAGCAGTTAGGTGTTTAGATTAGCAGTATCTTAGAGTACATTGTTCAATAGTTGAATAGCTATCGGGAAGAAGTTTTTTGCGGTTCTTGACAACTTGGCAGGGATGGACCTGAAGCGTCTACCTGATGGGAGAATATCAAACAAGTTATGGCCAGGGTGGAGTTTGTCCGCCACAATCTTCCCAGCTCGCTTCTTGACCCTGCTTAAGTATTGTTCCCTTACAGCGGGGAGGTCCGTCTCAATAATCTTCTCTGCTCTCCTCACCACTCTTTGCAGGCTTTGTTTGTCAGATTCATTGGCCCCTCCATACCAATAGATTGTAATAGAGGAGCATAGAACGGACTCCACGATAGCAGTGTAAAAAAGCTGCAGCAGCTCCTGCGGAATGTTGAATTATTCAGTTGCCTCAGGAAGAACAGCTGCTGTTGGGCCTTTTTGACAATGGACGTTTGCGAGAGATTTTTGTCCCAAGGAATTTAAAGGTCTCTACCCATGACACAACTCTGTTGGAAATTACTAGTGGGACCTTGACATTGGGTTTTCTCCTGAAGTCTACTATTATCTCGACTGTTTTGATGGGGTTTAGGTCCAGGTTGTTTTTGCCGCACCACTGTGAAAGCCTCTCCACTTCCCGTCTGTATACAGACTCATCTGCATCCTTGATTAGGCCGATGATGGTGGTGTCATCAGCAAATTTTATGATTTTTACTTACTGGTCACTCGAGTTGCAGTCGTTAGTGTAGAGGGAGAAGAGCAGGGGGGAAAGGACACATCCCTGGGGAGCACCAGTGCTGATTGTACGTATGGCGGATGTGAAGGCTCCAGCTTTCACCACCTGTTTCTGTGCCATCAGGAAGTCCACAAACCAGGAGCAGGTAGATTCTAGAACTCCTAGGGAGAGAAGTTTGGGCTTTAGGATAGCGGGGGCGATTGTGTTAAATGATGAGCTGAAGTCAATGAATATGACCATCTCGTAGGTGCCTGGATGATCCAGGTGTTCCGGGATATTATGCAGCCCTAGGTTAACTGCATCCTCAATGCTTCTGTTTGCTCAGTAGGCCAACTGCAGGGGGTCGAGATGGATGTTGGACACCTCTCTCAGATGGTTCTGTACCAATATTTCGAATGCCTTCATGACCACTGATGTTATTACAACTGGCCTGTAGTCATTTATATGCTTCACAGCCAACTTCTTGGGAACCGGAATAATAACTGAGCGTTTGAAGCAGGTGGGGACCCTACTCATTTCCAGTGAGGTGTTAAAGATCACAGGGTGCACAGGTCTTAAGGGTAGATAGCGACACTCATCATCAGGACCCGCAGCCTTCCTAAGTCTGAACCTTTTGAACAAAGCTTCTACCTCCCCCTGTTCCACCTGCAAGACCTCAGAGTGTCGGTCAGGGTGGTGTGGCGGTGGAGCCACCATACTATGGTAAGGAGGAGGGGGGGTTTGAGGCACTAGGCTCCTTTTTCGAATCTGCAGCAAAACTCACTCAGCTCCTCAGCCAGTTCCTGGAGCACTGGAGTTGGGCTTTGGGCTTTCTTGTAGCTGGTAATAGCTTGCATGCTTTTCCAGGCTGCTGTAGGGTTGTTGGCTGAGAGGTTGGTTGTCAGCTTGCTGGTGTAGCACTTTTTTGCTAGCTTGCTTTCATGTGTCAGGGTATTCCTAGCCTCTTTGTACTCTGTCCTATACCCACTAAAGGCCTCCTCATTGGCCCGGTGGAGCTTCCTTAGCTGACTGCTGAACCATGGCTTATTATTATTAAAAGTTCAAACTGTTTTGGATGGTACACACAGATCCTTGTAGAAACTGACGTAGGATGTCACGACATCTGCTAGTTCGTTCAGGTCAGTTGCAGAGGCTTTAAAAACCCTAAAGTCCGTGCAATCGAAATAAGCCTGAAGCTTTTGTTTTGTCTCACATGACCAGCTTTTAACTGACCTGATAGTGGCCTTTGCTGACTTTAGCTGGTAGACTTTATGGTCCAGCATCTGACCCTCCCTGGTGTGACATTTGACCTGCTGCTTGTACTTTGGTAACTCCTGGGACAGGTTGGCCCTGTTGAAGTCACCTAATATTATGAGCAGTGAGTCCGGGTGCTTCAGTTTGGTGTCTGTTATCAGGGAAGTTAGTTGTTGTTGGGCTACTTTTGTGCTCGATTGTGGGGTGATGTACACTCCTACCAGGATAATTGAGGCAAATTCCCATGGGGAGTAAAATGGGTAGCATTTCATGGTGAGAGTCTCCAATTTAGGGCTTACCCAGAGTCTTTACATTGATGCACCACCTTTCATTTATGTAGAAGCAGATTCCTCCATCTTTGGATTTGCCGGAGAGCTCCTTGTTGCGGTCAGCCCTGAAGAGGCTGTAGCCTGGCAGAGACACAGAGGAGTCTGTTATGAGGTTGTCTAGCCATGTTTCAGTGAAGCATTAGACAGAGGACCCTGCTGTGCCCGATCTAGTGAGGGATTGGGTGAATGAGAGGAGGATTGCAGGGAGTGCAGATCTGTGGCCTCTGCGTCTCCACTTAACAAGAACCCCCGCATGACAGTCCCTCATACACATCCCGCATCTCCATACTTTGCCAGACCTTCCCGCTGACCAGAGAGTGGTCCCTCACGGTTGTATCAGCATCCTTGAGAGGGATGTATTTCCAGCTGACATCCCTGGGGGGCGCAGCTTTGTTGCCACTGCTGGCTACTGCCCCCTCGCCAGATTGGCCTCTGCTGGGAGTGCTGGGGAGCTGATAGACTCAGGTCGGGACCACCGCCACACTGCCCTGGGTGTTTACTTCTCCACCACCTCTGTGAATGGAACTCCATGGTCGACGGTTCACTCTCCAACAACCTCCATTGACCTTTGCTGCATCCTTTCTGCACAGGGCAGCGTGGGCTATAAGGGCTGCCAATCTGCCCACCTCCAGCTCCATCAGGTCCATATGGGTGGTCTGCTCCAAGGGTGAGCTCCACAAAGCACCATAATTCATAGATATTGATGCAAATGCAAATGTATGCATTAACATATTAAATATAATCAGTGAATGTCCAACTTGAAAAATGAGCCCAAGGTATATAAATTATCTGCAACTATTAGACCATGGTACACTTATGTTTACCTTGAAAACATTTTCTGAACGGGAACCCTAGAAGATATCTTGATGATGTCCACTTGTCTCTCCAAGAATTCAGGCAATACCAGTGGTATAACTGTTAGCTGGTTTTTCATCTGGAGTAGCAGTTCTCTGAGAGCCCTAAGTCATACAGACAATGACAGAATTGTCACCATGATGGCAAAATGATTTTATTTTTTATTTCAGAAGGAGGGCCATTAGGTTACAATGCAAACAGATGGCTTGTTGGCACACAGCGTACATTTGGGGTACACAGGATAACTTTAAGAAGAACACCTTCATAAATAAAAGTCCAGAAAGTTAATTTACATGAATAGCAGAACTGGAAACATAAATGATGCATAGCACAAACAGTAGTGCTCAATAGCAAAGTGACAATAAAGGGGTTAAAACCTTTGTAGGGTCCAGGATTAATGAGTCATTTCAGAGGGACCTGGAAGCACTAATACACTGGAACAAACAGTAGAAAGCTTGCAGCAAGCTAGAATACAAGCAGTTGATGGATATACTGGACTGTGGAGCCAAACTCTGGATCTGCAAACAGGAAGTACAGTAGGCAGGGGAACTGCAAAAGTTGAACTGGCAGTGAATAGTGATCAGGAAGCAATTTAAATAGGGCACCAGGGCTGCTGATGCTGGAGTCCTGCCCTAGAACTAATTGAGTCAGCTGATCCCAGGCAATAGTCGCTGCAGTGCCCTCTCCAAATGAGGAAAAAGAAACAGTCCATATATTATTTATGATCTGGAAAACAGAGTGATGCACTGCCATGAAGTGACAGCACCTGGAAAAAGGAAAAGGCTTTACTAGTTCAATGTGTGACAGCTGTGTAAACAATATTGTAACATTTATATAAACTGAAAAATATATACTACAGTGGCACTGTCTATAGCTGCTATTCATTAGCAGTGTGTTAAGCTCCTATGTAATACAATATGGACAATAAAAAAGAAAGAGAACAGCACATAGGGCAGTATTCAATGAGAAAAATTCACCATGTTTTGGCGAGTTTGTGCTTTTCTCGCGTTGGATGGAGACTTTTGCTCTCAAAAAGTGATTTTCGCCGTGTCTCTCCGTGTAGCAATTCTCCATCTTTTCATGAAGAAGTGGAATGTGAACTTTTTAAATAAAAGTTTTTTTGTTTTAATTTTGGTGTAAAAAAATCAGGAATTTTATTCTGTGAAGGGGCATGCTATTTTTATTCATGTGCTTATAGCACATGAATATATATTTTAATTTAAAAAAAAAATATATATTTTTTTTTTTACACAGAGCAGCCAGCAGGGGGCCGGGAGCCGAGCCGCTCATTAGATATTCATATACTCACTGCACCTGATCATTACATATGCATGATCGGGAGCAGTGAATATACCCGGTCCCCTGCTGGCTCTGGGGGGGGGGGGGGGCAGCTTGTGCTGCCTGGGTCCCGGGGAGCCCACCTACCCCCCACATACATTCTGGGGCAGGCAGGGAGACTTCAATCTCCCTGCCTGCCGCCGTCCCACGACTCCCTGCCGCGGACGCTCGTCCGCTGCAGGGGTTAAGATTCGCCGCGAGGGGATACTCGCCCCTCCGACATTGATTACGGAGAGAGCGAGTGGCAGCCAGCCCTCCGGAACACAGCGAGTGTGCAGCGAATCCTAAACAGGATTCGCTGCACACGGCGATATTTCTCATTGAATACTGCCCTTAGTATTCACTGAATGATACAATAAAAACTATACGGGAAGGTTAAACCAAATGAGATTACGAAGTATAAGATAAATTCACATTTGTGTTCATGTACAATTCACATAAAACCAATATATGGATTCGCAGATACCTTATCCAGATATTATTCAGAAAACCATAGTTTATGTAATGTACTTTTTCTTTTTTTGTTGATGCTAAAAGCACTACTGGGGACTGAGAGATATACAGTAAATCCAGTATAATTCCCAACAGAAGTTGGTTATTTCCCAATTGTAGTCGCTGATCCATTTAGCAGGCATGGCCTCGTGATCATGGGGTGTGGCCTATGATCACGGTACTTCTTACAAGGTTATGCCCCGTTATTGCCGCCAGGAGGGGGCATGGCCAGTGTTCTATAAGCTGCTGGAATGCCCCTTGTCCCTTTTCCCCAGTGAATAGATGCCGTGCGCACAGTGCAGGGCCTGTTCCCGACATGTACGTCATATGTCGGTTGCGGGGGAATCAAGCCAGCTCACGGAGTGAGCTGGCTTGAAAGAGAGCAGGTAATGGCTGTATATTACAGCCAGGTACCTGCTCTCACGGCCACGAGCGGCGAGTTCGCCGATCGTGGCCGTTTAACCCTTTAAGCACCGCGGGCAAAGCGCCCGCAGTGCTTAAATAGCTGATCGGAGGGGGGGCGCCCCCCTCCGGCGCCGATCGGGGCCCCCCGCGGCGAGATCGGAGGGTGCCGATCGGTTGCCATGGCAGCCAGGGGTCTAATGTAGACCCCTGTGCTGGCCATGTCAGCATTCCTATTACATCCTGCCTGAGGCAGGATGTAATAGGAAGTGCTGAAAATCACTATGTTCAGCCATAGAGCTCTATGGCTGAACCTAGTACAGGCGATCGCGCCCCCTAGTGGTCAAGTACACTAGGGGGCCTTGTAGTAAAAGTAAAAAAAAAAAAATAAATAAAGTTTAAAAATAAAAAATAAATAAAAAAATATTAAAAGTTCAAATCACCCCCCTTTCCCCATTTCACAAATAAAAATAAATAAAAAATAAAAAAAATAAACATATTTGGTATCGCCGCGTTCCTAAAAGTCCGATCTATTAAAATATAACATTAGTTATCCCGCACGGTTAAAGGCGTAAACGGAAAAAAATTCCCAACGCCAAAACTACGTTTTTTGGTCGCATCGCCTACCCAAAAAAATGTAACTAAAAGAGATCAGAAAGTCGCACATATCCCATAATGGTATTAATTAAAAAGTACACTTCAGCCCGCAAAAAATGAGCCCTCACCCAGGTCCGTAGGTGGAAAAATAAAAAAGTTATAAGCCGCAGAACATGGCGACGCGACGCAAATTAGAAAAACCGTAAAATTTTCTATTTTTTTTTTTAGTGGTGAAACGTAACGAAAACTATATAAGTTTGGTATCACCGGAATCGTAACGACCCATAGAATAAAGATAACCCATCATTTTAAACGAACTATGAACTCCAAAAAAACCGTAACCAGCGCAAAATTGTGGAATTGCGTTTTTTTTTCTTTTTACCCCACATTGAATTATTTCCTGATTCCCCAGAATATTATACGGTATAGTAAATGGTACCAATAAAAAGTACAACTTGTCCCGCAAAAAAAAAGCCCTCGTGTCTATATAGCCGGAAAATTAAAAAAGTTACGCTTATTTGAACGCGAAGAGGAAAAAAAAAAAAAGTTAACAAAAAACGCCCCGTCGGGAAGGGGTTAAAGATTCCTGGTGCCCTAGACTAAAACACATGTAGTTCCTCCTGTAATACATGTAGCTCCATGTGTATTGGCTCTCAGAAATTCACCATTTATACTGCCCATGTGCATGTATCAAAGGTTATATAACTGGCATGTAGGATCTGATGCTTGAGGCGTCGCTGTAGCACAATGTACATAAAGTAATGGTTCCAGCAGTAAGCATTCGCACAGCCACCTGACAGTCACATTAAGAACTTTACCTCCCACAGTACATTGGGATGGGTGGTAGCTAATAAGCATGGAATAAATTAGGTCTTAATTGTATTCCTTGGCTGTAACCTGCAAAGGGCTCCCCCTCCCCCCACCACAGTCCTTGTGCCCTAGACTGCAGACTAATCAGCCTATTAGTTGATCAGGCACTGGCACAGTGTTTATTCACCACTGCTCTGCTAAGTAGAGCAATAAGGGACAGAGGGTCTCCCAACTACCCCTTCCTTCGTGGGACACTGCTGCCCGCAGGTGGAATGCAGAATAGTCACAGAAAATGTACTAGATACTACTCCACTCCAAAAAGTCCTTCAGATAACCATCCATTCTGTGAGCTGAAGGGAAAAAAATCTCAGGCGCTTTGAGAAACTCAGAGTATGACCAGTGCTCCAGCTGCCACCGCCAGGAGGGATGCCCACCTTTAACAGATTCAAAAATAGACAGTAAAAGGGGTGCACTTAGGACACTGTGGAACAAAGAAAGAATCAGATTGTAATTAAAAAAGTATTTATTATACATTAAAAATAGAATATGAAAATCAATTAAAAGACACACTGACATACACCATAAAACATAAAGACTACGATCACTTCCAGGGAGTGATAATAGACCCTCTGTATATGGGAGACTGTTAAACGCAGTACCTGAAGGTAATAGGTCAAATAAAATCAGCCTTTGGTAATTGTTGGAGTTTTTCAATAGTCCTCCTCTTTGGGGGATTCATAAATCCAACTTCCCAATAATGCAGAAGATATAATATAGCACAAGCCCACTATAGATTAATATTCATTTTGACCTCCTTTAGGAGACGTGGGGTTCTGTGCAATCTGCTCCTGTAGATATGTATCACAGGTACCTGCACGCCAAATAACACACACTGTCCGGCTGGGAAGAAATAGCAGGATCACACACTCTGTAAGTCAGTGCGCCGTTGGGTATTCAATGTATTACGATGCCTCCACCAGCGTGACTTCTCTACCGTAAGCCAGGGAGCTTGTCACAGGTGTCTGGCTGGTGGGTTGTTGGAGATTCCAGCTGATTGTCCTGCAATAGATGGTCCCAATAGTACACGTTACGCTGCACGCAGGGTGGCTTTCTCAACTTCCATATACAGAGGGTCTATTATCACTCCCTGGAAGTGAAGGTAGTCTTTATGTTTTATGGCGTATGTCAGTGTGCCTTTTTATTGATTTAATAAATAATAAATCTTTTTTTAATTACAAACAGATTCATTCATTGTTCCACAGTGCCCTAAGCGCCCCACTTTTACTTTCTATTTTCTATTTTGTGAGCTGCCCAGCACAATAGACGATGAGATTGACACTCAGGGCCTAGGGCGCCGGCCACTGGAGGGCGGCAGAAGCCCCTCGCCCCCCGTGCAAAGGGGGTCCTGACAGAAGCCTGCAGTGGTGTCCTTGCTGCGCGGGTTCCTCCTGCGGCGCTGAGTATAAAGCTTAAGCTGGCGGCAGTGGGGCGTCCCTTCAGTGAATAAGAAATCACTAGCGCTATGCGGCGGCTCAGGAAGCGCTTCTGTTTTGAAAACACTGGCCGCACGGTGCATGCTGATTGGCTGAGATTAATCCAATCAGCGTGCGCCGTGTGGCCAGTGTTTTAAAAAAGGAAGCACTTCCCATGCCGCCGCATAGCGCTAGTGATTTCTTATTCACTGAAGGGACCCCCCCACCGCCGCCAGCTTTATACTCAGCGCCACAGGAGGTACCCGCGCGGCAAGGACACCACTGCAGGGCTGGCTCCTGTCAGACGCCAGCCTGGACCCCCCTGCCCGCTCCCCAGATGGCGCAACAGGTACCCCGGCCCTGGGGCGCCCCCACCCCGACTCGCCTGGGGCGCTCCGGTGCCTTGCACCGGCCCCTGTTTCCGATGGGGGAAATAGCGGCGGGCGCCTATTCAATGCTGTCTTGCCCGACAGCATTGAAGAAGCAGATCGGCAAAGCAAGCCTGACTTTAAAAGCTGTTGGGTCCATTTTGCCGATAACAGCTGTGAATTGTCGCGATTACGGATGAATCTCGACAATCCACGGCCATTTATATGGACACACCGCCCTTATCGCCGATTGGCAGGTGGGACATTGAATCCCACCTGGCAATATGCTGTAGAGCAAAACGAAAACGGGGCAGGGTTAGGGCTGTCGCGACAGATCGACAGTCGTGATCTAGGATTAAATACCCCCCTATCTCTGTCAGCCTGCCTCCCTATTTTTAAGGCCTAGCTGCTCCTTTTAATGTCATATTGTACAAAACACCATTGTAGTCACATCTAAAAAGTATTTCACCCTATCATAGCCCCTGAAGCATATGGGATCCTGGCCTTTCACCTTACATATCTGTATACATAAATGTATAGAGTTTAATTATAGTTATTTATTTTGTTAATTTACTGTACATCCTCCTACACATTACGTGTGAAAAGCAGGTGTGTACTGCATGCACACAGTGCAGCCTGAATATATATGGAATTTATGTGCAATTTCAGAAATGAAACATATGTCTAGGGATAAGAAACTGTGTACAACTGAATCATATGAAAATCATCTTCTGCCAGATGGGGTAACATTTCCGCCTGTTCAGGATGCAACTGTCATCATTAATAAAATAAACTGTTGTCTCTTTGAGAAATGTGTCTGATGAAGAAGTGTTTTTTTGCATTGTGTGAAAATATAGCATAGTAAGAAATGCACACTGACCAGCTATAACTATTCCAATAATATACATTTATTAAGAAATCAGGTGACCCTTTACGAAACCTGGTTTGTACAATGTATCAATACTTTAGTCACGCTGTACATGCAGATGTGTACTCTTTCACCCAACCCTTTGCAACACGTGGTATAAGATAGCATGACTTACTGTAGATCATGAACAAGGGTTAGTAGCAACAAAAATTGCATATGGATCATAAACGCAATTTGGCCAGAGGTTGGAAGCCAACATCAGAGGGGGGACACATACCGTTTTCAGGGAGTGTCTGGAAAAATGCAGTGGCTCCCAAGCTTTTTAAGGGAGAGTCTGTGACATCTGCACCATCCTCGATTAGCTTGTCTCGGTCAAATTTAGATTTGAACTGTTCAATCAAAGAACTGATTTTTTAAGAGGTCGAAAAAGTTGGTATGTTTTCTGTGAAATTGTTGTTTTTCCACATGTTTTTAGTAATTTTTCACTGAACAAAAGACAAAAAAATGGCGAAAAAAGCCCACAATTAACCCACCATTCAGCAGGCTGGGAAGCAGGAAGGATATGCTGCCTGGTCGCTCTGTTTGTGTGATTCACAATCATAGTGACCAGGCAGCTTTCTCTACTGATTACCAAGAAGCTCAGAAGGCAGATGCCCACATCCCAATCTGCCCCTGCTCGAAAGACCTCTAGAATTGGCCCATGGAGCCCATATGTTAAAATGGCCCCGAGGTTCTGGGGAAATGAATGGTAGCTTTGGGTTAATACAGCATAAGGACACTTAACTGCAGATTTCTTTTTTAGACTCCCTCAGGTTTAACTAGAAATCCGAGTTAACTACAGGCTGCCAGCTTATCACAGGCTGTAATTAAATACCCCTGGCTGACCTATTAGCCTGCAATTAATTACCAAGGCTAATTGAATCTGGCCCGTAACACTTTAATTATTAAAGTACCAGTAGACTTAATGGTATTTGAAGTCAGAGTGAAGTTAATGCCTGTGCTTCAAGAGCAAAATATGTTTCTATAAAAAATATGACAAATGAAACAAAAATGAACAAAGCAGAAGAAATAATCTAGCACAATATCGTTAACGATATCATTCATTGATGTCAACTGGACCCCTGCCAAACAAACAGTCGCTGACTATATAATCAGATTTGCCTTTGTGTTCAAACGACAGGGGGGATTGTTAAGGACCAGCAAATGCACGCATCGTTAATGATATGTTGGGGACACACTTAACGATATGCGCGATCATTTTGTTAACTAAATCATTATCATGCATAACCTTAAGAAATATCACATTGCGTGTACCAATCTTTAAGAACAATCAGGGAGTGTGAGTTTTACCTTTCACTTTTTTTAGTAGATGCAAATACTTGGAAATGACAGTAAGTAAGAGAAACCCTAGTACCTAATTAAAACTAATTTGACTTATCTTTAATGTAATGTTCTTTTTCTTGCCCTATTATAAACTACACATGTAGAAGGGTGGTACATTATATTGAGATCTTTTTTCAAAACATTTCCCAAACTCCAAGAAACAGGAAATGAAAGACACGTGTTTGTTGAACTTCAACTTTGCAGACAATCAAAGCTAGAAATCTTTGTTAAATGAATAAAATTAAAATATTGTCCAAGTTGAAAAAGTTCAGAAATAGAATGTACAAAAGAGATGCAAGTATTCTGAGAGCCAATATTGGTTAACCACTTGTCAAAATTGTGGCATACTGACGTAGTATTGTGGCATGTAAATACATTTTTTGGGAAAACACTAGTGTGGTCAGTTACAGTTCACCACATATGCTTAGATAAAAACATCTCAGAGAACCATAGCTCCTGGCTGACTTCCGTGGCCAAGGTTAGCCCAATAGTACTGAGCATGGGTACATTTGCTCTGCAGCCTACTAACAGAAGATGTAAACAGAAGCTCCTCAGTGTACACATAGCTGGACATTCAAGTATTTTATAGAAAGAGTTGTTATTCAACCACTAAAAGTGGCTTTTACATAAAGCTCAGACAATTACAGTCATCACGGACCTGCTAAATTGAGACATTGCAGCAATTCAAACAAGTGAGATTTTCGATAATTGATACTCAATACAGAAAACCAGCAGCTGAAAATTATTGTCAACTTGTCTATGTGCACAGTGATAACGTATACTTGCCTCCTGTTCCAGATCGTCTGTGAGGTGCCTGAAAATCAGGTGGCTTTCCCAGCCCCCTGGAAGGGATGGTAAGATTCCTGGAGCTGGTATAGAAATCTGAGCACACTATGCAACTCAATGTTTGGCCATGTTTCCACCAACCCCACCATCTTACAACTGATTTTGTGACAGTATAACTGATCAGTTGCTGTCTTATGGCCATGAAGGGTGGCAGTGTTCTACTGGCTCTGGCCTGGAGAAATTAAACTGAAATAGAGAACACTGTGCATGTGAGAGGTCTTTTTACCATACTTGTTGAACCGCCTTCCTAATTCATTATTTGTCTGTAGATTTTTTTAAAGAAATCTTAAAAATGCTGCTTGCATAACTGCAGTTGATCACCATCATTGATTTTACATTAAAACAATGTGATGATAGACAATGGGCGGGATCCCCCACACATCGCCGGATACCACATACATAATACCTCAAATGCACTAACATATGCTATAATTATTGTAAAGGACAGCTCTTGTGCAATGCGCCCGGCGATGTGCAGCGGATCCACGGTGGTGCCCCAATGGCTCACCCTCCTCCCTTCCCTGGGGCTGCTGCTGCTGCTCAGCCAGGGACTTTGCCTCCTCCTCCCTGCACCTGGAAGGGGATGTAGGGGCTAGGGTGGAGGAGGTCACTGGTCCGGGCAGCACATCACTGTGCTACCCAGACTCAGGTGAGGGGGGTGGGTGGCGTGCATATCATCAGATTAGAGCATTGATTTCCTGCATATCAAAATGCAGTAAAAACCCTGATAACAGGGTTTTTACTGCATTTTTGTGTTAGAGTATTCCACGTAATATCTAGTTTGGCAGTCACTAGGTCGACCACTAATGGTTAACAGTGACTAGGTCGACACCTAAGAATAGTTGATATACACTAGGTTGATATTGACAGAAGGTCAACACACTTTAGGTCAACATGGACAAGGTCGACGTGAAAAACTGAAAAATAAATAATTTCTTGAGGTTGTGTTGTCCTTCTGTCAAAGTTGACCTAGGGTATGTCGATAATTCTTAGGTGCTGACCTAGTCATTGTCGATCATTAGTGGGTCGTCCTAGTGACTATCAACCTAGACCTTGTTGACTCAGGGACCGCATACCATTTAACTGATAACAATGCTTTTCCTTTGTTCATACTATTCAGGGAAGGGATTTACATGGAGAAAGATGAGATTTCCCAAGCAGTTCCCCTGATTAATGTTGGAATCACTTCCCATACACTAGTTATGCCAGTTAGTACAGTGCCTGGATTATAGTAAAACATTTGTACTTATTCTGTACTTATTAGTACCATTCATAGGTGCCGATTTATGTTTTTGCTGGTGGGTGCTCAAGCCATGGCTTCATGGGGAAGGGGGGTGGCCACAAAATAATACCAATTTATATTACAGAGCCCAGTTGTCTCCAAAATTAAAATTACGGCAACAGAGTTCCACATACATAAATGCCCACACAGTGCAGGTACATAAATGTCCACACAGTGCAGGTACATAAATGCCCCCGCAGTGCAGGTACTCCGCGGACAGAATACACTCTTCCCGGCATACTGTTTCCCAGGTGGCGGGTCCGGCAATGTGGGTGCTGCAGCTGCAAATTAGCAAGTTAATATGGCGGCCCAGCAGCGGGACTCAGGCCCGTGGGTTCTCATCAATTTCCGTGGGTGCTCTGGCCTTTGAGCACCCACTGAATCGGCACCTATGGTACCATTACCTACCTAGAAATAACCAGTCAGACAATAAAAAGTCATTGTATTATCAACCAGTATATTAAAACACTTTTTGAAAGAAATCAGAAAGGGAGTCAAATAAAACACTTGGTCATGCAGACATCAAGTAAAGTAAAAATATTAACTAAAAAAGTGCACAAGAATACTTACCACTTCATTGTCATTATAATGGACATAGTAATAATATAAGTCAAAAAATGCTTCAATAAAAATTATATAAAAAAAAAAAAATGTGGGCCTTATTCTGGTTGGTGCGGTCCGTTCCGAATTATTTCGGAGGGCGCTTTTTTGGCAATGCGCATGTGCCACGCATGGTCTACGTACTCGTTCTCACTAATACCGTACAGAAATGTCCACCTAATTGACTCCGGAAATATGGGCGTAATATGGGCGTCATTCGGACCTACACAAGGGCGTGGTTTCAAAGTGGGAAAAACTGGGCGTAAATATGGGCGTACACGAGGGAGTGCACTAACTATGGTAGGCGTGCATTCGGACAGCACACCGACTGCAAACGAACCAGCACGCATGAAATATGCGGTCTTCATGAGCAAGTTTCACTTTGCGCAGACCACTTGTTCATGCGCTAGGCATTCGGTTCGCCCAATTAGTACGCCCGCACCTGAATCACTATCAGCTGAACACAATACAATCCACTCCTCTACTCATTAGTGATTAATTACACTCTTTTCATAGCTTCAATTGGAAGCATTGCTGCCTAAATGGACCATTACTAAATACAAAAATATATGCTGAAAGCTTGACTGCATTGTTGCTATTTTACACACATTTACACTGCAAGCAATGGTCAGAAATTGGTATCACTAATATAAATATACATGTCACTTTTACATTCAGCAATAACAGCACACATTTGGGGATAAAAATAAAATGTATTACCTTTGTAGTAATGTGTTTAAGTATCAATTAGGAATTAATTGATTACAATTACAAACAATCCATTTTTTATGAGGTTGGCTAATTGCATAAGTGTGTCATGTGGCAGATGTATGAGTTCAGATAATCGTGAGTTTTGCGGAAATACCCCACATCGGTGCGTACGGGCAGCTTCCCGTCCGTTCTGACGCTGTTAGACCGTGCAGAATCTTTGTGTTGCCACCGCACACGCACGGTTTAGTTGTTGTCTGAAAACACACCCTCTTCTTAGAGAGTGAGTCCATCCGAATGCGGAGGACCTGTGGGCGTTTGTTCTTACAATGTCCGCACAGCGTGGCGTTCGGTCAGCTCCGAAATAATTCGGAACGGACCGCACCAACCAGAATAAGGGCCTGTGTTTGGTGGGATAACGTTTTTGGAAAAATAAGATTTAGAGCTATCCAATTTAGCAATTTATGGACTGAAAAGTACTTCCACCCAATTATGATTCATTGGGATATTGGCAGGGGAAGCTTGGCTAGCAAACAAATTTATTATAATAGTCATTAACATGTTTCCTGCTCATCATGTTTTGTGTGAATGCACGCACAGTATTGCCTATGGAATTGTCTAGTAGGTTATGCTCCAAAACATCTACATTTATGTGTCATTTAGAAAAATGAATCAACAATGGATAAACGATAAGTACACCCTGCCTGTGCAAGAGTCACAAGAAAAAAAGTTATTTTTGGAAAAAATTATAGTCCGGTGCCATCATACAGTAGGTGTAGCTGTACAATACTTGGGTTTGGAACCGTAACATTTTCCATAAAATATTACTCTGCAAATATAACATGTCTGTAATTGCTAAATTCTTCAGCAGAACCCTGTTGACATGTTACATTTTGAGATCACCTCTGCAAAAATGCCTCATTGCATTCACTATATGAAAACTGCACATGGTTGACATGACCAAAAGGTTGGAAAGATCAGCATGAGTTTTTAGTGATTCTTTAAAAAAAAAAAGTTGTTGCTTTTTTTTATACTTTATTGTCCACATAGACTATGTTTGGAAATAGTTAGTGTGCCAAACGTAGTAGTAGAGGAGCGAGGCAACTGGCAAGGCAAGTGAAGCGAGGGGGCGCTGTACACTAATTGTGGGTCCAAGTGACTTGACCCAAATCTTGTCTGTGTTTACCATATGCTTGTGTCAACCTTTTGTGACTGTCGACCTTGTGTCCTTTGACCTTTTGATGTTGACCTGGATATTATTTACCTAATATGCCACACCCACAAACACTAGCCCTTTGCTTCCAGAAACAGAGATCTATGTGACTATGGATCAGCACCTGTTGCTATTTTTCCCTGTTCTATGCAGAGGTGGGGATGCAGCACAATTTTTCACTCAAATTTTGCAGTGAAACAACTTGGAAACACACTGCTAAAAACATAACATTTGCTAAATTCAGCAAGTCTTGAGGAACTGCATATCTGAGAGTAGTCAAATCAGGGCAAATTGTTTCAGAAAACTCTAGTCTAGTCTCCATCATGACCAAAGTATATATAACATGCACAGTAGTTGGATGTTTTAAAATGTACCCGCCCAGAGGAGAGGAGAAACAGTGCACAATACATCAACACATAACCCATTACTTAGAATGCAGGGCTTCCAGGGATGTACTCTTAGGTGGTTTGGGTTACTATTCGGGGGGAACTTTACTAAAGTTAGGGTACTCTTTACCTAGCATGGCGCCCACGATGTCCATCGCGGTCATTGGGGGTAAAAAATCGCGGGCATCGCGGCCATTACCTTCACAGGTAAACGCGTCCCTTCGCGGGCTTCACAGGTATCCGCATCCCCTCGCCACGCTTCGGGCTCGGTGGCTCGCTGCGCTCGCCACACTATTCTATTCTCAACTCCACGCCAACGTGGATAGTGGGGGTATGAAAAGGTCGGAGGACGCGTACCGCCGCCCCGTGCGGGCTCGCTGCGCTTGCCACGCTTCGGGTTCACGTTGATCGTGGGGTGGCGTTAACAATTGTGGGGGCCATTTCAGACTTCAGGGGGACTATTTGGGCTCTGTGGCCCATTTAACATTGTTTCCTATGGAAAAATCGCGGGCATTGAGGCATTGAACAGTAAAATCGCGTCCAATCACACTTTTAACATTGATCCCTATGGGAAATCGCGGGCATCGCGGGCATCGCGTCGCACCCGTTTTTTAGTGCATTTGATGGCCGCGATGCCCGCGACGGGCGCCGTGCTAGGTAAAGAGTACCAAAGTTAGATTAGGGAATCTATTCGAGTTGTCATTGGAGTTTGATTTGATTACCATTGGATTTTTTATGTATGGCGATCTACTAAAGTCAAAATTGAATATGAGATCAAACCTAGAAATCAAATATCACTCAAAATCAAATATAGTTCATCAATGTTTCCCCATACCAAATTGCAAATCGAACTTCAAATCTCTAAATAAATAAAATAATAAATGACATTTGATTGAGCTTCTCAACATTATTGTAATGTTCTAAAAGCATGTGGAGAAGTCTGATTGTAGGAATAATGGCTTCTCAAGGCTATGCCATGCTGTGCACCTACCTGTATTATGCAAATCACTACCTGACTGAAAAAAGCCAGGAGCATCAATCAGAGCAATATCAACATCTTCATGAGGTAACCTGCAAGCTACGCAGCCGTAGGTCCTTTCATTTTTGGGTAAACCTCAATGCTTTGTGTGCTGGTGAGGTCATACAGATATTGCACCTATTATATCATGTTCTAATAACATCTTGATGCTGTTTGACCTCATCAAGACCCAACTTGAGCCAGAGTTCACGGTCACATGCCGTACCAGGCCTGCACAAGCTGCTGTGTGCTTTGACTTTTTTTTGCTACTAGTTCACTTTCAGATAGAATGCTAGGTATTTGCCAGCCTACCTTTAGCAGGAATCTGGCACACGTAATATGGGCAATGATCCCCTTCAGCCAAGAGTCACACAGCGGGATGTACTAAGCTAAAAATGTGGTAAAATGCCCAAATCATGTAATTTTTGCGATTTTTCTTTGTCCCTAGAGTAATATTAACCTCAATAACATTAATTTCCAGCCATTTCCAGACAATTTTGACCACTTTCCAGTTCACAGTGTTGTTTTCATTCAATTTAGGCCAAGGTCTGCAGCAAGCTGGCTGATTATTAACATAGGCAACTTCTGACAGTATCAGTATGGTGTATTGGGGTGCAGTACACACAAACAATAAAGAAGAGCAAAAATATGAAAAGCTGATTGACATCCTACCTGTGTACTGTACCCCACTACACTGACTGACAGCCTGCCTGTGTACTGTACCCCACTACACTGACTGACAGCCTGCCTGTGTACTGTACCCCACTACACTGACAGCCTCTGCCCTCTGCACACTGACACAGCCTGCTTAACACATGACCAGTACAATAGCCAGCACAAACCCCTCTGCACTGCACAACAACACCCATCTGCACTGCACAGACTTCTCTGCCACACATAGTGACCCCTCAGCAGTCAGCACACCACTGCCAGTAATAAAAACCCCACAGAGACTACACTCAGCATAGCTGTGCGCAGCTTGTGAAAGCGTGTGAAGAATGGCGCCGAATTCTCAGGCCACCGAGCTTTTAAAGACTCGGCATCTTGCAAGAATCCGACGCGAGATTACCGCGTTCGGCTCGGGTTTCCAAACAAAGCCGGAAACTTCCGAGCGCTGCTCGCAGACGGCTCCACGACCTATGTTCAGAGCGGTTTGGATTCCATGGAATCCGAACAGCTCATCTCTACTATAAATATACATAACATAATAAATGCATTCCCATAAAGATGAATGATGGTTTTGTACAATGGATTATTTTCTTTAGAATGCAGGTAATCTCATACAGAATGTTTAGATGAGCAATTTTCTGGTGTGTTTAAAGTGTTCCCATGTCCTAAACCAGTGTTTCCCAGATTCGGACCTCTTGGCCCACTTAAGCTGGCTACACACTTGCACAATACTGTGTTGTTTTGTCCGATCTAGAATGTCAAAATGGCTGTATCATGTACAGTGGATGTATTGGCCAATTGATTACTCCCATAAATTTCGTGTGACATTGGCATAGTTGCTGGTAGTCCAGACATTAGTGCTATCCCTGCCTCAGCACTGCTGGGGAAATTGAATTAATACAGGTGATAATTAAGCTTACTGAGCTCATGAATAGATATCCTTAGTATCTGCATGTAAGCGGCCAATAAGGACTGGGTTTGGGAAACACATGCAGTTATTCAGAGCTGGTTGCTGTTATGCAGTTTTGTAGAGCCGTGTGATCAGATAGTCACCGCCCACACAGAGTGAAAATCTGCCCTGAGCAAGTCTGTCAATGGCTTGTGAAAATATCACTGATTGTCGTACAGGTGCAAAACCATACGCAGCTCACTCATCGTCTAATGATTTTAGCAGTCTGTGCAATCGCTGCGTAACCCTGACCGTTACACAAGTCTGCTATAGAAACAGGCTGATTGAGGCCGGAGCTGACATAATACGCCTTCACTGAAAATGCTTGGGCATGCCTGCATTTTTCCTGCCACTCCCAGAAAATAACTGGTTACCACCCCCAGACACCATCTTCCTGTCAGTCAAGTTGTGAGGGGATTGCAAATAAAAAAAAAATCACTGATTTTTGTAGCTGTTTGGCCTCACGCATGTGTGACTGATCGAAGCAAATTCACACTACAGTGATCAATCTCTGAATACCCCCCACTGTCCTAAACTCAGGAGTGAAAAACTGGTCAAGACAATGGTTATGAGGATGCTGTTTATTGGTTCACTTTGACCAGTGAGGAAATTAATGATGTTAGTAGTTCCTAATGAGCTGCAAATCAGTAGGTTGCACAGGTAACTGGCAATGTTAAATACCTATGTCAAACAATATATTCAGTGCACAAACTAAAGGTGGCCATACATCTACAGATTGATTGTCAGATCTGGCTGGTTGGAACAAAAACCTGGTAATATCTGAGTGACAGTTTTTGGCAGTTTTCCAGCATTTCAAAGCAAATGGTCAACTGTCATTTGCTCTCATCCATTACCAGGATTTTCTTCCAACCAGCCCAATCTGGCAATCGATCTGTAGATGTTCTGTATGGCCAGCATAACGCTGGAAAAACATGCCATCGTATTTCAGTGTAACCAAGTACAGCTTAGTATTGACAATACTGTCTCTGATGTGGAAGAGTTTAAAATCTCCTTTGAATTCAAGAGTCCCCAGATGTCACACGCTGAGTGAGCTAAGGAGCCTTGGGAATTACATCTGGAGGAGACGGAAGGGTACGGAGAAAAAGAAAAAGTTTAGCTGAACTTGTGGGAATATGACAATTTGTAGAAAAGTCCCATTTGCTGAAAATGATGTTGAGTACTAGTGCTGCTTAGGAAGCCAGGCAGCACAAAAGAAAGAGAAAAAGAAGATATATGTTCACCGCAGTGAATACATAATAGCTCCTTAATGAGACCCATGTGGAGAACATAAATGGAAAAAGAGGCATTGTAGAGAAAAACTTAATAAGAACAAGATTTCTGTGTGTTTATACTTGACTGAGTTCCTTTTCATCTATCCAGTTCATTAAAACACTTTTCAAGTTCATTCCAGAAACAGTAACTTGATTTCAAGCACTGCCATGTATAAACTCGTTTAGTATTACATACACATATAGGGCCTGATTCAAATTTAGGAGCAAATTAAAATAGGAGTGATTTGCTCATTGAGCAAACCATGTTGCAAATGCATACCTCCCAGCTGTCCCGATTACACTGGGACTGTCCTGCTATTTGGAGACTGTCCTGGCATCTCTTCAGTGCAGGGAGGGAGGGCATGGAGGGAGCCGGGGGATGCCCGGCCATTAGGGAAGCACTAAAATGCTAAATGCTAAAATAGAGCCAGTGGTGCTAGGCCAGGCCCAATTAGTTGTGGCCACTCCCTCCCACACCATAGCCCCTCCCCCTTCAGCACCGCTGATCCCGATTTGGGAAATAAGAACGTTGGGAGGCAAATCGCCCAAAAAAAGGGAAAATAGTTGTCTTTAATGGATGCACATACATTTAGGAATAACATTTATTATAATAAATAAAAATGTATCCTCATAGGCAACTGTGATAAGAAAAGTATACAAGTGATAAAGTTAGAAAAGTGAATGGAAAATGCAAGAGGTGCCAATGCATTTAATGAAATTGGATGCAGGTTGAATACTAGCTGCTTTCGTATGCAGCGAACAACTACTGGGCAGCTTTGTTTTTTTACAATGACATTTTAAAAGAATGTAATAATGAACTGCAAGTTGCAGGAACTGGCACATTTCTTGCAATTTACCACACAGATTTAAAGCAGCAATAATTAAAAAAATATATATCTTTGGGCTAAATCTTTGGAATTGTGTCAGTCGGGGCAATGAGCATAATATTATATGAGGGCCTAAGAGGTAAATTTATTGAAGAAGTAATATTGCCCATACAGGGCCTGATCAACCATTAGGATGATCAGGCAGCAGCCCAGAGCACTGAGTCCTGGGGGAGGGCGCAGCACAGCGGTGGGGAGCCGGGTCTCCTCAAATTCCCTTGTGGATAGCATGGAATTGTCAAAAATGGCCTCCCTGCTACTAGCCCTCTAACCTCTGCCAGAGGAATGCAGCGCAACCAAGGCTACCCAGAAATGTGGTGCACTCTGACCAGTAACCCCTGGAAACAAGCATGTAACTCTCCTGGCAAGGAGCATGTAACCCAGTGGTGCAAGATAGGGGGGTAAAGCGTGGTCCATAAATATATCCCCTACTGCGTGCTGCCACATTCTTCATCCACCCCTATGACGCCCGCCACCACTGAGATGAGGAGAGCAGAGCACAGCACCACAGGCTTCCCCACCCCTCCTGCGGCTCTCAGCCATTTGAAATGTAGTGCGATGAGCCAATCAGAGCTCACATACCAGCAGCCAAGGTGATTGGCTGTGAGCTCTGACTGGATCATGAGTCTGCACCATATTTGAAATGGCCAAGTGCGGCCGGAGGGGTGAGGGAAGTCTGCAGCGCTGCACTCCACTCTCATACTCTCAGCGACAGCGGCAGAGGAGGAGGCTGGCCTAGGACGACAGGGATGAGTCAGCACTACAGATGGAGCCGGGCTCCCTCTTGCTGGTGAATCGCCAGAACGTCAACACTGGCTATCCGCCAGCAGCCTGGCGTCCATCTGACTGAGACGCACGTGCGTCTCACGCGCACGCGCGTCTCAGTTTCCGGGCGGCGGGGCGAAGGGAACCCTGTCCGTCTCCGCTTCAGGGAGACGGACAGAGTTAGGGGGGGTGCGGGGAGGCGGTGGGGACCCCGGGAGACCGCCGACAAGCCGGCTGGGACCCGGGGGAACCGTGCAAAAGAGGACACGCGCGCGTCTCATGCGCGCGCGTCCCCTTTCGCAGATACAGATGGCGGGTGGCGGCGGATGGCGGCTGGCGTTGCCATCGCCATCCCCTGCAAGTAAGAGACCCACTCCATCTGTATATGGGACATTAAGCAGCGGCACTACAGGGGACATCATTCAGTGGCACTACTAGAGGCATTATGAAGTGGCACTACAGGGAGCGTTAAGCAGGGCACTACAGGGGCTTTATAGGTGATATTATATAGGAGCACTAGAGGGGGCAGTATGTACAGATGGAGCGCCTCTCAGCCAGCATCAGAGCTCGCCAGAATGCCCCCGCTGGTGATATGGCGCTCCATCTGACTGGTCCCAGTTTCTGAGTGGCGGGGCACCTGAACCCTGTCGTAAGGCCCAGACTTGCTGGGACACAAAGTTCCACTGCAGAACCCAATAGGTTTATCTTTATTTGACACAAAAGCATCAGCATGGTGGCCACAGCCCGGGGTTGCCAGGGACAGCCCTGGGCTTCAGCCGGGCAGGGGTGAATGCTTTGGCCAGGGGGACTTGTATAAAATGTTCCGTCCTGCCTCCCCCCAGGCTGTGGCAATACCCTGCTGGCTGGCTGGTTGGGCTTGGTGTTGTTAGTAGAAATACAGGGGACCCCTACTCATTTTGTCCTCCTGTATTTTGGGAACAAGGACCAGCCCTTGAGCCTGGTGCTGGTTTTGAGAATTCAGGGAACCCCTATGTCATTTTTTCCATGAATTTTTTTATTATTATTTATTCTACTGTATTTTATTTACACTAAAGCCAAATACACCTGAAAATGTTGTTGTATTTTCCAGGCGTATTTTCGCGGCAATTAGCAGCCCCAGTGGTGTAGCTAGGTGCCACGGCGCCCGGAGCAAGGGCATGTTTCGCGCCCCCCCTCCCCCCTCAATTTGTAGTAGGTGAGGCTCCTGCGCAGTGAAAAGTGGGCACAGACCAACATTATACCACACACCGTAATGCCCATTGCACATTTTAGTGAACTTTGTAATTCCAATTACACATAAGCCCACACATGATGCCCATGACATACTATATAACACTCTGCAATGCCCATGACATACTATATAACACTCGGCAATGCCCATAACATACTATATAACACTCCGCAATGCCCATGACATACTATATAACAGTCTGCAATGCCCATGACATACTATATAACACTCGGCAATGCCCATAACATACTATATAACACTCCGCAATGCCCATGACATTCTATATAACACACCGCAATGCCCATGACATACTATATAACACTCTGCAATGCCCATGATATACTATATAACACACCGCAATGCCTATGACATACTATATAACACACCGCAATGCCCATGACATACTATTTAACGCTCCGCAATGCCCATGACATACTATATAACACACTGCATTGCCCATGACATACTATATAACACACCATACACATTTGACACATAAGTGCCACTTACATACATGCTCAATGCCAGGGGCTTCATGCTCGATGCCAAGGGGCTTCATGCTTGTTGCCAAGGGGCTTCATGCTAGATGCCAAGGGGGACTGAATTTGCTCGTTGCCAAGGGGACCAGAACTGTGCAGTGGCCCACTCCTGGCTCCCCGACGCTATTTTCAATTCAATGCACTGCCAGTAGTGTGTAGCAGGGAGGGAGCAGTAGTGTGCAGCAGGGAAGGAGGGTGGGAGCAGTAGTGTGCAGCTGGGAGGGGGGGTGGGAGCAGTAGTGTGCAGCAGGGAGGGAGGGTGGGAGCAGTAGAGTGCAGCAGGGAGGGAGGGTGGGAGCAGTAGTGTGCAGCAGGGAGGGAGGGTGCAGCAGGGTGGATTGCAGTAGTGTGCAGCATGGTGGGTGCAGTAGGGTGGGAGGGTGGCTGCAGTAGTTGCAGTAGGGTGGGTGGCTGCAGGTGGGTGGGTGGCTGCAGGAGGTTGGGTGGGTGGCTGCAGGAGGGTGGGAGGGTGGCTGCAGGAGGGTGGCTGCAGGAGGGTGGGTGGCTGCAGGAGGGTGGCTGGCTGCAGGAGGGTGGGTGCCTGGCTGCAGGAGGGTGGCTGCAGGAGGGTGGGTGCCTGGCTGCAGGAGGGTGGGTGGCTGGCTGCAGGAGTGTGGTAGTACACGATGGTTACGCACCCCCCCTCCCTCCCTCCCCCTGTGCTGACACACTGACAGCCGATGCAGCTGTACACCAACCTCTCCCCCTGTCAGTGTGTGTGTCCATGTGCGCACTGCCCGCCCGCTCACGGCTCCCCCGCTGTGTCCGGGAGAGAGATGCGCTGTGCTGCTATGCAATATTCATATCTCCCGCTGGACCACTAGCCAATAGGCGCTCGCGGTTCAGCAGCCACCAGCTGATTGGCTGCTGGACCACAAGCGCCCATTGGCTAGTGGTCTAGCCAGCGGAAGATATGAATATTGCATAGCAGCACAGCGCGTCTCTCTCCCGGACACATCGGGGGAGCCGCAAGCGGGCAGGCGGTGCGCACATGGACACACACACACTGACAGGGGGGGCTGGCAGGTAGCAGGCGGGCGAGCTGGCGGTGCCAGCACAGGCCCCATGCTATCTTCCTGCGCCCGGAGCCTGTGCTTCGCCGGCACCACCCTCGCTACGCCTCTGAGCAGCCCTATTGTGGTAATTAAGGGCTGTATTTTACATTTGGCCACTTAGTAAATTAGGAATCACCATTCAGATGAATGGTGATTCCTACTCGTATTTACTTGATGGTGTATACATTTGGATTTTTAAATATGAATACAAATGTACCATGAATACGAATTCTTGTATTTCGGCGTATTTGCATATGACTGCCTACGAATATGCTTAAAATAGGTGTATTTAGTGTAGACATTTTCATGAAATGTTTTCAGAATTCAGTGTGTAATGTGTGGGCACTGCATTATGGCATATTGCACGGGACTGTCGCATAATGTGAGGGCATTACAAGTAGCAATATATTACTCATTTTCTAAACTGCACTAAAACAAATTTGAAAAAAAAAGAAGATATTTTAAGACTAAACTGTTCTCACATTAGTTTGGTAGGGACCTTATAGCACTGCTTCTACCATGGCATATTGGGCCTGATTCAGGCCTTTTAGCTAGGCTATGTATGTTCGCAGCCTAGCGAACTAGAAAAATTCACCTTGCTGCCTCGCCAAATGACCAAATCCCCTCTCTAACATGCAAAGGGATGTGTACTGCTCGCTACCCCGGGGTTGAAATGCGCATATTCAGAGAGTGTGCACAGGCACATATTCACCATTGCGCAAACCCCAACCAACAGAGATGGATTGGCCCGTTTCGAACGGGTCTGAGTTGGCCCTCATGTATATAAGGGGCTTTACTGGGGGGTAATTTGTGTAAGAGGCACTAGTGTGGTGTAATGTGGATTGGTACTATGATGTGGTAACACCCCTTCCCTGTAAAGGTACACCCCCATATATTTAATCAAGATATATATTTGCTTATCCAAAAAATTAGGCTTGGGCTGGCCATGAATTGCACTAATGAATTTCTTGTTAATATGAATATCAGCAGGGCCCTCTTTCCTCATGTACCCTTTGTAATTTTACCAAAACCATCTCCATATTTCCTTTGATGGCATCTAATCCCTCCAATTTTGCAACCCTTATACTTATTTCAGTATCATCTGCTGCTGCCAGTGGCAAATTCAGGGGGGAGGGCACCTTGGCACATGCCCCTGTGTCATTTCCGACATTGCTCATTTTGTAGCGGAGGACCGAGGCTTTCAATCGAGCCCAGCCCCGGAGTTACCGCTGGGCAAACCTGGAACATTTCCCCGCTAATTCCGACCCCCACGCGGTTCAACCTGATACCAGACTAGTCCACGTGGGTCAATTGGTTCCAGAGCTATTGTGGGTAAACCAATTTTTTATTTCTGAAATGTAATTTCATGGCTGTTCATGTCTCGGAGGGCATATTTCTCTGGAACCAAAAGGCCCAGTTTCACAGGACCAGACGAAAGCTCTTTAATATGATACTGGTCTTGTGTAAATGAGTCATTTGGTTCTGAAGATACAGTATAGCCGTTTAAACAATATAGCTAGTTAAAAGGAGGGGGTGTTTCTCTCCCCCTCACACAGGAAAATGCAGGGACTAGGCTGGTGGGTAAGGGGCCAACCAGGGAATGTCCATGCATGATCCAGGGACCATATTCCCTGGTAAGACCCTGCATTTCTGGTGTGAAAGGGGTATTATTTCAAGTAGCTGGGACCTGGAGTGCTCTGAATACAGCCGGGCATCCCCCCACTCTCTGCCTATGTCAATGGCTGTCACTTCTGCCCGGCGGTGGCTGTCCCCCAGTTTCAACAAGCATGTAATCCCACATGGTACGAGCATGGAACCCCTGGCAATAAGCATCGAACCCCTGGCAATGATCACATAGGTAAGCAGCACGCAGCACTTATGTAGCATAATTTTTAATAGGCATTACGATGTTTGGCATAATACGCAATGGACATTATGGTGTGTGGCTTAACGTGTACTGGGCATTACGCTGTAAATTTTTGATGCACTCCTTTGGCGGAGTTTGTATTAATCTGTGTAGCATTATGTGAATTTGGGTCAATCCGTGGTGCATTACGTGAGTTTTGGCTCAATCTGTGTGGCATTATGTGAATTTTGGCTTATTCCGTTTGGCATCATGTGTAAGGGCAAGTATAATGGCTTTAGAAAGAAGAAAAAAGATTGCCACATCGAGGGAGCACCTAAGGAAGAAAAAATTTGTATTAAAATATAACTTTTATTCTTTATTTATTAAGAACTGCAACATATAAAAACACATATAGGGGTAAGACAAGGTAAGTATTAAAATGGGAGATGTTGACCCCAACATAGTGTGTCCCACGTATCCCAAATCTTATGATTTGATGCTTTATTGTGCAAAATTGGATTCAGCGCTTCTTAATTTGACCTGGTCCTGATGAAGCTGGTAGCGACACGCGCGTCGACCATATACACGTAGTGTGTCTAAATCCACAAACTCCCCTCCCCATTGAATGTATTTTGATTTGTGATTTCTTTGGCAGCGCGCACCAGATTGTGGCAAGAGAGTGGTGACCGGGTGGGGATCGCGGTAGCACTCACTGCTAGTGATTCCACTGGGACCTGACACCAGATGAGTGCAGCGGCGCATGTGTAGTAAGCGTCCGGCGCGGCTTTCTCCGACTACCCAGGGGGAAGCCGGCGGACGATACTGCACTAGTACAGTGGCGCACTGTCAGACGGCACCTAGCGCGGCTCTCTCCCATTACATAGGGAGAAGCCAACGGGCGGTGCAGTCCTATCAGTGTGGATACTGACCGGCAGATACCTCTCAATACCGGTGCAATACAGCACAAATAACTATACTGTGCATTCTATTTAGCAGCAATGATTTCTCAGTAGATACCCCCGGCATTAATGTATAGCTGATTACTCCAGGGGTATTACCTACGATAAATCACCAATGTTCTTTTTTTTTTTTTTTTTTTTTTTTTTTTTTGCTTTTACAAATTGACATATTTAACATACAATAGTACATAGCATCAAAAAAAAAGTACATCACTCTCCAATACAAGTACATTCCATTGTCATTACATTGATAGCTTTTTATGGCTTTTTATCTCCTTTTTTTCCATCCTGCCACCTTATTCCCCTCTTTCCTTAAGCTCTATCCTTTGTGCTTTTCCTCTGTTTACTCTACCCAACTCAGCATCCCTCAATCCTTAGGTAAGTTAGTACTGTGATCTCCAGTTCTATACAACTTAGTCTATCGATGAGCCATTGGTTTATGTCGGCGTCTAGAGTTAGTATAGGGCTGGTAACTAAATGTGTCAATAAGGAGGGACAGCAAAAAATAAAAAGAATGGGTAAAAGATAGCAAGATAGGAATAAGAAGAAGCAAAAGCACACTGTAAACATTAGATCCTCGTTCCCATAGCCTGATCTGAGTATCTCTATCTGGAGTTAGCTGATAACATACAGCTGGGCGTCAACTGGATTGCGTCGACCTCTCAAATTCAAATAAGGCGGGTAACTAAATATATCAATAAGGGGGGACAACATCATTAAAGAGAATGGGTAAAGGATAGCGAGATAAGATTAAGAAGAAGAAAAAGCACACTGTAATCCTTAAATCAGTCTTCCCATGGCATGGCCTGGGTATCTCCTTATAAGATTAGCTGAGAACATGCCAATGGGTGTCAACTGGATTGCGTCGGCCTCTCACATTCATATAAGGTGGATAACTGAATATATCAATAAGGAGGGACAACACAATTAAAGAGAATGGGTAAAGGATAGCAAGATAAGATTAAGAAGAAGCAAAAGCACACTTTAGTCATTCCATCAGTATTCCCATAGTATGACCTGAGTCTCTCTATATAGGATCGCCTGATAACACACTAGTGGGAATCAACTGGATTGCGTCAACCTCTCAAATTCATATGAGAAGGGTAACTGAATTTATCAATAAGGAGGGACAACATAATTAAAGAGAATGGGTAAAGGATAGCAAGATAAGATTAAGAAGAAACAAAAGCACACTGTAATCGCTAGAAAAGTACTCCTGTGGTATGAACTAGGTCTTTCACCAAGATTATGATAGATACTATTTCTTTTTTCTTTAATCTCTATCTATACACTTTGGGTACCATTGTGCCTCATTTTTCTTAACTCGATGTTTAGTCTTACTGTATATTTTAGTATTTTATTTAAGGATTCTGGGCATTTGATTATTAATTGATTAAACCCTTATGTTTTCTTTTTCTGATGTTTTACATCGGACATACAAGACAAACAGGGGGAGACAAGGGAAAAAAGTTTGGGGGGAAGGGGAGAGGAGGAGGTTAGGGTGCTGTCAGGCTGTTATGTACCTTTTATCTTGATGTTCTCTGTGTATTACTATCCCTGCCTTATTGTAAGGTTGGCCCACCATAAATCTGCCCATCCTTTCTTTTCTTTTCCTTTTGGGGATTTTTTTACTCGTTCGAGATGTTATGATATTCTACCCATGGGGTCCAAATTTCATTGAATTTTTCTGTTTTTTCATCTACCATGCTTGCCAAGAGTTCCATCTGGTATATATGCCAGATGGCTTCTTTTATGGCATTAATAGATGGGGTTATCTTAGTTTTCCAATTACTGGCTATTTTTGTCTTGACTGCACCCACCACAAACCATATACATTTTTGTACTGCATTGTCTATCCCGGGTATTTTTGAGGGGAATAGTACATACTCTGGGACCATGGGGATATCTACTCCAGTTATCTGAAGGACTAATTTCCCCACTTTCTTCCAGGTCTCCTGGATTCTGGGGCATCCCCAGAAAATATGGGTAATTGTACCCCGTTCTCCACACTCTCGCAGGGGGTTCGTGCCTGCACAGAGCGCCAGCTATCCTGAGGGAAACTTCAGAGGGAACCAGCTACTAGATGGTTCGATTAGTCTTTCGCCCCTATACCCAGGTCGGACGACCGATTTGCACGTCAGGACACCAATGTTCTTTTCATATGCACAGTGTCCATGTTTATGTCTTAACCACACTTTAGTATTTAAACACAAATTTGTCAAACTTGCCCTTAAATAATATAAATAAACATACATTGGTCAAATTAAGACGTGCTGAATCCAATTTTGCACAATAAAGCATCAAATCATAAGATTGGGGATACGTGGGACACACTACGTTGGGGTGAACATCCCCCATTTTAATACTTACCTTGTCTTACCCCTATATGTGTTTTTATATGTCGCAGTTTTTAATAAATAAAGAATAAAAGTTATATTTTAGTACCTATTCTTTCTTCCTTAGGTGCGCCCTTCATGTGACAATCTTTTTTCTTCTTTCTAAATTGTTATACATATTGTCCAACGGCAGCACACCCCATATCAAGACCTAATAACCTAATAACTGAATAAAGGGGTCCGCATACTACATTATCTACACCTTCCAGTGCGACTGGCAAACCCTCTTTTTGTTGCAAGTATAATGGGGTCTAGTATTTTGTTGCATAATGTGTAGTACTGTATATGGTGTGGTACACTACACTCAAGGACACACCTTTTGAGTGGCCACACACCCTTTTCCAGAGTGCGCACGGCTTCGGCGTGCCCAGAACTATGACCTTCACTTTCGATGCCAAGGTGAGCCTGTGTACTTTAAATGCCAGGGCCTATTTTTAATCCAATTCCTGCCCTCTCTCTGCTCTCCTCTCACTCTCTGAGCATGTACACTGGTACCACTAACACCCCACCTCCCATACCCTCTCCTATCATGGCGTCCTCACTGTCATTTTCTCCTTGATCGGCATCTGGCTGATGCTGATATGTTTAAATACAGTACCCTGTAATTTTCTTGTTTTGGTTGACTTGTTTATGTATTCTGTAACTGGGCTCTGTGGATCCCTGGTGGCGCTATAGAAATAAAGTATAATAATATTAATAATAATATGCTGCTATTAGTGTTATTAATGCAAGCAAATAAATGTGTAACATTCTTTAATATCATTGAAGTTATAGCAAGTGTACATTGCTGCAGCAATTGCTTGTGTGCAGTAAATGTCTGAGTGCATACCCTGTCACCGAGCAGTACCTTCAGAAAGTTTGCCTCCACAGACAGGAAGCATCAATTTAGCATTAAACTACTTGTGAGGGATCAAGTGTCCAGA
Organism: Crinia signifera; assembly: GCF_055691185.1. Classification (NCBI taxonomy): domain Eukaryota; kingdom Metazoa; phylum Chordata; class Amphibia; order Anura; family Myobatrachidae; genus Crinia; species Crinia signifera. The sequence continues at coordinate 274,605,615 of NC_139217.1, read as the reverse complement.
GAGGGGATGGAAAGCAGTGTCAGTGACGTGGTAATGAATAAGCTCATTCATTGCAGTGTTTTTGGATGCAGATAGTGAAGGTATACTACTGTGCTTCACTTCAACATGTGGAAGTGATATATTTGCAAAGTACAGACATCATTAAAGTAGAATATCTATTTGCCTTTGATACAGGTTGACCATGTAAACCTCCATATCATGCAATTGCATAGGTGTGTAACCCTTTGTGGACAGTAATGCTCTGATTCATCTGATGTAATGAAGTTAATTTAATGACGGACGAAATATCGATTTACAGAAGCCAGTGTCCTTGGAACCTGTGATACACAGCATTTCTTTTCTGAGAGAATCTGCATTTTTGTAAAGTGCAGAGCAGAGAGAGTTACATTTGGGTGAGTTATTTTGTTTCTGTGCAGGGTAAATACTGACTGCTTTATTCTACACTGCAATGTAGACATCAGTTTGAACTCACCCCACCCAACTCTCTCTGCACATGTTACATCTGCCCCACCTGCAGTGCACATGGTTTTCGTCCATTAAAGCAAGAGTTTGCTTTTACAAACCAACCTTTCTGTGAGCTTATGTCATGATCATGATTTAGCACACTATACCGTTGAATTCATAAGCCAATAGTGCACTTATTAAATTGTGCCAATTCTGTTATATATCTATGTTCATCTGGAGTCAGGGACCTGAGGCTGTCTCACCATGGTAACACAAAACATCTGGTACTTTCTTGCAGGTTTCTCAGAGCAACAATTCAACCTTATTTTTTATTCCTTGCCTTCCAAATCAGTTTTACAGGGATCCACTGACACCTTTCAACATCTGAGAACAGCTAAGTAGTACCTTTTAATATCTTTCATGTACGGTGAATAAGATATACAGTAGTAGCAGTTATTCTCTTAAACGATAGGCATTTAGCTGCAATAAGTGAACATTCCTCCACATGAAGGGACGATGCAGAGTGGAATATGGGCCTAATTTCACATTGATTACAAAGCTCATGTTTTTCTTGAATGGACAAAACCACATGCATTGCAGGTGGGGCAGATGTAACATGTGCAGAGGGAGTTAGAGTTGGGTGGGGTGTGTTCAAACTGAATATATAAATTGTACTGTAAGAATAAAGCAGCCAGTATTTACTCTGCACAGAAACAAAATAACTCACCCATTGGGGGAACTCTGTACCTTATTCTGGCCCACCTGCAGCGCTGTGAATTCACGGCTGCGGATGAATGATTTTCATAATCATCCATTCACAGCCTTGGGTGCGGGGGAGAAATCATTCCATGGTCAGAGACCACGGAATGATTTCTCCAGCGCTCGCAGATCTGAGACACCTCTGTGGTGTGTCTGATCTGCGAGCTCCCTGTGCGGGAAGCAGGTGGGCAGCTGACATCCGTTGAGTAAGCTGCCTGCCCCCGCACCAGTGTCACCAGGCGATTTGCATAGAAACGCCTAGCGTTTTCATGGGAACGGCCATGGAAAGCTGGGCGCTTCCATGAGCTGTGCCCCCTGCCGCAACCCCATGCTCCCCTCTGCCCGCACTGCTAGGTGTGAGCGGGAGGGCGAACATGTAGTTCACCATTCCCGCTTGCACCCTGCCTCTGCACATGCACGGAAATGCGCCTGCGTAGATGCAAAAAATCGTCCCCCGTGCAAATACGCGGGGGAATAATTAAATTAGAATAACCCCCTCTATCACTACAGATTTACAATAAACTATGAATTTGGCCCCATGTCAGTATCTATTTGCACTGCATTTGATTCAGGGGTACAATGTATAGAATGTAACCTTATATCCAAGAATGTAACCATATGCTCATTGTTACATAGAGATAAAGTGTTGTATGATTTTGTTGGCCATGTAATGTAATATGTAACGTGCTTATGGGCGAGATGATAGACATTGGAGCTAGTTGCACAGTATTAATGCACGAGTCAGGGATGATGCTGATACTGGCTGAGAGGATGCCGTTAAGGTCGCACGGGAAGATACTGGACACAGCGGAGAAGGGTTGGTGGTTGGACATACCTCACCGGGTTTTTGGAGCAGCGACAGCGGACAGCGGGGTAGCGGTGATAGCAGGAGTGACGAGAGGCAACGCAGCGGTGGCACGGAGAGAGTGACCTGCAGCAGCGGCAGCGGCGATAGCAGCCAGGTCTCTAGCGGAACATCCCTATAGGCGAGGGACTGGGAGCCGCTTAGACCTGAGGCTGGTAGCTTACCCTCCCATCGTGGGGGAAGCGGAGTCCAGCTTCGTCGCCACCTCACGTGCCCAGAGCCAGATAAAGACCCGACAGCGCACCTGTAAGCTAGAAGCCAGAGTGTGGTCCCAGAGCCCAAGCCGCCGAAAGTAACTCAGACGCTGCTCTGCCACTGTAAAGACCCGACAGCGCACCTGTAAGCTAGAAGCCAGAGTGTGGTCCCTGAGCCCAAGCCGCGAGGAAAGTAACTCAGACGCTGCTCTGCCACTGTGACTGCTACTAGCGGACATGAGTGTACCAATCACGAGGCAGCATTGAGAAACCCTGCTGGATAGCATAGCTAACCGTTAACCCCTCACAGCCCGGATAGAGACAGCCCGGATAGAGACTGGACAACTAACCGGTGAGAGCTAATGTAGTGCATAACTTTACATCCTACTATTTTATACGCCCACACGGATAGACTCCTATACACCATTTACTGTAGAGGCGATCACTCTGGGACTATCCAAGCTATCTACATTGACAATTTAACTGGATCAGAGTAATCGCTCACTATAAATACTGGACACGGGCCCCAACGCGCGCCAACATATGAGCTCACACTTAAGACTGTGTATCAGAATGATATATGTATCAGAGTGTTATATATCTGGCCAGATATAAGGTATAGAGAATAAGATATTAGCTTACTTGAATAAGGCTATGTTATGGGGAATTGGGTATTATAGTTATAATGACTAGGAAGGGAAGGGGACTTTAGGTGTCTGCAATAGGAAGGTGAATAGTTAGGGTATAATTAGAGTGTAAGAAGGTGATTGTATTGTATATGAAACTAATGTTATCAGAATCCTTGAAATGCTATTAATGTGTTTGTAGAATATATGATGTTGTGTATAGGAACTATAGAATATGTGTATATGAATTTAAATGATTAAACCTTGTTAGCATACTTACTTTCACACTGCATCCGTATCCGTGGAATCTAAGTCCTATAAAGCTGTAAAAGAAGAGAGAGGTAGGGTAGTCAGTCTGATTACTAAAATAAGTTAACAGTGATTTCCTAAGCTACACTATAAACAAGTTTAGGTGGAGGCACTTCGCTACTAGTATATAATTACCCATTACTGAGGGTTACAAGTGGAGGCACTGCTGAGATGGAGCATAGGGGTATTTTGTCGGAAAAGGATATATATGAATGGTGCATCAGGAAGGGGAGGAGCGTGAAGAGGTGTTTAACTGTAGGGGGAAACTTCACAGAATTCTCAGATCGAGATGTCATCACGTGCATCGATAAGTTGTATGGGATAGTGCGACCTAAGATTATAGATAGATGGAGAGGAGACATGGGGAAGGTAGTCGCTTTCCTCATTGAGAATGAAAAAGACCTTGATAGCTGTTTGCTCCCGTCCATGGTGGTAGCTGATGAGGAGACAGGGAGACGATGGCAGGTCATATGGCCGATAAATGACGGAGAGACGGCAAGTTTCCCTGTATTTACAGAAGACAGTAATGATAAGGGAGATAGAGACGGTGATGCCGCTGAAGACGCTGAAGCTAGTACAAAGGGAGCTCAGTTCGAGACCATCATAGATAGAGTAGTTTCCCAGTTGGAGAGATGGCATTATGAGGGGAGTTATAGGAGACTGAGGTTATTCTCTGGTATAAGCCCTGTTCCTATTGGGGAAGAAACATACGAGGCTTGGAAGGAGGCCGCAGTACAGCAGGCAGAAGAATGGCAGTGCCCCGATAAGATTAAACGGCAGAGAATAGTCGAAAGTCTAAGGGGGCCAGCGATGGGGGTGGTACAAGCCGCTAGGAGAAGCAACCCACAAGCCACACTTGAGACATATTTAGAGGCTCTAGATTACGCATATGGGACACTAGAAGACGTGGGGGAACTACTGGCTAGGTTCCAACATACTTTTCAAGAAGTGGGGGAAAAACTCAGTACTTATGTAATACGGTTAGATAAGCTGTTATATAAGATAGTTGAAAAGAGTGGGATAGAGAGAGGAGACGTAGACAAGAGCAGAATAAGACAACTGCTTCGAGGGGCTCAGACAACTGACTTTGTAGCACAGAAATTAAGGTGTTCAGTATTGAGAGATACTCCACCCACGTTCAACGAATTGCTCAAAGAAATTAAACAGGAAGAAGTATTGATAGAAATGAGAGACAGGACGGTTAAGAAGGTGAAAGTGGTAAAGCCCATCATTGAGAAAGATGCTTTTGAGGATAAAATATTGAAGTTAATAGAAGAGCAAAACAAAAAGATAGAACAAGTATTGACTGTACAAAATAACCATGCTAAGCGGGACTCTGAATTGACCGTCCGAGGCATGGGGAGAGGTTATAGAGGTGTGAATAGGAGATGTTTTGAATGTGGCAGACTAGGGCATCGGGCATTTGAGTGTATCAATGGTCAGTTTAACAGGAACAGGAATAATCTTCCAACTCCCACAGACTACGATAATGGCGGCCAGGCCAGCCCTGAATCTGATCAGGGAAACGAGTAGGGGAGAACTGTGAGCCCCTCTCAGTTCCCCCCAGGAATGAAGTAGAGGTAATGGGGAAAATTTGGTGGAATGGAAATGGTTCGATCCCGGAAGGACTTTTAGGACCCATACCATCGGTAACCGCAGAAATAAATGGAGTGAGATGTATGGTACTGTTGGATAGTGGATCGCAGGTATCCATTATATTTGAGCCATGGTATCAGAAGTACATACCCGAGGTTCCTATAAGACCCTTAAATGGATTAGTTATATGGGGACTAAGTGTAGAAAAATACCCATACTTAGGATATGTGGAGGTGGAGATAAGGCTGGGAGGAGACGGAGAGAGTGGTTTAACAGTCCCTGTTGTCGCCCTTATATGTCCCGAGATGGGAAGAGATGCCAACGAACTGCCTATTATTATAGGTACCAATACCAGATTGTATAGGGAATTGTCTAAGTGGTGTTTAGCAGAGGAGGGTAATGAGACACAGACACAGACTTGTAGAGACGATAGTTATGAATATGGTAGGTCACTCAATGTGACTGTAGGACAAAGCCAATTCGAGTCGTGCTTCACCGGAAGTGACATTACTGGGGAAGAAAAGAAAGAACTCATAGAAGCATTAAAAGAAAAGGAGTCTGGTTTCTCAAAAGGGGAGTGGGACCTGGGGGTAGCCGTAGGGGTGGAGCATCAAATAAATCTCACCAACGATAGTCCATTTAGGGAACGCTCTCGCAGAATAGCCCCTGCTGATTTCGAAGACGTTAGGTTACACCTTAAAGGGTTATTAGAAAATCAAATGATTGTTGAGTCCAGAAGTCCGTACGCCTCTCCCATAGTGGTAGCCAGAAAAAAGACGGGAAAGATAAGGATGTGCGTAGATTATAGAACCTTAAATTCTCGCACCGTACCTGACCAATACACCGTGCCTCGGATTGATGAAGCCTTAGACTGTTTACAAGGGAGTGGTTGGTTTTCTGTTCTAGATTTAAGGAATGGGTTTTATCAGATCCCTATGAGGAAGGAGGATCAAGAAAAAACGGCGTTCATATGTCCTTTGGGTTTTTTCGAATTTTTGAAGATGCCTCAGGGGATTAAAGGGGCACCAGCCACGTTCCAAAGGACTATGGAGAAGGCTATAGGCGACATGAACTATCGGGAGGTACTAGTGTATCTTGACGATATAATTGTTTTTGGGAAAACATTAACAGAGCACAATGAAAGTCTTTTGAAAGTGATTGACCGGCTTATTGAGGGGGGCCTGAAATTATCAATAGATAAATGTATTCTGTGTCAAGCATCGGTAAAATACCTAGGTCATGTGGTGAGTCGGGAAGGGATAGCCACCGATCCGGAAAAGGTGGAGGCTGTTAGAGCCTGGCCAAGACCCACTAAGCTCAAAGAGCTGAGGTCTTTTCTGGGGTTTTGCGGATACTACCGGCGATTCGTCCCAAATTATTCGCAAATAGCGAAGCCCCTTACTGAATTAACTAAGGGATATCCACCTCTTAACAAAAAAAAGAACCCTAATCGGAACAATAACAATAAAGAACAGAAGTTGTATAGGCCTGAGGAGTTATTTGGGGAAAGGTGGACCCCGCCGTGCGAGGTATCCTTTATTCGGCTGAAAGAGGAACTCACCCACACCCCTGTGCTCGCTTATGCGAACCCTAATGACCCATATATACTTCATGTTGATGCTTCTCAAGAAGGAATAGGGGGAGTATTATACCAGGCTTGCCCAACCAGTTAAAAGAATAGACCTGTTTCTTTCGCCAGTAGGGGGTTAACCAGCAGTGAAAAGAATTACCCAACCCACAAATTGGAATTTCTAGCTTTAAAATGGTGTGTGGTAGAGAAGTTCCATGAGTATTTATATGGGGTGCAATTTGAAATTCACACTGACAACAACCCCCTAACATATATCCTCACCACTGCAAAGTTAGACGCGACCGGACATAGGTGGCTGGCAGCCTTAGCACTGTACAACTTTTCTATTAAATACAGACCGGGAGTGAGTAATATTGATGCCGATGCACTGTCTAGAATACCAGGGCGTCCAGAGCCGACAAGTGAGGATGAAGACTGGGTGGAGATTCCAATGGGAGATATAAAAGGAATGTGTCGGCAAATAAGAAATCAAAAGGATACATTACTCGTGAGTGAGTACTTGAGTGGTACTGGTGCTATAGGCTCCCTAGGTGCCACCCCAAAGGCTTTACCCCTGTCTTATTGTTGGTTGGGACGGTTAGAGATGGAGGGGTTGCCCATGATTCGGCCAGTGCAAATGAAGAGGGCACAACTGGCTGACCGTAACATTAGAGACGTATATTATCTAATACTAGAAAAAAAACGCTCACCTGGAAGAACAACCTCGCTATCACTCTCAGAAAAGGCCAAACTCTTGAAGAGACAAGAGAAGTGGCTAGAGATAAGAGACGGGGTACTTTATAAAAAGATAGAGAGGACCAATGGAGAAACTAGCTACCAATTGGTCTTACCAGAAAGATTTAGACCCATAGCACTGCAGACTCTACATGACGATCATGGGCATCTGGGTGTCGAAAAGACTGTAGGACTGATGTCCCAGAGATTTTACTGGCCGGGAATGAGAAGGGATGTAGAAGATTACTGCCGCAACTGTGGAAGTTGTGTAGTAAGAAAAACAGTGGCTACCCAACATGCCCCCATGGTGTCTTTCAAAAGTAGTGGACCCATGGATATTGTGTGTATGGATTTCTTGACACTAGATGTAGGAGATGGGAAGAAATGTCACATATTAGTGGTGACTGACCACTTTACTCGTTACGCTCAGGCATACGTGACCCCTAATCAAAAAGCAATGACCGTAGCCAATACTTTATGGAATAAGTTTTTTGTCCATTATGGTCTACCCAATAGACTACATTCAGACCGAGGTAGGGAATTCGAAAGCCGACTGATTAGAGAAATCTGTTTATTGTGTGGGATTGTGAAATCCAAGACTACCCCATATCACCCTCAAGGGGACCCACAACCAGAACGGTTTAATAGGACTTTGTTGAATATGCTGGGGACACTCAACCCGCTAGATAAGAAACATTGGAAGAGACATGTAGAGCGATTAGTACATGCTTACAATTGCACTATGAATGAATCGACTAGATATTCCCCCTACTTTCTCATGTTTGGAAGGGAAGCTAAGCTCCCTATAGATGTTAGCCTGAATGTAAAACCAGAAAGTAAGAATAGCTCAGCGTTACCACACAGCAAGTATATAGAGAGGTTAAGGGAAGAATTGCAGGAGGCGTACCAATTGGCCTCAGAAACTGCAAGAAAATTGGGGTTAAAAAATAAGAGGATGTATGATAGTAAAGTAAGGGAACAGGAGCTTAGCCCTGGAGACAGGGTGTTGCTGAGGAAATTTGGGACCCCCAGAGGTGTGAAAATCTCCAATAGATGGAGAGAAGATCCGTTTATAATAGTCGAAAAGTTATATGATCTGCCAGTATATAAGATAAAACCTGAGGAGGGGGGAGAAAAAATGTTAACTTACCATAGACAGCACCTGTTACCTATTGGTAAAGAAGTTAGAATGGAAGGGCTTCACCTGGGGAGGAATACCCAGGAAAAGCAAGACAGACCTCTAACTGATTATAATAATTCGACTCATGCTGTTGATGGGGAAAGAGAGGAGGAAATGTTTGATGAATGTTGTCCTGGACATTATTATAAAGACGAGGTTAGTTCTGATACTGACAGTAACGTCAACAAGTCCTGGGAGAATACCTCGGGATATGCAGATTTGGAAGAGGGTGGTAGCGATGTGGTCAGAGAACAACGATTTAGAGATGATATGGGTGAACAAGGTAGTCCTGCTAGTGCCACCATAAATATGAGACCACAGAGGATGCGCATGCCGCCCTCAATTCTAACATATGATAAATTGGGAGAACCTAGTGTGATACCCGCCGTAATATACCCTTTGGCCATTTATGCATGGCCTTATTTCCTATCTGCATAGAATAAATAAATGAAGATGGTGATTTGGAAGCAAGCTCTTTCCTAATCACCAGGGGAAGAGAATGTAACCTTATATCCAAGAATGTAACCATATGCTCATTGTTACATAGAGATAAAGTGTTGTATGATTTTGTTGGCCATGTAATGTAATATGTAACGTGCTTATGGGCGAGATGATAGACATTGGAGCTAGTTGCACAGTATTAATGCACGAGTCAGGGATGATGCTGATACTGGCTGAGAGGATGCCGTTAAGGTCGCACGGGAAGATACTGGACACAGCGGAGAAGGGTTGGTGGTTGGACATACCTCACCGGGTTTTTGGAGCAGCGACAGCGGACAGCGGGGTAGCGGTGATAGCAGGAGTGACGAGAGGCAACGCAGCGGTGGCACGGAGAGAGTGACCTGCAGCAGCGGCAGCGGCGATAGCAGCCAGGTCTCTAGCGGAACATCCCTATAGGCGAGGGACTGGGAGCCGCTTAGACCTGAGGCTGGTAGCTTACCCTCCCATCGTGGGGGAAGCGGAGTCCAGCTTCGCCGCCACCTCACGTGCCCAGAGCCAGATAAAGACCCGACAGCGCACCTGTAAGCTAGAAGCCAGAGTGTGGTCCCAGAGCCCAAGCCGCCGAAAGTAACTCAGACGCTGCTCTGCCACTGTAAAGACCCGACAGCGCACCTGTAAGCTAGAAGCCAGAGTGTGGTCCCTGAGCCCAAGCCGCGAGGAAAGTAACTCAGACGCTGCTCTGCCACTGTGACTGCTACTAGCGGACATGAGTGTACCAATCACGAGGCAGCATTGAGAAACCCTGCTGGATAGCATAGCTAACCGTTAACCCCTCACAGCCCGGATAGAGACAGCCCGGATAGAGACTGGACAACTAACCGGTGAGAGCTAATGTAGTGCATAACTTTACATCCTACTATTTTATACGCCCACACGGATAGACTCCTATACACCATTTACTGTAGAGGCGATCACTCTGGGACTATCCAAGCTATCTACATTGACAATTGAACTGGATCAGAGTAATCGCTCACTATAAATACTGGACACGGGCCCCAACGCGCGCCAACATATGAGCTCACACTTAAGACTGTGTATCAGAATGATATATGTATCAGAGTGTTATATATCTGGCCAGATATAAGGTATAGAGAATAAGATATTAGCTTACTTGAATAAGGCTATGTTATGGGGAATTGGGTATTATAGTTATAATGACTAGGAAGGGAAGGGGACTTTAGGTGTCTGCAATAGGAAGGTGAATAGTTAGGGTATAATTAGAGTGTAAGAAGGTGATTGTATTGTATATGAAACTAATGTTATCAGAATCCTTGAAATGCTATTAATGTGTTTGTAGAATATATGATGTTGTGTATAGGAACTATAGAATATGTGTATATGAATTTAAATTATTAAACCTTGTTAGCATACTTACTTTCACACTGCATCCGTATCCGTGGAATCTAAGTCCTATAAAGCTGTAAAAGAAGAGAGAGGTAGGGTAGTCAGTCTGATTACTAAAATAAGTTAACAGTGATTTCCTAAGCTACACTATAAACAAGTTTAGGTGGAGGCACTTCGCTACTAGTATATAATTACCCATTACTGAGGGTTACAGAAGCTTGGAGAAGTGGTATCTATCCCCATAAAGATCGTTATGTGCAAGTTGATAATAAGCAAGCCAATCAGTTCCTAACTGTCATTTTACATATTGGAGCTAATTGGCTGCAGCATTATCACCTTGCACATAACGTTCTTTATTGGGATAGATACATACACTTACCACATCAGAGCCAAGAACACAGGTGATACCAAGTTACTGTACATGCATGTCTGCTTTCAGGTAGAAGGGCGTATATGTGGGGTGATGAGCATGTCAGTAAAATTTCTGTCTATTCAAATTTGGGCATACATGTAATTACTTCTCTTGTCATATGGATCTTTTACATCAAGGACAGGGCAGGTACAAATGTTTTCTGATGATGATGATGATGATAACATGCAAATATGCAGGTCTGGTTCCGTGTACTTAACAAGGAAGCAAATACTGCTAAGTTCTATTCAACTTGCATCTGCCTCAAACACACACACACAGAGCCCATGAGTATCCTTAGTGGAGGTCTCCTGCCGATTTTCTGACATCCTGATGAAGTGATGATATATAGACCTTTTTTAAATGAAAAACTTTTACATTCTGCAGTCTGCTGCATAATCCCTGATTTATGTGATATTATCTCCTGTATAGACACATCCAGTATCTGGCTTGTATTGATTATTAATATTTTTATAATCCCTATAAGAGTTTGATTATATACATTGTTTTACTGCCCTCCTGGCATAGGTGCCAATTTATGTTTTGGCTGGTGTGTGCTCAAGCCAAAAATATAGGGAAGTGGCTTCATGGGGAAGGGGCGTGGCCACAAAATAATACCAATTTGTATTATGCAGCACAGTTGTCTCCAATATTCAAATTACGGCAGCAGTGCCAAATATATAAATGCCCCCCACAGTGCCAGGTACATAAATGCCCCCACAGTTCCAAATTCATAAATGCACCCACAATGCAGATACATAAATTTCCCCACACTGCAGGTACTTAAATGGCCTCTACAGTGCCAGGTACATAAATGCCCCCAACATTGCCAAATACATAAATGCCCCCACAGTGCAAAGTACATAAATGCCCCCACAGTGCCAAATACATAAACAGTACGTGTGCCAGCAATGAGGGAGGGGGAGTGCAGTGGGACACGAGCGGGTGAGCTACTCTGTCAGTGCACGCTATGCGCACTGCGCGGCGCCGCCGTCTTGTACACATCGTGCACCCACAGAATCGGTGCCTATGCCTAGTTCCGATGGTACTGTATTAGGCTCATGGTTGCTGACTTTCTTGCTTTCAGCCAGCTCAGCATGACAGGGGGGTGGGGCCAAAATCCGGAGCAAATAGGGGCGGGGCTGGGGTGGAGACACGGCCGGGCTGACCTGTTTTGGGGGCGTGGGTAGAGTGATCGCGTCATTTAGCCCCGCCCCCCTGTGCAATGCCGGTATTTTATGCATTGCACTGCGGGGTGCAGGCCTAAAATGATGCGATCGCGTCATTTGACCCACGGACCCCCCTGGCGAGGGGTGGTCCGCTGGTGCTTGCAGGGCAATGCGGGAGGGTTGCCCTCCTTTCCGGGGGGCCGGGAGGGGGACCCGATTTCCGGGACCCTCCCGGTCATTCCGGGAGGGTAGGCAACCCTGATTAGGCTCTTTTTATTCTTGCTATATTTATGGTCTGATTGATCTGCCTTTATCTGTGTGTGGATATGGACTTCTAAATGTGCATCTGCTTTGTTTTTTACTAGTGTATTTGACCTTTTTACTGTATACACACGGCTCGATTCAATGGCTGCTGATGTTGATACATTGGGGCAGATGTATTAAGCTTTAACAAGAGATAAATCCAAAGGAGATAAGGAGAGATAAACGTCCAGCCATTGAGCAGCATGGCCCTTGTTATGAGATAGTAGAAATAAACCAGGGTTGCCAACCCTCCCGGAATGGCCGGGAGGATCCCGAAAATTGGGTCCCCCTCCCGGGCCACCGGAAAGGTGGGCAACCCTCCGGGATTCCGGCGGTCCCGTCCCCCTCCTCATGTACCTGGTGGCGGAAGCTTTAAATTGCCGCGATTCGCGGGTTTTCAGCAGAAGGGGGCGGAACTAAATATGCAAATTGAACATATTTAGCCCTGCCCCCTCATTGGAGATCCGCATATTGCTGTATTTGCATTACTGGGGTCAGGGACTGATGATGTCTCCTTCAGGCCCCGCCCCCAGAAGTGATGTTGACAGTCTCCCTTCTGGGGTTCTCCCGGAGAGGAGACTGTAAAAGTCAGCAACCCTGAAATAGACTGTGCTGCACCACTATTTTGGGATCGCATCGAGATAGTGTGTGGCCAAACACAGTGCAATTTGAACTTACTTGCTATCGATATTGAATTTATAGTCAAAATCAATAGCTAAAATCTCACCGTGTGTACACACCATGGCCCAAAATCTCTAATTTTCTGATTCCCACACCCTATTACATTTGGCCCATATGTCCTTGTCCATGAGTTCAGTGTTCCATTGTGTACAGTACCATGATTTACAGTACATTCAGTCTTCTTCGTCAGGCTTCTATTATTGTATTTTTTTGTTTTGTTTCTTTATCTCTCTGTAGCTGACTTCCTTGTTTCTGTTTCCCTCTAATGTTTATTTCTGATTACCAAATATAGCTGTCTCCTCTTGACACCATTCCGTCTCACTGTGCCCTGTTTCTCAGAGTAATGTTCCCTATGCCAGTACCACTGAACCTCATGTCAGTTCTAAGAAAATGGTTATATCTATCTGAAAAGAAGCCATGATAAAAAAAATTATTCAGGGTTTTGTGAATCTGCATTTTAGAGTTGTAAAAACAGGAATCAGAATGTAGAGGATCAGTACACTGAAATATAATAAGCTCCTTTCCAACGCATATTATTGTGCCCACTACAGGGCACAATGCTCCGGGGAAGTGTAGCAAAGTAATATCCACCCCATGCTTCTTACCAAATATCTTCTCATTACTAATGATAGGTCGTCACGAACAGTGAAGTGTGCCTAACCCAAGGCAAGTGAAATGAGGCACCTGAAGGCAAGTGAAATGAAGCAAGGTGATGCCTTAACTAATTAGGGACCCATGTTATCAAAACTACAAATTGACACCAAAAAACCCACGGAAACACTTATGGCATGACATTTTCATGTGTTGACCATTTCTATGTCGACCTTTTGCTTGTGTCAACCTTTTTTTGTATGTTGACCTTGTGCCTGTCAACTTTTTTGGGATCGACTGGGACATTATTGACCTGATATACTGTACATCTGCACCGATTCTGCACCGATTCTGTTATGGGGAAGCACAGACTGGTGGCATATTGTTGCACGGCGGGGGGTTGTGACGGATCAGATCCTATCTGGGGCACTGCTCCCCCCAGTGACAGCCGTTACAGCTGCCAGTGCTGCTTATTCAATGTGGCATTTGACTTCTGAGCTGTGTGATTAATATTGCAGCTTGCTCTCAGGCCCATAGACAAGGGGGGATAATGGGCCTCCCCAGTGCAGTCCTGGTAGGTTCCACTTGGTCTGCAGCAAGCAGTGGTGCACCCAACACTGCTGCTGTGCTGAAAGCTGGGAGCCTATTTGTACTCCTGTTTAATGCCCACTACAGGATTACTAGATTGTAAGCTCCTGCGAGCAGGGCCTTCTTCCCTCCTGTTGTCAAAGCCCTCTTCTCTTCACATTTCACTCATAGCTAGGGTTGTCACCTCACTCATCATCGATTCCTGGAGACTCTCCCTTCCCTCATTAATGCGCGCGGCGAAGGCTCTCGGAAAAGTGGGCGTTGTCCCATAAAGGGGGTGGCCTATTCGAAAAGTGGGCGTGGCCTCTTTAAAAGCTAAAAAATCTTTTTGCCCATTACATCTTCATATATATACACACATATGTATACATATATAGACACACACATACATATATATACACATACATATATATATATATATATATACACTTGGTCCAGGATGGTTTTACTTATCAACAGGAAAAGAGGAGGCGGGTCTAGTTGGATGAGCAAGAAGACCCTGCATTGCTGCTTAGTGGAGAAGGGATTTGGGGGAGTGATGGTTGGAGTTAGAAAGTACATACAGTAGCACACAAAGTGCCCGCAAGAGCAGAGAGGTGAACAGTGCACACAGCACTATTGATTCACAATGGTAGGTTCTGCTTTCTGTGCAAGGGGTGTAACTACCATAGGTGCAAGGGGTGCAGCTGCTATAGTGCCCAGAGCTGAAGGGGGCCCATCTTTACTGTCTAAGTAATATGTTTTACATACATTTATCACCATCAGTTGCTAAATAGGGGGCCCTTCCTTACAAACTGTTGCTATGGGGCCTATGAATAGCTAAATACAAAAGACAAAAATTCTTGTAAAGGTATAACTGCACCAAACCTGGCTGCTGCTCCGTGTACCACCCTGGGATACCAACCCCACATCCAAATACAAGCAAGACACAGAAAATGGTGGACAGTGATGCGCTGTCAGAGATGAGGTGTGGTATTCACTCCTCCTTCCTTGGTTGAGTGTAGTTCCAAGGCAGAAAAGATCTCATACATGGGGCAATGAAAGTAAAAATAAAATATGAGTCAGGTGATGCAATGGATAATGAACCAAGAGCTTGTTATTCCTTTTTACTGACCTGTATTAAAGGTCCTATACGCCTATAAAGGTATCTTTAGTTTACACCAGACATTCCCATTCCCATAGAATGCATGCTCACCTCAAGGCAATGCCCTATTTTCACCAAAAGGTTTCTTTTATTCCCCAGATTGTCATGACCTCAAAGATGGAACGCCACTCCAAACTTGTTCAAGTGTGGTATTAAAAAAATTATTTTTTTCCAAGGTCCAGTGTAGTACAATAAAACAACTATTTAAAAGCAAAAGGTTTCCAGTACTCCTTTCACCCTCCTTCTTTTCAACCTTCTCTCACCAGGGTCGGGAGGAAGGTGGATATCCCAAGATGGCACAGAAAGGGGGATCAAGATGAGGGGTCCGGGATACTGGATCCAAAAAAGTACTCTACAACACCGACGCGTTTCGGACCTGCATTGGTCCTTTTTCAAGGTGTTGAGTAAGTGGGTAACCAGACTCAATTAAGTTTGGTACACAAAAAACACAGTACCGGATGTCTCCAGATCAATTCATGTGAATAACAGTGTATCCATGCATAAAAACGTATATACAACTTTACATCCATAGCTATTAAAACAAGCTAAAAAACAATGCTGCAAAATTTAAGAAACATGTATACATCTACAATTAATAATGCATTGCGATATTCCGTTCCATGGCTCCGGGGCCATATATTTTCTCTAGCGCCGTGACACACGGCGCCAAACAAACTTTCCCCCATCATGCTGAACACGCTTCCTGGTTTCATCACGGAAGCGGAAGTGACGTGCGCATCTGGTCTCGCGCTTTGGAACACACAACGTTCAGTGGGCACTTCCTGGAGCGCTCTCCTGCTCCATTGTAATACAGCTTGGAACGCATAGTTTGAACGCAAATTCAAGAAGTAATGCTTGTACTTAGACATATCAATCCATGGCTCATTCATTTCCCAAATTACATGAAAAGAAATAACACATAATAGAAATCAATATACTTTCAACATGCTATAACATGATTATAAGAACAATAAAATCTAAACAATATCCACAGATTTATACACACACACACCATATATATATATATATATATATATATATATATATATATATATATATATATATATATGGTTGGAGGTCCGGCACTCCTCACTTGCCCCTGCTCCACTATGTACCTTGACCTGGGTGCCCGCTGTATGCTGGCTGTACCAGCGCTTGTTAGATAACGTGTAGAAAGAAGCGTCACTCCAGGTACTTGTTGCAAGAATAATTCACTGTAGGTCAACAGTGTTTCGGGCCGGAGCCCGTCTGGTCCTTCTACTTTTCCTCTGCATAGAAGGTGATCCATATAAAAGAAACCTTGATACACGGGATCTCGCAATTAACCTTGTGAGTTCGGTACGACTCTAGCTACCACCTTTACTACAGATCCCAGCCTAGCTTCTGCATTATCTTCTGGCCTGTTTTTTGTGTAAATGTATGTAACATCCACATCCACTGCACTACAGATCCCAGCCTAGCTTCTGCATTATCTTCTGGCCTGTTTTTTGTGTAAATGTATGTAACATCCACATCCACTGCACTACAGATCCCAGCCTAGCTTCTGCATTATCTTCTGGCCTGTTTTTTGTGTAAATGTATGTAACATCCACATCCACTGCACTACAGATCCCAGCCTAGCTTCTGCATTATCTTCTGGCCTGTTTTTTGTGTAAATGTATGTAACATCCACATCCACTGCACTACAGATCCCAGCCTAGCTTCTGCATTATCTTCTGGCCTGTTTTTTGTGTAAATGTATGTAACATCCACATCCACTGCACTACAGATCCCAGCCTAGCTTCTGCATTATCTTCTGGCCTGTTTTTTGTGTAAATGTATGTAACATCCACATCCACTGCACTACAGATCCCAGCCTAGCTTCTGCATTATCTTCTGGCCTGTTTTTTGTGTAAATGTATGTAACATCCACATCCACTGCACTACAGATCCCAGCCTAGCTTCTGCATTATCTTCTGGCCTGTTTTTTGTGTAAATGTATGTAACATCCACATCCACTGCACTACAGATCCCAGCCTAGCTTCTGCATTATCTTCTGGCCTGTTTTTTGTGTAAATGTATGTAACATCCACATCCACTGCACTACAGATCCCAGCCTAGCTTCTGCATTATCTTCTGGCCTGTTTTTTGTGTAAATGTATGTAACATCCACATCCACTGCACTACAGATCCCAGCCTAGCTTCTGCATTATCTTCTGGCCTGTTTTTTGTGTAAATGTATGTAACATCAATAGATAATTGTATTTAGTTAGATGTATGTATAGATTGGAAGGTTCTAAGCAAGCCAATATTAGCATACCTCTTGGCTGGCCAATCAGGCTAGTTTATGATCTCTGTACAATTAGCATTTCAATCAGGTGGGCAAATGGTCTGGCCTGGCCTTGCTCTTAATTTGGGATAGTATTTCTGTAGGGTTAGAAGCAAGGCAGCTTGCTGAATTGCAGCTTGCTGTTTTAACAAAGGGTGTTCTTAACTAAGGGTAGCATCTGAACAGTTAAAGAAACAGTTGAACAAACATTGAACAACTACATAAAGAAATACCGGAGGAACTGAGAAGGACATGAAAGTAAACATCATCCACTGAAAATCCAGCATTCTGCAGTGAGTTACCTGACCCAGCATCACCTACAGTCTGCACAGCCAGGACAATGAACTCCTTACTGAACCAATCTCTGTACCAGCGCCATGGTTCCTCAATCCTGTGCATTCCCTATTCACTCTCCATGCTTTCTGCCCCTAGCAGAGTGTGTTGTGGCATGGCCCACGGTGCAAAGCTGTTAGGGGTCAAGGGTGCAGGTGGAGGGGGAGGAGGAGGATAGGAGGAGAGAGAGGACTACATTGTCCATTCTCTTTACCTGCTGCCTCGTGTCCTGACCATCCCTGCCATGCTCACTTCTTGCCTCAGGTTTCCTTACCTGCACCTCAGGTCACCTGTCTGTCTCCCCCACCCTCTAGATTGTAAGCTCCTTAGAGCAGGGCCCTCCTCCCTCCTGTTCTCACTGCACTCTTCTTGTATTTCAACTACAGCTCTCTTACTCTTCTACAATCTATACCTGCATCTGTTCTCATTCACTTCCTATATCTCAGCTGTATTGTGTACTAAGAATTGTGCTTTAATTGTGTTATGTCTAGTTCTGTGTACCCTGTACTGTTCTTTTGTGTTCTATATGTACAGTACTAGCTGGTGCAATCACCATGTGGCGCCGCTGATTGGCTGCCTGGGTGCTGCACAGCTCAGTAATTATATGTTCCCCATGTCTGTGTCCCTCATTAGAGTACATCTAGTATATATATCTGTACTGTTACTGGCTACCTAGCTGGCTGTGCAATCACCATGTGGCGCCGCTGAATGGCTGCCTGGGTGCTGCACAGCTCGGTAATTATATGTTCCCCATGTCCGTGTCCCTCATTAGAGTACATCTAGTATATATATCTGTACTGTTACTGGCTACCTAGCTGGCTGTGCAATCACCATGTGGCGCCGCTGAATGGCTGCCTGGGTGCTGCACAGCTCGGTAATTATGTTCCCCATGTCCGTGTCCCTTATTAGAATGCGTTTTGTGCATATCTGTACATGTGATGTATATCTGTACTGCCATTGTTGCCTGTTCCTTGTACTGATAACCCTTTGTATTGCAATATGTGCACTGTTATTTTTAATGTCTGTAAAGCGCCTTGAGTCCTGTTGGAGAAAGTGCGCTATATAAATAAAACTTACTTACTTACTTACTTACTTACTTTATCCACCTCACTGATATGGTATAATTGAATAACCACCTGACACCTATTTTCTTTATATATTTTTATTTTAAAAAATTGAATGATCATCACCTTACAACTGGAGTCAAGCGCCATCATTGTTCTTTTCCAAAAGCACAGTATTCTTCAAAGGAGGTGTTTCCAGTGACCCCCCATCAACTTTGAGGAAGCACGGACTTCTTTATTGCACCTTGGGACTTTCTATTTTTTGTTTGTTCTATAGATCTTTTAATGTCATCTGTCACTGATTTTGAAGTAAATAGTGTTATCAAAACTCTGCCTTCACATAAGACCCCTGGCCCGGATGGCCTCTCAGCCTCCTAATATAAGATACTGACTGATCAAGTTACTCCGTATCTGGTTAAACTCTACAACTCAATTTACACTGGACATCCTGCCCCCACTTCTTTTAATGAAACATGCATCATAATTATACCCAAACCCAATAAGGATCCCACCTTGGTGTCCTCTTACAGGCCCATATCTCTCCTGAATCAAGACTTTAAAATCTTTACAAAAATTATAGCATCTCGCCTTCAACTGGTCTTACCTTCCCTTCTCCTACCACAACAAACAGGATTCCTTAGGAACCAACATTCAGTAAATAATGTTCGTTCTCTACTCGCAGCCATGTTGTATACTCACCAGACTCAACATAAAGACACCATCGTTCTCAGCTGTGATGCAGATAAGGCTTTTGATCGGGTGTCATGGCAGTATTTAACAGCTTTATTTCAGGCCCAAAACTATGGTTTGGACTTAATCCATGTTTTTCAAACTCTATACCACACACCCCGCTGCATTTTTAACTATTAATAACTCACACACCTTCGAACTATACAGGGGTACCCGTCAGGGGTGTTCTCTCTCCCATTTACTATTCAACATAGCCTTAGACATTCTTGGCCAATGAAGGGATGGAAAGGTGTCCATCTAGCACATGTGGAGCTAAAGGTATCTGCGTTTGCTGATGACCTTTTATTATACATGTCTAACCCGAAACAGACTAACCCAATGTTGTTACCACTCCTGCTAGAATTTGAAAAAGTGGGGGGTTTTAAGATAAATTACACTAAATTGGAAGCACTAGCCTTCTTTCCTGAAGCAAAATTAAGCTGGGATGGTTCCTTTCCTTTTAAATGGGCCCCAAGACATGGGATTACTTATCTAGGCATAAAAATCCCCCCACATCCCTCACAGCTATATTCGTTAAACTATGGTCCACTGTGGTCTAAAACAATTGCTGATTTCACTAGATATACATGGGTAGATGCTACCTATATAAAATGATTTCCCTCCCTAGATTTCTCTATGCCCTGCAAATGCTCCCAATTATCCCCCCCCCCCTCTCCCCCCCACCCAAAAAAAAACAACATATTGTCAAATTCAATAAAGACCTCACAGCATTTCTGTGGTCTGGCAAAAGGCCAAGGGTGTCTTTGTTAAAAATGCATCAAAAAAGAGTACTGGGAGGACTTAATCTACCGTGTCTCAGGACGTATGCTATAGCAGCTAAATACAGGATAGCCATTGATTGGATCACGGGGACTAATACCTTAACTAGTTATTCTAATGAGCAGAGTTGTATCCCTAATATACACTTAGTGTCTCTGTTACATTTGACTCTACAGGCTCTACCAGAATCAGTGCGGGAAAATGCCCTTCTTAACGCCACCTGTATGGCATGGAGGTTGGTCAGATCTACTATGATGGCCTCTAAGCAAATATCCATTTTTCTCCCTTTATGGTGTAACCCCAGTTTCACCCCTAATCAGTTCACAAATATATTTAAATCATGGTATTTAGGTGGTCTCAGATACGTTGCCCATCTTCTTACTGTGGATTCGCTCTAACTCACACGCAATTACAAGACAAATACCCACATCTTCGGATACCACACTTTGCGTATAGTTAAGCACCGATTTATGCTCAATCTGTTTTGACACAATCTCGAACAGATAATGCATTATGTACCCTAGACAGACTTGTACATGTATGATTGGATAGAACTATCCCGACCTCTCACATATATGACCTTTGTCGCTCAAGCCTGTCACTAGATCAAGCACCAAGAGGTATGCTAAAATGGCAATTAGACTTTCCTGAATTATCTATGAAATCCATGTTAAAATCCTACCAGTTTTTGAATAAATGCCTGGTCTCTACCTCCTATATGGAGATGCACCAGAAGATCTAACACAGATCATATTTTACCCCGGGACTTAAACAACTCATAGGGGAGGCCCCCGATGCAAACTGTTATAAATGTGGTAACCCTAATGCAAATCTAGTCCACTGTATGTGGTCTTGTACTGTTGTACAGTCCCTTTGGCTTTCCCTTCAGGAATATACTGTATAACATCAACATTAAACTTAGACTTTAATATCTCCATGTCTTGGCCATTTTGGGCACTTACTCTTCTAGTGACCGTAAGAAACTGACCCCTGGTAATCGTTTATTGTTCGTCAAACTGGCAGCGACCATTAAAAAAACTATCCTATCCCAATAGATTTCACCCGATCCATCCCCCATATCCCTAGCCTATACTAGAATATCACATTTGTTCAAGATGGACTGGACAGAAACATCACTTCAAAAGGAGAAGCTGACGGCAACGTTTTTTGATACATGGGGCAGTATTCAATGTCCCTAATCACGATGTGCAGCGAATCCTGTTTAGAATTCGCTGCACATTCGCTGTGTTCCGGAGGGCTGGAGACCTCGCTGCCAGCCCTCCCTTACACACTATTCAATGAGGCAGGGGCTCACTGCCCCTGATGGCGAATGTGAACCCCTGCGGCGGACGCTGCAGGGAACCTGAGGACGGCAGCAGGCAGGGAGATGGAAGTCTCCCTGCCTGCCCCAGAACGTATGTAGGGGAGGAGGGCTCCCCGGGAGCCAGGCAGCACAGGCTGCCCCCCCCCCCCCGGGAGAGCCAGCAGGGGACCGGGTATTCACTGCACCTGATCGTGCATATGTAATGATCGGGTGCAGTGAATATATGAATATGTAATGAGCGGCTCTCGGCTCCCGCCCCCCTGCTGTCTGCTATGCGTAAAAAAATATATATATATTTTTAAATTAAATATATATATTCATGTGCTGTAAGCACATAAATAAAAATAGCATGCCCCTTCTCAGAATAAAATTCGTGATTTTTTGACACCAAATAAAAAAAAAAAAAAAAAATTATTTTAAAAGTTCACATTCCACTTCACCATGAAAAGATGGCGATTGCTACACGGTGACACATGGCGAAAATCACTTAGAAAGCAATTCACCATCTGATCATTGAATACACTCATGGCGAATCACATTAAAACCACAGCGAGTTGCGGAGAGTATCAGACGGTGAATTTTCCCTCATTCACTGTTGAAAAGTGCACGTTGAATAGGATGATTCACTTTCTGACACAAAAAATCCCCTTCCAAAGTGAAAAAAGCACAAATTCGCCATGAAACATGGCGAATTGGCCTCATTGAATACTGCCCATGGTTGCCATATGTTCGAACCCTGTCCCCCCTCTGAAATTGGCCCTTAAGAATTATATTTCACATACCTCATGGTACCTTCTAGAATCATTGATCCTCCATTTTAGTATTGTATTGATACTGCCTGATTTTGTCTAACCCGTGCTATGTTTTTGTACCTGCACTTTCTTATTACAGTGGAATTTACCGTCCTGTTATAATTCCTATTACTGTCTTGAATGGGATTTATTGTATTTGCAATCGCTGTATTTCTGTATTGTAAAGTTTTTTCTGTCAATAAATAAAATAAAAAAAATAAAAATAAATTAAATATCACTTTCACGTCTCAGGGGGATAATCAGGGGTGTGGGTGTTGGCTCAAGTGGAATTGAGTCACAGGGGTAAGTGCACTTTACCAGTTCTTGTGAATCAAGTGGCAATTTGAGTATATTCCAATCCTCATGCGATGGTAATCCTCAGTACTATTAAGGAGCTGCACACAGGACCTGCATCCTCTCATACAGGTGGCCAGTTGGAAAGTAAGCCACCAGAGGGGTCCAAGGAGTGGTGTCTGCCAATTGAGGAAATAATAGGAGGCAGAGGAGGAATAAGTACAGGAGCCAAGATATCCACAGAGTGTTTGGGGATCCACAATCATGAGTCCTGAGAGTGAAAAGGGAACCCCTGGCGCGTTTCCATGCTGGCTGCAGCTTTTTCAAAGGCTGAATTACACTGGATGGAGACGCCAGAACGCACGTGCATTCCATCCATCTGGAAACGATGTCACTTCCGACCTACTCCTGGACTGAATAAAGATAATAGTAAGACGCTGTGTGATCAATCTGCAAGGGGTACCTTAGTGGATATTTGTGGGGAACATATTCTGCACTCGTACCCATAAATTCCAATAACATCAAAATATTAGGTGGGTTTATACATAAGTATCAAACAATATAGAAATAGATATAGAAAAATCAATTAAGAACAGTTTGGTCTTTTCCTGCACCATACTTTACAAAAACGACTATATACTGGACTAGAGATATATGCACACCAGATATTGAACAACTATAAGTACTTGCCTCATAGCTCATTTCATGGATTCTGGAAAATATATTCCAGCTGCATCTGGAGTGGTTAAGGTCATCTGCTGCTGTGCTAGACACATCTAAAAGTGTACAACGTTTTCTTTTCAAAAGAGATGTCTGGATGTCTAGTTAATTAAAACCTGATTTCCTGTATTTTGCAATTTATATATTTACCTCAGACTTCCTGCTATGAAAACCCCCACAGAGAGAAACGTATTTAACATTTTCAGTTCTAATGGCCACAAAACAGCTACTAGATTATGTATGACACTAGAAGAAATTAAGTTAAGAATTAAGAAGAATAAAAGAGAAATGATGTTAATTGCACACATAAAGCAAGAGTTGTACATTCATAGGTCTGAAATATCCGGTTTGGATTTCAAGAGATGGCCTAAATTCTAGGGAAGGGCTGTAACATATAGATAATAGCAAGATAATAATAATGAGGTATTTGATAAAGATTTGTAAAATAAAAAATAGATTTTTGGCATGAAAATATATTACTACCATCATAGTTTATGTAAGAATTGTATAATCCACAGAAGAAGCTTGCCCAAACAATCAACTATTTACTCAATTTATAAATCATACATCGATCATGATGCTGGCAGTAAAAATACTATTGCTGGAATCCCGACACGGTCAGAAGACCATGGCCAGAATCACAATATCAATCTCGATGCCGATGATGGAATCTTGACTGCGGAGGGGAATCCTTAGGCTGTGGAGGGGAAAGTGTTAGCTACTTAAGTGGGGGGATTAGGGTTAGGCTACAGGGAAAGATTAGGGTTAGGCTGCTGGAGGTTTGGCACCAAAGGGGAGGGTTTGTCTGTGGGAAAGGAGCATTAGGGTTAGGCTGGGGGGGGGGGGGGTTGGGGGGGAGAATGGAGAAGGTAAACTTACTTGCTGGACCCCTGTTTCTGTATAGCAGGATGCCATCATCAGTCTCTTCTGACCGCAGGGCATCCATTTGCATTCCAATACATATCACATATCATTTGAGCGATAATTATTATTTTTTTTTATTGTGTAGTGTGTATGGTGCTTATCATTTCCTTCTGGGCCCTGGAAATACATTTGCCTAGTTTTTGTCACTGACCTTCCTGCTACTGAAGGTAATACAACTATCCTAGTGTTAATGCTGACAGATGTTTAAAAATGGCACATTTTGTTCCACTGATAAAGTTGGCAGCTGGTCATGCTCCTTCTGTTTTGTTGCAATGGTCCCATTAATATTCCATTCCCCTTGTGCACCCTTCAACCCCAGTAACAAATTGACTATAGTTTTTGCATTTATAGTTCAGTACATTAGTGATGCCAAATACATACCATAATATACACAACTCTTCACAAATAAGTAAAAGCAGTCAGTAAGCCAAGTGTACTACTATAGTATCATTCTATAAACAGGACCCATAACTTTGTGAGCCGCATAGTAATGTTTGAAGGGGCTCATCCCAATTGCCTCTCTCCACAGTGGTTGTATAATTAATTTTATACAGTAGGTTCAGTATTATTTTCCGACAATCAAAATGCTGACATTCATTATGCCGACATAGTCAACATGCTGACACGGTCAAAATGCTAACATTTAAATCTTGAGGATATCAAAAAGTCAACTTTTTTTTTATTGTCTATGTCAACATAAGTCGACATGGACACAGCATAAGAGTACCGTGTCCCCTCGCATTGCTCCCTAAACTCGCTAAGCTTCAGGCATGGTGCCTCACTATCCTCGACACACTATTATAATCTAACTACTTGGATGGTGAATTAACCCCTTCCTGACAGAGCCAGTTTTTGCGTTCCTGACAGAGCCCTTTTTTTCAAATCTGACATGTCTCACTTAAGTGGGGATAACTTTTTTTTGCTTTTACTTATCCCAGTGATTTTGAGATTGTTTTTTCGTGACACATTGTACTTCAAATTAGTGGTAAATTTGGGTCGATACAGTCTGTGTTTTTTTGTGAAAAATACCAAAATATCGTGAAAAAATGGAAAATTTAGCGATTTGCAAAATGTTAAATTTTCTGCTTGTGAGACAAATAATCTTACCACTCAAAATAGTGAATAACTAACATAGACCATATGTCTACTTTATGTTGACATCATTATTTCAACTTCCTTTTAATTTTTTGGGACACTAGGAGGCTTACAATATGAATAGCAAATTCTCAAATTTTCAAGAAAATTTCAAACACTGATTTTTTTAGGGACCAGTTCAGTTCTGATGTGACTTTGAGGGACTTGTATGTGAGACACCCCCATAAATGATGCCATTTCAAAAACTGCACCCCTCACAGTATTCAAAACAGCATTTTGGAAGTTTGTTAACCCTTTAGGTGTTTCACAGGAATTAAAACAAAGTGTAGGTGAAATTTCAAAATTTCTTTTTTTTTGCAGATTTGCAATTTTAATACATTTTTCTAAGGAACACAGTACATTTTACTAGAGAAATGTGACTGAAAATTGATTCCCCCAATTCTTTGGTTTTCATAAATATCCTATATGTGGCCCTAGTGTGCACGGTGACCAAACCACCGGCTTCATAATAGAAGGAGCACCTACTTGATTTTGGAGCCTCCTTTTTATGAGATTATTTTTTAGGCACCATGTAGGTTTCTAGGCACCATAAGATGCTAAAAGTTAGGAACCCCCCCACAAGTGACCCCATTTTGCAAACTACACCCCTCAGGGAATTCATCTAGGGGTATAGTGTACATTTCAAACCCCCAGGGGTTTCACCAATTGTGGTACAACTGGGCAGTGAAAATGAAAAAAAATTATTTTTCATTTTCACAGCTCAGTTGTATCAAAATTGGTGAAACCCCGGGGGGTTTGAAATGTACTCTATACCCCTAGATGAATTCCCTGAGGGGTGTAGTTTGCAAAATGGGGTCACTTGTGGGGGGGTTCCACTGTATGGGTGTTTCGGGGGTCATTCAACCAGAATCTGTGCTGCAAAATCCAAAAATCACTCCTTCCCTTCTGAGTCCTGCCATGCACCCAACTGGTATTTTTTGGTCACATGTGAGGCATTGCCGTACCCGGGAGAAATTGGGGCACAGATTTTGGGGTGCTTTGTCTCCTTCATTCCTTGTGAAAATGAAAAATTTTGAGCCAGATCTGCATTTTTGTGTAAAAAAATTTAATTTTTTACACAAAAATGCAGTTCTGGCTCAATATTTTTAATTTTCACAAGGAATGAAGGAGACAAAGCACCCCAAAATCTGTGCCCCAATTTCTCCCGGCTACGGCAATGCCTCACATGTGACCAAAAAATACCAGTTGGGTGCATGGCAGGACTCAGAAGGGAAGGAGTGATTTTTGGTGGTGGAATGAATGGCGGGTGCTATGTCGCATTAGCAAGACCCCCGAAGCACCAATACAGTGGAACCCCCCCACAAGTGACCCCATTTTGGTCACCAGCTTTGGGAGGGGGGCTGGCGCTGCGGCTGGCGGGGGGGTGGGAGGGGTGCTGGCGCTGCGGCAGCCGGGTGGGTGGGAGGGAGGGGGGCTGCCGGGTGGGAGGGGGGGGGGGCTGGCGATCGTTGGTGATCGGTGCGGTATACGCACACACACACACACACACACACACACACACACATATATATATATATATATATATGTGTGTATATATATATATATATATATATACATATATATACATATATATACACACACATATATATATATATATATATATATGTGTGTGTATATATATATATATATATATATACACATTTGCACATTGTTTTTTATTTTATTTTATTTTTAACTTTTCCAGCAGCAGCATGATGCTGCTGCTGCTGCTGCTGCGGGGGGGAGGGGGGAGGAGGGCAGCGCTGCGTGCGCTCCAGACGCTCCGGGGGAGCCGTTGGAGCCGCTGCTGCTGCCGGGTGAGTGCCCGGCGGGTGCGAGGGGTGGGCTGCACATCGGTGGTGATCGGTGCTGTACCTGACAGCACCGATCACCACCGATCCCTGTGTTACCGAGCGGCTTAGCCGCCGGTAACACAGGAAACGCTGTGAATGGCTGTTCAGATTTGAACAGCCAATCACAGCGATCGCCGACCGGGGGGGGCACCCCTGCCCCCCCTGGGCGGCGAGGGGGGATGTCTGCTGTCAGGGACAGCAGACATCACCTAACTGTCACTGCGTCTCTAGACGCAGTGACAGTTAGAAGTCATGACGTACATGTACGTCAAATGTCGGGAAGTACTTCCCGACCATGACGTACATGTACGTCAAATGTCGGGAAGGGGTTAATAAAAACTCAGTTTCACAAAAAAAAAATAATGAAGGGCTTACAGTATGTTGCCATTTTGACCATATCCTCATTTTGACCATGTTTTTTCATAGGAAATATTGGGCCCATTATTATTACCAGTTATTTATATAGCGCACACAAATTCCACAGCGCTTAACAGAGAATATTTGAACATTCACATCAGTCCCTGCCCCAGTTTAGCTTACAATCTATATTCCCTACCACATGTACACGCACACACAGACATTCTAGGGTTAATTTGTTAGGAGCCAATTAACCTACTAAATATTTTTGGATTGTGAGAGGAAGCAGGAGTACTCGAAAGAAAACAAATGCAAGCACGCGAAAATATACAAACTCTGTACAGTTCATGCCATACTGGTTGCTTAATATCTGTAAACCATGGGATATCTGCAACATGCTGCCCTCAGCTACATCTTGCAAATGGGTAGCAGTGTACCAGTCTGCAGATAGGGATGATAAAGTTCTGTGGCACAATTCTATTGGAGATGTGGGTTCAAGAAACATGGCACTGAATCATTGGCCTTTATATTAAGCAAATCTCAATCCATTAAGCAATGGAATAAGGTAAATCAAGCTACTCAGTGGAGATTATGGGCAGTATTCAATGAGAATACTGACGACGTGCAGCGAATCCTGTTTAGGATTCGCTGCACATTCGCCACTGCTCGCCACGTTCCGGAGCCTCGCCGGCTCCAGTATTCAACGAGTCAGCGGCTCACTGCCCCTGACTGGCGAATTTTAACTCCTGCGGCGATGCGACTTCCATCTCCCTGCCTGCCCCAGAACGTTTGTGGGGGAGAGGTGGGCTCCCCGGGTGCCAGGCAGCACAGGCTGCCCCCCGGGGGTGCCAGCAGGGGACCGGGTATATTCACTACACCCGATCATGCATATGTAATGATCGGGTGCAGTGAATATATAAATATCTAATGAGCTGCTCGGCTCCGGCCCCCTGCTGGCTGGTCTGTGTAAAAAAAAAAATATATATATATATATATATATATATATATATATATATTTTAAATTAAATATATATTCATGTGCTTACAGCACATGAATAAAAATAGCATGCCCCTCTTCAGAATAAAATTCCTGATTTTTTTACACCAAATGTAAAAAACAAAACACTTTATTTTAAAACTTCACATTCCACTTCACCATCAAAAGATAGCGATTGCTACTCGGTGAATCATGGCGAAAAAAACCTTGAAATGTATTTACCATCTGGTCATTGAATAGGGTGATTTACCGTTTTAGTCAAAAATTCGCCTTACAGCACAAAATCGCCATAAAAACCTGGCGAATCAGCCTCATTGAATACCGCCCTATACCTGCACATTGTTGAACATGGGACTCTGTCCCGCTTTCTGTTAACATGCAATATTGGCCTAATATTGGGTGCAAGGTGGTAGTATAGCTGGGTATTCACTGGACCGATATGTCAGTGGACCTGCTCAAGTGCACACAAAGGGCGAGATGTACTAAGCCATGAAAAGTGATAAAATGGAGAGTTATAAACCACCAACCAATCAGCTCCTACCTGTCATTTTTCAAGCACAGCCTGTGACATGGCAGGTGGGAGCTGATTGGCTGGTGGTTTATCACTCTCCATTTTATCACTTTTCAAGCTTAGTACATCTGGCCCAGAGTAACTGATTGAGGTAAGTATACAGACTTACCAATGGGCCAATATCTCGGTCCTATCATCCAGTTAGGTGACATGTCATGTTGGACCCTGAAGAAAGTGTAGAGGTAATCAGCTGACTGCCGTACAAACAGCCATATGTGCCAATATAGCCAAAGCTATATTGGCCATCAGCTTTGCTGCACAGCCGACATGATATATCTGTGATGCTGTTCACAAATGTATCAAGTGTACAATGGGCTTACGATATAACAACCGTCTGATCAGTGTGCACCCAGCTTTAATGGTCTGTCCATGAAGTAAAAAAGTTTGTCAGCTCACTCCTCCAACTTTAGATAAGTGAGCTCTGATGTCCACCTGGGGGCAGGGGGATCCTGGTAGCATCTGAGCTGTCTGCTGCAGGTGCTCAGTGCTGGCTGGCAGTAAATAAAATGCATAAGCTAATTAAACACAAAATCCTGGGTCTAGAAGCTCCAATCCTGGGATTTTGGCCTAAAATTCCAGTATCCTCATAATCCATATTGTTTCTAATACCGCTTTCACTCTGAAAATAAAATTATCAGGCCAAACATTTCTATCTTGTAATTTGCTGTTTTACACGGATTATTTTCTTGTGTGAGAATTTCGTCCTGGGTTGATCCTTTTACACAGAAGAAATACCTGTACTAATTAGCAAATTATCAGGTAGTAATGATTGGCCCGATAATAACATTCTGTGTGAAAGGCTGGGACCTGCAAAACCACCTACTGTAGCACTCAAAGCAGAGTAAAAGCTGAGATTTGGGGGCTATTGTGTCTGAAAGTGGTATCAAATACGCATGGGGGGGGGGGGTTCTCTAGAGGAAAAATGCTGTAAAAACCCCATTATCAGGGTTTTTACAGCATTGTGGGATTTTCTAAAAATAACCCACCGGGTTACCGCAATGGGGGGCATCGCCAGCTTTTGCCTATGGGCTTCTACTGCGACCCACCGCTGCCCCGCACCGACCCCCACTGCCCAGTACCGACCCCCCCCCCTCCCCCCTCACCTGTGTCCGAGCAGCACAGGGCTGTGCTGCCCGGACCTGTGACCTCCTCCTCCCTGCACTGTAATCCTTTTCCAGGTGCAGGCAGGAGGAGGAGAGGCCGTCCGGCAGCAGCAGCAGCATCCAGGTCGGGTAAGGGAGGAAGCTGCCGGAACCCGCTGCACATCGCTGGCCAGATCTTAACACAAGAGCTGTCCTTTGCCATAATTATGGCATATGTTACAGCATATGCCATAATTATCTCCGCAGTAGCCGGCGATGTGCGGCGTGACCGGGGGCGCGGATGTTACAGCATCTCACCCTAAGTTAGAGTAAAAAAAAAACCAAGATTATAAGAAATGTTGCTATTTTGCTTTGTCAGAAAAAAGGGAAGCCAGTATGACTGCATGAGGTTTACCATCGTTCTACTCATCTAGCCAAAGATATAAATATACCACAAAGTGGCATGTAGATGCAACACACATGCTACACCTACTGAGTTGTTACTTGCACTCAATACATTTTTGTACACAATGCATCTAAGGTGCAAAAACAAATTATTTTTTGTTAGAATATATTATTTAAAGAAACAAAGCGGTTTAAAGTGTTATGTGTGTGCTCATAATGCAATATAATGCAATATAAAATGTGCAATGTTAATGATTTTAAAAAAAATCTATTGTACTGTATATTTTTATTCTAAAATGAATCTGGTTGTGACAGTGTGTTCAGGAAGTCCTCAATACTACTAAATCAGGAATTATTTCACTATTCCTTATGAATCCTGACCATTGTTACAGAATGAGATTTTACAACCCAGCAAGTTTACATCCTTCAGTAACTGCCCACAGATAAATAATTTCCTTTCCTAAATTTCCTTTCCCAAAATAGTGCCCAAGTTTTGTTTATCCAGATTGATCATAATCTAATTTACACTTAAAATAGCAAATTGTTCCAGAGATAACTGTATTTTTTCCGCCTGATCATTTGGAGACTGTGGTAGACACAGTTACAATCGCAACATATTGACACCAACAAAAAAAAACAAATACACCTGAATTATTGCCCAACCCCCCCCACACACACACACACACAAAAGACGTACTGTATCTGTCATTGGCAGATAAGAGAGAGAAGCTTTAGTCCATCCCTGGACTGAGATAGGGGATCGGGAGAAACAGCAGACTGGGATTAACATTGTTCTCACAACTCTCTGTCAGCCAGCAAAGCAGCAATATACCCTCACAATGCTGCTGCTGGCATCCACTGGTCAGGGGAGCATGAGATGGGCTCCTCCAATCTGAGCTCAACACATGCCCATCTCACCCCTGCACCATGGGACTTAAGCAGTAGACTAGTCCCCTAGTCCTTTGCGTATAGACGCCAGTCTGGTCAGTAAATTCTGCCTTGATGAATGGTCAGCTGCCCTGCATGCGCACAGCATCTATTCAGGGGCTATGGTCAGAATCAGAATTAGCTTTTTTGGCCAGGTATACTTGCATATACTAGGAATTGGATTTGGATTGCTGTGCAACAGCTGGTTAGGTGACAGTGACAGTACAGATATACATAACACACACAGGTATACGCTAGATGTACCCTGGGGATCATAGACGCCCAGGGAAATATATTTTCTGGGCAGCAAAGTGCCTAGGCAGCCATCAGCAGCACCACTGGTAGCAGCCAGGTAGGTATCAATACAAGCAGAGACAGTACAGTTATCACACACGGAACATGTACCTGCTGAGTGGCCCAGTGCCTAGGCAGCCATCTGGTTGCTAGTACAGCCAGGCAGGTAACAGTTAAGCAGAGACAGCACAGTTATCACACAAGAAACACATACCCGCCGAAGCACCTAGGCAGCCATCGGCGGTGCCACTGGTCCTTGCAGAAGCCAGGTAGGTAACAATATGAGCAGACAGTACAGATATAGTTTGCTAAATGCAGTGTACGAGGCAGGGGAGACATTGGAGTACATATGGCTGAGTGCACAGTTCCTAGGCAGCCATTGGTGGCACCATCTTGCTCATGCTGCTTGCAGGCAGCAGTAAAAGGGCTCAAACAGGCCATCTCCCTACAGCACTCCACAAAATGGACATAGGCTGTAGGGTTGGGAGGGCAGGTGTCAGGGCCCTGGCTGGAGCTGCAGCTGGGGGGGGACCATGCCCCATAGTGATGGAAAACTGGGTTAAGAGAGGCCACACCCACTTTGTACTTTACTAATGTTGGGATGTATGCATACTGTATGTTTTCATCATTGAGGAATGAAGAATTAGCTATACAATATTTTTAATTATATGTTTGCTTTCAGTTTTCCATTTGTTCACTTGCATGCAAAAAAACAAACACGCTACAGTCACACAATATAATAGTTTGAATCCACTAAAACTGAACATGTATGAATCACACAATACAGTATCTGCAAGTGCTTATATTTTCATTCCCAAATGCAGTCAGGTATAAATGGTTTTAGTCACTCTTAATTTCACATTTTAAAACCACATTTTATAAACTAGTAACATATTTCGAGTGAATACAATCTACAGTAGATCAGTGAAATTTGTTGCAACTTTTTATTTCCTAAGAATGGTATGTGCTTCTTCTTTGTGTTTGTTGTCTCATTAACAGGAATTGCTCATGAGCTCTACATAATGATGTAATATGGTGCTATCACCAGGGCTCGCAACAGAAATCTTGGGGCCCTGTACACTGATATTTCTAGGGCCCAGCACCCCCACCACCTCCACCACCACCTAATCCCAAACGCAAACAACCCTCTTCTGCATGTACCAATAAATGTATTGCTAAATATAAGATTATTGTAATCTATTTCAAACCATTGGAGATGCTTAAAAACAATTAATAGCACAGTACACTCATTTAATACTATAACATGACAAAAATAATGGCACATAACCTTCCGTGGTTCCAGATCCTGCTTTCAGATGCATACTTCTCTCGTTCTCCTTCCTGCTGGCTCCTGGCTGCTGCTGACCTGCTGTGGCTGCCGCCTGCCTTGACTTGTCCCTTACACAAAAGAATGCTGAGCAAGCAGGGCAGGCAGGGCAGGCCATTTGCAGAACTTGGAGCAGACCAACCACGCATGCGCAGTAAAAATACAGGAGCCGGAGATTGAGGCCACAGCTCCAGCAACAGCGTGCAGTGGTTGGTACGGCCATGCACCTGTGTGCAGTACAGAATCTGAGCCAACGAGCTGCCAGAGCCCCAGGCTGTGAGCACACACAGGGGGTTATTCTGGTTGATTCTCAAGGCTGTAAATTTGCAGTCTTTTTGGTCCACCAAATCTGCCTTGCGAATGGTTGCCTAGCCGTCACCCATTCGCAAGGGCTATTCCCTCGCTTATGTACAGTATGTTACACAGTAACACCCATTTGCAGCCTAGTGGGATCCACCCACATCATTCGATGGTCAGCGACCATCGAATGATGGTGAAGGAGCATGCATATAAAAGTGACTCTCAAGTCACTTACATATTCGTGGATGTTCGGGAGGAAGTGGACGACCAGCTGACATCCGATGATGTCAGCTGGCCTCCCCCTGCACCCGCGTCATTGGGGCATTTGCATGAGAATGACCAGTGTTCTTATGGTAACGCCCATGAAATGCTGGGCATTCCCTGGCCCTCCGCCCCACACTCCTCCATGCCCCCGCCAACCCACACTTGGATGCTTGCACCCAGCAAACCTGTTCGCCATGGCAGCACGCACCCTGAATCTGCACATGCGCATAAATGCATTCACAGGAAAGCTAATGAACCAAAATAACCCCCAGAGAGTAGACATTGCAGAGCGGCCATGGGCAGCGGGGAGCACACACACAGTAGACGGCAGTGGCACACAAAGAGTCAGTTAGGCTCAGCCACACACAGATGGCACACAGTAGACAACCAGGCCGAGGGTCTCATTGACATACCAGCTAGTACAGGTGACAACTGGCCAGGGCATGGAAGCTCTGGGGCCCATCACACTTGTTCCCCTTGACCCCCCCCCCCACTGTCGCCGGCCCTGGATGTCACAGAGATACTGTACCATGACACTCTACTTCATTATATTATGCTTTGCCAAAAAGGTAATTTAATAATTTAGTTCATGTGGTACACATCAGACATATATACCTTGAGTAATATAGTTGTAAAATTATTATTATTTTTTTTTTATTCAAACTCACCTGAATTTAGGAGATTTGAGTCAACCTAGCATTTAGGGCAGTTCTTGTTTTCCACACTAACTAAAAGGTGCACATTCTACAGATACACATGTGGCCTATACAGTATCAGTGACATCTGACATGATTGTAAGCTTGCGACCATGGCCCTCCTACCTTTATCTGTCTGTAAATATCCTGTTTGTTGTATCATCCAGTGGCATAGCTACATATGTGGCAGACCCCGTATCGGCTTGGGGGAGCGGCACCAGCAGGATCTATGGTGGGCGCCGCTGGCTGAACTGACAGGCGACCCAGGCAGCAGTGGGTGCTGAGTTAGTCCCGCCCTGTACATATCTAATGAGTGGGGACCCAGTGCAGTGCATATTGTATGGGCAGGTCCCCGCCCCATGCATATGTAATGAGCGGGTCACGCTCATTAAATATGTATGAGATGGGGACCCGCTCATTAAATATGCACTGCGCTGGGTCCCCGCTCATTAGATATGCACGGAGCGGGACCAGCTCAGGGCTCACTGTTGCCTGGGTTGCCTGTCAGCTCAGCCAGCGGTGCCTGTAGTCCATCGCATGGGGGGGGGGGGGGGGGGGCGATGCAATTTTTTTTGGCTGGGGGGAGAATAATTTCTAGCTACGCCACTGGTATCATCATTTCCAATTGTAAAGCACAAGGGAATTTGGGCGAAAAAAATTCCCATTAGGTTTTTATGGTGGGTACTATAGTTTATAATGTTATAATTACAAAACTTGGCTCACAATTGATAGCATACACGCAGAAAGTAAACTAATCATATTACTTTTTACACATCACAAGGAAGAGCTACTCACAGAGCCCCTGCCTTTACATGTGATTTTTGGCAAACACCAAGGATACATTGTGGCAGATGTATTAAGCCTAGTAAAGTGATAAAGTGTCGATGAAGCGGTGAGAATGTAAAAAGGTGAAAACGCAGCAGCCAATAAACTCATTTTTCAAACACAGCCGATTGGCTGGTGCCACTTTATCACTTTACCAGGCTTAATACATCTGTCCCATAGTTTCTTGTTGCTGTACAGTTTGATAATACTGTAAGAACTTCCAATTATGGGGACCAATTTCTGAATAATGTAAAATATGCCCTTTTGTAGCAAGTCTAATATATGTTAATGCATATTTCATAAGCAGCGCATCTTTAGCTGTTCAAAAATATGACAAGGTATAAAAATACATTATTCTGCAGCACAGGCATCGTCCACGGTTTCAAAGAATATATAGTTTTGCAGCTCAGACAGCATTTAGGACTGGAGGCTTTGTGTTGTGTTTTAAAGTTCCACATCTATTTAAATAGCCCATGGGACAGTGATAACAAATGACAAGAGGCTGTTCATTCATAAGAGTTTGAAGAGGTGGAGGCAGTGGCTGTGAGTACACACAGGAAAACTAACATGCAGGGGGAGTGACTTAGGTGGCAGCATTGAGAGTGAGAAGAATTCAGCACTGCTTTACACACCCCAGACATTACAGCACAGGCAGTCTCTGTGCTACCAGATCACACTCCTTGTCCCCTCTCAGTGCCTGGCAGCAATATTCCTGGCGAACTTGGTGTACAAACTTTTCTGAGATAAAGAAAGAGAAGACAAAGAAGTCAGTTTCACCTTGTCCTTCAACCCACTCCTGTCTCTTCTGCAGTAAACTTGGCAGCAGTTCTTTCTTGGTCAGTACTGATCCAGAACTTCAGGACTATTTGCATTCCTGTTCAGATCTACTGCATGCTTCACAATGATGCTGCTGCAAGTAGTTTGTGGATGTGTTTCCCTGTGACGGAATTGGAACTTACAGGAGAAAGGAGACCGTGTGTCTGGAAGAATTTGGAGAAAAGGGGGAAAAAGTCCTAGTGAGACTTTTATTTCTGGCTTCGCTCCTGGGGTTGAAATTTTTGCAACGTGGATCACTAAGCAGAGTCAGAACAGGTAAAGCCATTAACATTTTATTACTCCACAAGTCAATGCTATATATGTCACATTAGTAACTGTAAAATCTTAAGAGTTTGGGAACATTGCACAGATGTTGATTTGGGACTGCTTTGATGTTGACAAGCCCTTAATTATTTTATGACCTATTATGTCTGTTTTGTATTTTTAACACTGAGTATAAAAATAATGATGAAGGTTTTAAAACTGCTCTAATTACACGCATGACTATTAATATCACTGATGATAAATACATTGGGAGAAATGATTATGACTCAAGCTTGCTTTACTTTGGTGTGTAATGCCCACAGCTGGGGGTGTCATTCTGCAAGGATACAGATGACTACTTTCACTGGGGTCTATGAATGACTTGGGGATCGTTTATCTTGTATCAACAGAAAAGTGACACAGTAGCTTAAGTTTATATTGCAAAATAATACAGGATGAAATATGCCTCATAATTCTAATTCCTTTTGATTAAAACAACTTTTACATGTGCTTCATTGGAAACATTAATTTCTACATTTACAGTCATTGTTATGCACAAAGTGTATCATATATGTGTGTGTGTGTGTGTGTGTGTGTGTGTGTGTGTGTGTGTGTGTGTACATTGATTATTGCAGAATTTTTATTCTTATGCAGATGTTAGCTAGGATTTTGTTAACTAGACTTTATTAGTATGTTTATATAAAATAAAAACGGAAATTATACAACATGGGGCAACATCATTAGGATTGTTTATTCACCCTGTGCTCTGATTGGCCTTGAGCTCTTGTCATCAAGGGATTAGTGATAATGAATAGGTCCCTAAAGTTGTCATATATAATAGGTTATCCTCCTTATACTGTAGGTCATGCTGCGTAATATCCAAGTTAAAGAAACTATGGGATATTTAGTAAGATTGTTATTTTATTTCACCTGTGGAAAATCCAGGAAAGAATAAATGTATGTGGCCAGTTGGAGGTACTTAAGAAGATGAGAAACTGTGTCCTGTTATACTGCAGACTGCAGTTTGTCCTAATGAGTCCAGGCTGCTCACTTTGATGTCCTGTGCTCTTTGATGTCTGTGTGCTGCTTCTCGAACAGTCTTATTTGCGTCCCTCCGCAGTTTGAATAGATGATGGAGCCTCACGCATCACCCTCCTCCCCAGTCATTGCCTGAGCTTGTAGTGGTGTCTGTTTTCCACTCCTGCTTATCCTCCTCCTCTTCCCTCCAGATGTGCAGGGAGAGACCCGCCTGAGAATTACCAATAGTGCCACCTACTTGCCATTTGCTGTACCTGCAATCTTTCATGTAATCTGCTTTGACAGTCCTGTAAGTGTTTCTTTTGTGCTTTTCTATCAAAGGCGTTACTATTCTCTGTACTTTTTTGATGAAACTATAGTTAAGTAAATCCAATATTTATAAAATAAAGGTCATTTGGAGCTGGATTTACTGTAGTGCATGTACAGTATCATAGAGAAAACACAAGTTTCCATCTTAAAGGCCCATATACACTGGGCGACTTTGAGATGAAAGCAGCTCAAAACAGCCTGTTTGAGCGGCTTTCAGCTCAAAGCCGCCCAGTGTGTATGCCCCAGCGATGAACGGTGAGCACTACTGCGCGCTCCCGCATCATTGCTGGGAAAGGCGCTCATCTGCTGGTTATACCAGCAGATGAGCAGCATTGAGGACGGCTTTGCATAGCTCTGCGCTATGCATCGCCGTCCTCCATCGGCACCGGGCAGGGGGAAAGCCGCTCAGTGTGTATGCACTAATCGTCTTACCCCGCAGCGATGATTGACTTCATCGCTGTCCATACACGCTGGGCATAGCCGCTGTATTACTACTTCATTAAACACAGTGTTTATTGGTTTTATAGCACTTACACTAACAGCATTACATAATAACAAGAGTATTGTTCATTTTTAAGAATGTCCCAATAAAAATATTTCAGCTTTGTATTATTTATAGAACAGTAATTATAGCTTCAGCAAGAAAAAGTGTAAGCAAAATGTAAAAAAAAAAACAGGAAAAGTCAATTTGAACAAAGTGTTTATTATAGAAAAGTAGAGATAATTCTAGAAAGTTCTAGAAATATGTTAGTATAATGCATGTGATGAAGAACACTAATAAATGCATCAGGGTAAATTTACTTAAGAACTTAAAAATGAAAAGCGGTTATGTTCCCCATAGCAACAAATGAGGTTCTAGTTCTATCATTTTCTAGGATGTACTCGATAAAGGATAGACAGAATCTGGTTGGTTGCTATGGTAATCTCTTCTCATTGTTAGAACCTTTAGTAAATGTACCCTACATAGTACCAAAGGTAAGGATGTGAGGAAGTTGGCTATTGCTTCCTTTCTGGCAAATGTTCCCTCAATTAGCTGGTACTAATAATCCTATAACTGTGCATGTGTCTCATATAAGAGTTAGCATCACTCATAAGCATTCTTTACAAACCTTGATTTGGGTTCTCTTTTGGAAGATATCTTGAATTTTATAGTTACAAAATGCGGTACTTGTTTCCTAGCACGGCCACAATCGGGAGTAATCGTGTACCTTAAGTTAAGGTACACGATTAACGCGATGGACCCGATTTCCTTTGAAATCAGGTCCATTTGGCCGGCTAAGACAAAATATCGGGGGCATCGCGTCGGTCGGGACCATTAACAATGGTCCCGACGCGACCGACGCGATGCCCCCGATTTCCCCATAGGCTTCAATGTTAAAAAATATTTTAACATTGAAATCGTGTCAGGAAAGGTAAAATATCGGGGGCATCGCGTCGGTCGGGACCATTAACAATGGTCCCGACGCGATGCCCCCGATTTTTCCATAGGCTTCAATGTTAAAATATTTTTTAACATTGAAATCGAGAGAAAATGTGAAAAATGTGAAATGGGCCAATATGACCCATTTCACATTATAGATGTCCCCGTCGTCACCCCACGATAGACGCCAACCCGAAGCGTGGCGAGCGCAGCGAGCCCGCGAGGGGCGGCGGTGCGCGTCCTCCGACCTTTTCATACCCCCACTATCCACGTCGGCGTGGAGTTGAGAATAGAATAGTGTGGCGAGCGCAGCGAGCCACCGAGCCCGAAGCGTGGCGAGCGCAGCGAGCCCCGCGAGGGGCCGCGTATAACTTCACAGGTATACGCGTCCCCTCGCGGGGCTCGCTGCGCTCGCCACGCTTTGGGCTCGGTGGCTCGCTGCGCTCGCCACACTATTCTATTCTCAACTCCACGCCGACGTGGATAGTAGGGGAATGAAAAGGTCGGAGGACGCGCACCGCCGCCCCTCGCGGGCTCGCTGCGCTCGCCACGCTTCGGGTTGGCGTCTATCGTGGGGTGGGGTTTACGCCGTTAAATTTGGGGGGGTTGGGAATATTTTACATTGAATCCAATGTAAAATCGGGTCCCAGGGACCCGATTTACATTTCATTCAATCAAAAAATCGGGTCGGTCGCATCGCATGCGACCAAATCGCATGCGATGCGATCGACCCGATTTTTCCGACACGACCACCCCGATGTAAATCGGTGTGGCCGTGCTAGGAAACAGGTACCCAAAATGCATCCTATTTTCTTGTGGTCCTGACATTTCAAAGAGAAAGGCATTGCTTTTTTCATCAAATTAATTAAATATATGTTTTCTTGGCAGATTGTGGGAATTGCTAAGTTCTTTGGAGCATATTTTAAAGAGCAACAATTGGAGAAGTTATTTGGGAACATGTGTTCATCCTGCAATAATGATTGCTCAAAACCCAGACTGTCTAGTCTAGAATTTAAAACACATAGTTGATGACTTCCTGGCTGCTCCCACTAGGAGAGGTGCATGGTCCGCAGTGCACATGCGCAAGCTCTCTGTGCAATCACCGTCTCTGAATGCCTGTGATCCCTGGCCACTCGCTGTGTAACTGACAGTGGGCAGACTTTTGGGGGGTGTCACCGGCATTCTGTGGGCGTCTCCCAGAAAATGCAGGCATTCCCTGGCCATTAGGAGGGAGTGCTGCTGATGTCATCAGTGGCCTCCTTCTCACCATGGCCATTGCAGCGCAGAGTAAGTCCTGGCTTGCTGAGTGCTGCGAACTGGGGAAAATCCATTGTATTGTGAATTAATTTTTATTGTGAATGAATTTGCAGCCCTGCACAGGGGTAGGAATTAGTGTGTGTGGGGCGGCATTTACCTGATCTCTGGGCTCAGAAGATACAAGGCCCAGTGATCAGACATTACAATGCAGTGGGCGTGGCCTACTTTTCAGGAGCCTCCCGGACATTCTCCTTAAGTAGAGCATAACAAAATAAAAGCTGCTTTGCCAGTTACAGTAAATGTTACTATTTAACCACGCTCCTCCTTCGCCTCATTGGAGCGCTATGATGTACATTTGATGTAGTGCCTAACAGCACTAAGGTCTTCAGTTTAATTCCCACCATGGACCTTACTGTGTGGAATTTGTATATTGTTTCCTTGCTTGCATGGGTTTCCTGTAGGTATTCTAGTTCCCTCTCACAATGCCAAAACTTACTCTTACACAAATGTAATTGACTCATTGCAAAAAAATAGCTTATAGGGATGTAGGCCAATAGGATAGCTTATAGGGATGTAGGCCAATAGGATGCCACAAGCACGGAGCTTACTCTCATTTTCAG
The DNA here is from genome assembly GCF_055691185.1 of Crinia signifera. Lineage (NCBI taxonomy): Eukaryota > Metazoa > Chordata > Amphibia > Anura > Myobatrachidae > Crinia > Crinia signifera. The sequence continues at coordinate 274,564,585 of NC_139217.1, read as the reverse complement.
CACCCATTATACAGTAGAATGTACAGACAAGAACAAAGTAGTTTTGTTGGCTCTATTCTCATTCTTACCAAATCTCCCAGAACATCTGGTAGACTCGCACATTTCGAGTGGCTCTCCCAGATGCCTGGAAGAGTGGGTAAGACTCCCTCCTCAAAAATAGTAATGAAAATGGGGGGATGAAATGACACAAGCATGTTGTCAGGTCTGTCACATTGCTGAGACACAACACTGATATGCCCCCCCCCCCCCCATCCCATCCCATGCATCACAAGCAGGGGTGGCCTGAAAGTCATCAACTATGACAACTATGACTATAATACAGCAAGGTGAAGTGCACTTCCCAGGACAATAGTGAAGAAAAGATGCTGTTCAGAGGGAGTTTAGCAGTGAGTATAGTGAGTACACTATACTGTATGTAAGTCTACACATCCTGCTGACGAAAAACTTAAATTATGGCCCTTCTCCAGGTGGCACTACAGATATAGTATAGAGCTGTGAGGTGTCTATGGATTGCCTATGGCAGCAGAGTATCTCACAGAAATGATTTTATGTTTACAGAGGCTAACAAATTGAACCCTTTCCTCCATTGTATTTTTAAGATTGTAATTACTTATATCATGGAATCAAACAATATGATTTGACATTTCTGACCACAAACCACCCAAAAATACTATGGGGGGAGATTCTCTAAGCAAAAAATGTGGTAAAAACCCCGTTATCGGGTTTTTACTGCATTTTGGGATGCTCTAAGCAAAATCTGGTGATGCCCCATAGAAGCCTATGGGCTTCTAACGCAAACCCACCGCCGCCCCGCACAACCTACCGCCGGCCCGCACGGACCCCCACCACCCCGCATCGACCCCCCCTTACCTGTCTCCGGGCAGCACAGAGCTGTGCTGCCCAGACCTGTGACCTCCTCCTCCCTGCACTAAAATCCTCTTCCGGGTGCAGGGAGGCGGAGAGCCTGGTGCAGCAGCAGCAGCGTTGGGTAAGGGAGGGAGGGGGTGTCCACCGGCGACTCTCACCGCAAAGGACAGCTCTTAACGCAAGAGCTGTCCTTTGCCATAATTATCGCATATGTTAGAACATATGCAATAATTATGTATGCGATGGGCGGCGAAGGGGGATGGAGCTGAGCCACGATTTTTAGAGAATCTCCCCCTATATACTGTAAAAAAAAATAAAAAAATACAGCGATGATAAATCATTTTAGCAATTAATTACAAATAAAAGCAGACATTAATTGATGACATAAGTATTCAAGTCTTGCTATGGAACACCTAAATAAACCTTGGTGGAATCGGTTGTCTTCAGAGGTCACATCATTTTGTGACTGGAGCCCATCTGTATACAATTATAGGGTTTCAATTGATTTTAAAGTAAACACACTGGTCTATCAGATGTCTCTGAGTGTTGTACAAACAAAGCAATTGTATAGAAAGTTATGGAAACGCATCAATCAGGGAAAACTCATTGGCCTAGTTATACTGATGCAGTGTGTTCAGTGCACATGGGCCAACGGGTCCAGGGGGACCCACAAGCTGTTCATCCTGTATCCATATAATTACACTTACCACTCTGTCACCCTAGGTGCAGAATTCAAAAGTAAAATGTCCACCAGGGCCATTTTTCTGGTGATTTTCGCATACGTGATAATGAAAGCATCAGGAACAAGCTGGGGAACCATTTTCCCGGTGACCTGCGCAATATTAATAAGATGCATCTGTGGCTTTTCATACCTGCGTAACTATAGTGTAACTACTGTATGTGATCATGCCTTTATGGTACGGTAATTGGCATACTCCTACATACACTACCCTGCCCCTTTTCAATGTCATATGATGCACCAATGCAAAAGCAGGATGCAAAAAGTGCAATATGGGTGCAGCCATAAATATTTTGGGTGCACCTACGTGAAACAGAACCCTGTATTAAAAGTGAAGAAATGGGTCTTGTGTCCGTCTGTGTAAAAACTCACAGTCACAAAACTAGTTTGTCACCTGTTTTAGCAAACATAGCTTTTGGCGTAGGAAAGTTTTAGAAACTCTTCTGATTCTTATTAATGAACAGTTACATTTATATAGCACCAGCAAAATCTGATGTGCTTTACAAATGATTCTCCCATACAGTAATACACGGAATAAACACAATACACATGTGTAATCTCCAGCATCAAAGCATGACCTGTTGCTCTTGAACTTTCACCTCTTTTCATCATTTCACTTCTTCAGACAATAGCATCCTGTAGTTGTTCTTTATTCCCCATGCTAGGTTTAAGGTCAAGTAGTCACAAGCTTCCTTTAGCCCAAAGCATTTCACAGCTTTTACTATCGATTCTTCACATACAGGAGAAAGCCACTTTACTATATATCATTTGCATTGCCTAGATGTGCAATTTTACTAGTGATTGATTTTATATTTATGGTTTATTGTTGTGAACTAGTGACTAGTGCATACAATAGTGTTCAGTGACCTATTTATATTATGTTAAATGGTAGATTACAACCTTCTTATTTATTCCATCTATTATTAATGTCTATAACAGTCAAAGACAATGGCCCTTATTCAGATCTGATTGCAGTAGAAATTTGTTCTCAAAATGGGCAAAACCATGTGCACTGCAGGTGGGGCAGATGTAACCTGTTCAGAGAGAGTTAGATTTGTGTGAGTTATTTTGTTTCTGTGCAGGGTAAATACTGACTGCATTATTTTTACACTGCAATTTAGATTTCAGTTTCAACACACCCCACCCAAATGTAACTCTCTCTGCACATGTTACATCTGCCCCACCTGCAGTGCACATGGTTTTGCCCATTTTGAGAACAAATTTGTACTGAGATCAGATCTGAATAAGGGCCTATATACTGTAAGGCACCTCCATTATCAGAGCAGCATGGTCTAGGAGTCATGGAGTATGTGGGACTGTCATGGCCACAGCTGTGGTGGCAAGCCACTCATTGTTAGAGAATACAAAGAGCAGCTACTCAAACCTAAGAACCTGGATGGAGGCCATCTCTTGCAGCTAAGAAGTGGAAGCTAACACTGGACCAGTGTACTCATGACAAGTCCCTTTAATTCCTGGTATCCATTCCCAGAACAATAGGAGGGGAACAGATGACCTACCTCAGCTGTATGCTCTAGTACTAAATGCATCAGTTTGTCTTCTTCACAAAATCATTCTTTAACAGTGAATTTTCCCTCTAAAGGACTGTATCAATTCCTAGGAAATGTTGGGCGAGAATATTATTACAATGCATTGCACTCCATGTTGTGCAAGTCTGCCCAGGGATTCTCAGGGGCATATTTATTACAATCTGCAATGCAGAGGCAGACGGGAAATGATAACATCGCCCGAAGATGTATTATATATTGCAGGGTTGGGCTGCGGCATGGGAAGGATATGTTAGAGCATTAAGAAGGGAAGGCTAGGGTTAGGCTCTTTAAGGGTTTTAGATGTAGGTTGTGTGGGGGTTTAGGGATAGGGACAAAGTAGTGGTAGGGTTAGGCTGTGGTGGGTGGAGGATTAGAGTTAGGCTGCAGGTAGGTAAAGTTAGGGATGGAGAGGAGGGTCAGCATACTCACTTAGCAAGTATTGGTAGTCGTCATGTCGGGATACAGCTGACGGTCTTTCAAATGCCGGCATTCCAATCTCTGGCATACCGAACCCATCCCATCATGTCAAAGATGTACAAACAGACCCTCCAACAGAACAGCACCCCTTCTGTCTAGTACAACATTCTTTGCTCCTGAGCACCCCACTTCATTTATTATTGCAGCTAACTGTAATACATTAAATAACAGATGTTTCAAAAGCATCCTTGCTCTCCAGTTAATCAATTCAAGCCCAAGCAACTAACTTGTATAGTCTCTTAGCTGTATCCCAGCATGAAACCAACCTGAAGTAAAATATAAATAAAGTGGCTTTATAAACTCAGTTTGAGTATCCTGCAATAACAAAACATGAACCGTAGTGCTCAGTGTGTAGTTTTAGGCTTCCTCTTCTAGGTCTGAATAGAGATTTGAAAGAAAGAGCAGTTCTCTCCTGAAACCAGGTATCACATTTCCAATTGCTTACAGATCATATCCAGACTTCCTCCCAGGACTTTCTCGCCAGAGCTTGCCCTAAGACATTTTAACCAATTTATTTTGAAAGATAACATGGCTCATTTCTTGCTTTATCTTGTACAAATACATATATATTTCTATTCATCAAATGGTAAACATGTTTTATTTTATTTTATTTCAGTCTTTACAATTATGCTTTGTTTTGAAATGTACATTTATTTAATTGTATCTTTATCAGCAGAAATGGAGAAAGGTGGATACATGGTTAATAAAAAGCTTACATGTGTGCCAAAAGTGAAAGTCGGGAATTAGGCCATTAAATTCTAGAGTCCTGTCTAGGCATTGTGTTGCCCAGCCCCTGCACTAACCCTGCTCTAGCTGGCCTAGCCTCAGTAGGAGTTTAAATAGAGTATAGAGTTTAGAGAGTACATATATATATATATATATATATATATATATATATATATATATATATACGTACCTTTTATAAATGGATAAAAACAATTACCATTGATTATGTGCAATAAGTGTGTGAGATCTACAGATGGAGCGGGTCTCTTCTTTGCAGGGGATGCCGATGGCGACGCCAGCCGCCATCCCCCGCCACCCGCCATCTGTATCTGCGAAAGGGGACGCGCGCGCATGAGATTCGCACGCGTCCCCTTCCGACGGCTTCCCCCGGGTCCCCACCGCCTCCCCGCACCCCCCCTAACCCTGTCCGTCTCCCTGAAGCAGAGACGGACAGGGTTCCCGTCGGCCCACCGCCCGGAAACTGAGACGTGCGTGCACGCGCGTCTCTGTCAGATGGACGCTGGGCTGCTGGCGGATCAACAGCCGTGACGTTCTGTCGATTCGCCAGCAAGAGGGAGCCCGGCTCCATCTGTAACCCCTTATTTATATCACTTCCTATATTTGACAGGGGGAGTGGTTGGCATTTTCACTGTCTGCTATTTAAGGTCCACACTGGAGAGAGCAGGAAGGGGCTCTCGATAAAGGTCCTGCACTGGACCAAAACGTTGGCCTGTACCCACTGTTATGCACTGATGGATTAAGGTGATATGTTTCATTAAAAAGCTACAAGCAAGTCCGGCTGAGTGTCTCCAATTGTATCATATATATATATATATATATATATATATATTTATGTATATATAGACACACACACATATATATATATATATATATATATATATGTATATATAGACACACACACACACACACATATATATATATATATATATATATATATATATATATATATATATATATATATATATATATATATATATATATATATATAAAATGTAAGGACAGACATCCTGATGCTGTGAACCACCTGTAACTTGATCTTGACAAAGGGCCCTGAGAGGCTCGAAACGTCGACACAATGCTTTGAAAGTTTAGTGTTGTATTAAACCTTTTAATTGCAATACTGTTGGAATTCTGGTGAGTGCTCTTTTTTGGCCATTTTTCTATATTTGGCTGTACCTCCGGACTATAGCCTAGGAATTTCACCCCAGTGGTTGGACCGATGGATTGTGTGTGCCAGCTCTTCCCCTCCTATATATATATAGTGGAGGGTGTAACTGGCACTCCAAAGTATAACTAATGCTGTGACCGGGGTGCTGTACCAAAGAAGCATACAGGGGGGATGTGGAGCAGCACTCTCGCGGATTTCAATGAAAACAACTTCACTCAAGGTAAAGTTGACGTTTTGGATTTTACTCCTTCTTCCAGACCAAGTAACCAACAAATGAATGAACAACACATACCTATATACCGTGGCAGCTTCACTCCCCTCTCTGGATTGTCAGCCTAATTTATAGTGATCAGATATATTCTTGAAATGTAGTGTTCATATCTGGCATGTTTTAAAATACAGCATTTCTGAGAGGAGAATGCAGAGCATCATGGGCTAGTATGCACTGAGAGGGCAGCTGTTATTGGGGTGTGGGGGAACACGTGTCTTTGGAATGTATATAACTAAAAAATGATACGGTATCCAGAAAAACTATTAGCAGACAGCTGTCATAATATCAATTCTAGACAGCAGGAAAGGATGTACAGTATGTCAGATTTTTTTTTTTACCTGTATCACTGTATCATTATGGTATCCAAAAGGAAGAAAAGGAGTAGACTTAAAAAATACACAGCCTTTTGGCTGCCTCCTATGGTATACTGTAAATATAACTTCCAACAGGAAATCCTTTCCTGGACACCTCACTATAATGTTCTTTTTAAAGAGGTAATTTGCATCACATTACCCTGACCCACTGTGTCATGATGCCAACTGTGTTATCACAGAGAGAAACTGCTGACATCATTGACTTTATCAGACACATTTACCTGTAAGCAAAACAAATAGCAGCCTACTCACTGGATCTGGTAGTGTTAATGGCATCATAAAGGCCACAACAGCTGTAAAAAACAATAAGTAGGATCTGGGAGTAATCCACTTGTCATGACCCAGTGGCTAAGGGCTGCAGCTGTACCTCTCCAGCGCTTTAGGTGGCTGCACTATAGAAGATGTCCCTGTTCTGCCAGTCATCATGTCTGAGGATCTTGGGGTTCTGCATCTGCAATGGGGGCTGCCATCTTGCCTTACTTAAATATGATAATTTCTGTCTAATTGCCATGCTACTAGAATCATGTGACTTTCCTGACCTATCCTGCAAGGGCGAGTACTTTAAAAAGGGAATCCTTTCAATGAAGAATTGCCCTTGCAACTTGTATCCTTCATGGACAAGTTAGCTCCTGTTTATCCTGTGACCACGTTACCTCTCCACTGAACCTGCATATCCTTCAAGCGGCAAGACATGCTCTGCCATCCAATGGGCCAATGCAGCAATTCACGTGGCAAGGCATGCTCTGCCATCCAATGGGCCAATGCAGCGATTCACGTGGCAAGGCATGCTCTGCCATCCAATGGGCAAATGCAGTGATTCAAATGGCAAGACATGCTCTGCTACCCAATGGGATAATGTAGTGATTGAAAGCATTGCTGAGCAAGGGCAATGGCCAGTTGCCATTCTTGGAGTCATGATGTATTGCCTAACATTCAGGAGTCTCTTATACCCCTTCAGACCGCAAATACCAGGTCGCACCCAGGATCATGAAATGGGTCTGGAGAATGAGAAAAACTTGCACTCTTTGCCATTCAGAACTATGACCAGTAGCAATACAGTCCAATATATGGATTTTACTATTCTTGTTACAGTACTTGAATAACTGTATCATATGTTATTTACATCATGGGCCATAAAATAAGACTGAAATGCTGCAAGTTTATACACCTATATATAAAAACATACAATTTGTAATAAATATATATATATATATATATATATATATATATATATATATATATATATATATATATATATATATATTAGTACAGAGACAGCTGCATTGCTGCCAAACAAACACTTGGGCCAGTTTCTACGAACAAGTCTTCGTCTAAATATAGTAGGCTCCATCCCAAACTGAGCTGCACAGTACAAGGAATGCCACAGTCTGCAATTTGCCTTTGCTTATATACCCCCACATACAGTAAGAGAATTACTGAGTAAGGCAATGGATGGGATTTATCTCAAGGCATGTTACGTATAGTAGGGTGTATGGCTTACAGGGTTAAACTTTAAGGATGTATGTATACAGAGGCATAATTACAGCTATGGATCCCTTTGCCTATGTAAGAAAGCATGCACCGTGTCTTTGTCATTGCTTTGTTGCATAATAACCTGCCTTTAACTCACTTAAAATAGTGATTTGTAAATACCTTTCCTCCTCATTAGTTTTCATTGATACTACATAATGGCTTTGGGTGTTTGAGACCCAAGTGCATGATTTTGTATTTTTTAACTTTAACTGTAGTTGCCATGCTCTTGGCCATTCCGCAAGTCTACCAAGATCATCAATCATTTCTTTACCCCTCCCAATGTCTACCCTGTTTTTCATCTTTCTGTCATCTGCAAAAAGGAATACTTTCTCTTCAATGCCATTTCAATGTTACGAACAAAGATATTAAATAGGACTGGTACAGATCCCTGGGGTACTCAAATGGTAACATTTCCCTCCATAGAATGCACTCTGCTTTATACAACTGTCTGATTCCTATCCTGCAACCAGGTTCTTATTCATTCAACTGTATAATCCAATCCCCATGCTTTTGGGTTTATTTAGCTATCTGTGATGTGTGACCATGTTAAGTTCCTTTCTAAAATCTAGATATGCTACATCTATGATCCCCCTCGATCAACTTTTTACAGCTTACAACTTTTTTTGTATTAGTATTAGACATAGTCAAAATCACTTTGAAGAATCACCCCGTATGTACACTACTTTACAGTATTTATTATTTTAGTTATTACTAGTTATTTATATAGGGCAGTGGTTCCCAACCTTTTTTCTCTCCCGTACCCCTTGATTAGGCTTTTCATTTATGAGTACCCCCTCCTCTCAATTTGAAATATCCACAGAACTTCTGAGTGAAGTGGAATGAGTGGTATGTGTGTACTTATATTAAGGAGTAGCGGAGGAATCCGTTCGCTCTGTGTATGGCCACTGGCTGTGTCCGGGGTTCACACTACTGCCTGTAGAATTAAAGCCACTGTTTCCTCCACCTGTGTCAGATCGCTGATTTCTGAGGGTAGCCGGGTAGATTCCAGTGGATTGCTAATCAGGCAAAAGCAGGAGGAGATGCTAATGATGCTGCCATCGGAACCAAATATGACGCAACGTGGTTTGTCTCAATGGCAATGGGAGATTTTTTCCACCATCTGGAAACTTCTTTTTATGTTTCCGCCATTATCAATATTATTTTCAAGTACCCCCAACAGGTCTGCAAAGTACCCCCAGGGGTACTAGTACCCCAGGTTGGGAACCACTGATATAGGGCACACATATTCCGCAGAGCTTTACAGAGAATATTTGAACAGTCACATCAGTCCCTGCCCCAGTGGAGTTTACAATCTATATTCCCTACCACATATACACGCACACACATTTATTCTGGGGTTATTTTGTTGGGAGACAATTAACCTACCAGTATGGTTTTGGAGTGTGGGAGGAAACTGAAGTACCCAGAGGAAACCCACGCAGGCACAGGGCGAATATACAAACCCCACACAGTTATGGACATGGTGGGATCTAACCCATGACCTCAGCACTATGAGGCAGTAATGCTAACCATTACACCACCGTGCTGTAAGTGAATTTATAGTTGAGGGTAGATTAGGGTGACCAACTCATCCCTTTAATCCGGGACACATATTAATTACACAGGTTCTGTGGCAGTTTAAAACCAGGTGAATGGAGTCTTGAGGTGTGGCAGTTTAAAACCAAGTGAAAGCCAGCCACAGAACCTGTGTAATTAATATGTGTCCCGGATTAAAGGGATGAGTTGGTCACCCTAGGGTAGATAATAGAATATAATCTCCCCCTAGGTGAGTACAGGCCATAGACTATATCCTGGCTTCGGTGAGTTGGAATTACAGTTACAGCCAATCACTAGCGTTAGGTGAACCTAGGCAGTTGCCTAAGGTAGCAGTTATACGGCACATATGGGGCCATAGGGAGGGGTGGGGTATAACGTGCTCTCAGTCAGGATTACAACAGTCATTAGTCATTAATCCTGACTGCTGAAAAGCAGATAGCGGGGTGAGTGCAACTAAGCCCCAGGCAGGCTCACTGTGCTCGCGACCTTATCCTATTCTCCCTCATGTACTGTCCGCTGGATCGCATTGCATCGCATCGCAACGCATGCATTTTCCATGAGATTTAGTGTGCGATGCGATACGATCCGCGGGCAGTACAAAAAGTATGTGCAGCACATATTTTTTGTACTGTGCGATGAGATGCCCGCGGGAGTGCGCATCGCGTCGCACATTGCATGGGCACCTATACAGATATAGATGTATAATTTACATATATTGAGTTGTCACATTGCTTGTGCTGTTTTATAGTGTGGAAACATTATCCTTATTAGCATTACATAAATGTTTAGATTTTACAGTGGATTTGCACAGAATGAAAGCACCATGAAAATTGAAAGAGGGTGAAAATCCCTTTAGGAATTCTAAACATCGTCATGGCTAATTACACCAATTTAGAGCAAGAACAGTACAATGTTCTTAATAGCACTGTCTACATTGTAAGGCATTTGAATATAGCTGCAAGACACATCTGTCTTTGATGAAGCAGGAGAGTATGCTGTCCTGTAGTAGATGTGGGTACTACAGCTTTGGTACAGTCATCATAGGCCTACCCTGTGTGACGGGAAGCATACCTCTTCTGGCATGCAAGCACACAATAGCCTCACAGTTCTCAGCCCAAGTAGTGTGGTTTACTAAATGAATCACCCCAAGCCATGAAGAATTAAAATTTGATAAGCTTGTGTGTTTAGTAAATATAAAAGCCTGTTCCTAATTATTTACTCAAATGTAATGCCAAGGGCTGATGTAGAGTGTGCACTACACCAGCTGGGGCTGTGTACTGTGACTGCACATACCCAGAAAGCAAATGCATGATGCATTATGAACACATCAATCCTTATTACAGGAACGTGGTATGCCGGTGGCAAGTAGCGTTCTCATGTAGACAAAGTTCAGTAAGAGCATTCAGATTATACACAGGTTCTACTATTAGGAGGGATATTGTTTGCACGTACTATAGGAAAGACAGGGCCGCCAAGAGAAATCCTGGGCCCCGGTACAACTTCCTGTGGTCCCCAACTTCCTGGGGTATTACACATGTCACACACCCATTACATATTATACCACATGCCATAATGCTCATTACACTTTATGCCACACCGTAGTGGCCAGTACACATTATGCCATACATCGTAATACCTATTACATATTTTACCACATGCCATAATGTCCATTGCACATTATTCCACACACCGTAATGCTCATTGCATATTATGCCACACACTGTAATGTCTATTACATATAATACCACACATATTATGCCAAATACTGTAAATTCCACTTACCTAAATGCTCATTGCTATGGTCTTCATGCTTGATGCCAGGAGTTAACATGCTCTACCAGGGGTCAACATGCTCATTGCCATGGGATTAACCTGCTCTGCCAGGGGTTACATGCTTTGCCCAGACTTACATGCTCTGACAGGGGTTTACATGCTCTGCCAGGGGTTAACATTTTCTGCCAGGGGTGAACATGCTCTTTGCCATGGGATTAACCTGCTCTGCCAGGGGTTACATGCTCTGCCAGGAGTAAACTCCCAAATCACATGGTGGGCTCTCAGCTAACCCTGGAGTCGGAGAGCAGAAGGACATCTGTGATGCTGCTGCCCCCATGCCGGCCCATGTCCACCCACATCCGCACTACCAATGCCGCCACTGAAAAGTGGACTGCGGTGCACTCAGACCCAGTGCACTCACCACCAAATAAAAAAAACCTGTGTGTCCAGACCTGGCCACACAGGCCTGGGCAAACTGTACCTGCCCCCCCCCCCCCCCCCCTCACCCCTGAGGACAGATGCAGGTACATACTTATTGTGATGACTTTCAGACCTGGACATGTATCAAGATGTGTGTGTGTATGTGGTTCTGCATGCACTACGACTTGCATCGTATATTAAATGATAAGACTTTGATTATTAAATCTGATTGTTTTGCTTTGAAATAAAAATTTGTTAAAAGTTTTTATATTACTAGAAACACTATTTAACAATCACTGTACAAGGTACTTGCATATAGGTACTTTGGTGAATATAAGTATTCCTTATGCACGATCACATGGGCCCTGGTTTAGGACCGCTCACTAAGCAGTGGTCATTCACTGGTTAGTGAGCGGCTTAATGCCGCCTGCCCCGGCCAAATGTCCATCCCCCACCCCATCAAATCCTCTCACTACCATGGGAGGGGATGTGCAGGAACACATCCCCTTGCATGCGGCCAAAGGGGAGCAAACACATTTGATGGTCCTGTGACTGTGGCATCAGCCCGCCTGCCTTCCCAGGGGAATGACCAGCGTTTATATGGGGATTCTCATAGAAAGCTGGGCGTTCCCCTGCTCCTGCCCCTGAAAGCTCCCCTACCCGTATGAACACCTCAGCAACTGTGATAGTCGCCGAAGGCCTTTGTACAACGACCCTGCACATACGCGCATGCACAGAGCTGCAACATCGGTCCCCAGTGTGAACTGGGGACCGATCAATAAAGAATCAGGCTGATGGTGTTATCTTACTTTGGGCGGCATGTACTAAGAGAAAAATGCCGGGGGTTTATCGCATTTTCAAATGTACCAAGACCCGGCTGCTGGGTTTTCGCCGCCCAGGGTATCACCACCTTTGGATGGCGACACCCTATAGAAGCCTATGGGCTTCTTATCACTAGCCGCTGCAACGCGCTGCCTCCGCCACCCCCCACTGCAGATGCTAACCCCACTCTCCCTGGCATTCCTTCCTCCAGGAAGCCTGGACCCGGAAAGTAAACTCCTCCTAACCCTAGCAACACAGCCGGAGGTCCTTCCGTCTGTAGGGAGGAGGAGGCACTGGGAAAAGTCTGCTTCTGCTTCCCAGCGTGTGCGGAGTGAGGACAGGCCAGGGAGCCTCCCTCAACGCAGGGAGCCTCCCTCAACGCATTACTATGTTGATCGCATATGTTAGTACATCAAATGTGATCAAATCGGTGCAATGGGCGGCAAAGTATTTTAATTACATCCCGTCTAATATATGGTCGCAGCCTGGATCTGTGGCACCTCTGAAAACAACACCGGTATTACCTGGTATTATACTGTATGCTGAGTAATAAAGACATGGAGAACTGTGCAGATTACAAAAAGGGATTTAATGCTCAAAATACTTCCTCCTTTAAAAAACAACATCCCACTTAACAGAAGAAAGGATAGAATACAGTATAGGAGTTAATTTGGTGAATATAGAAAGAATGATGTAGACCATCAATAATGTCAATTACCTACATACAGTAGCAGCTCTGCCTGAATTACCCAGACTAGTGGTGTAACAAAAAACTTGGTGTATTAATACTAAAATTGTTGCCTGCAATACTGAATTTCTGGTTTGCAACTATTCCCTATGATGTTTCGTTTCTGCTAACGCAACATATTACATGATAAATGTGATGGCTATGCAGTGAATATCTTATCCTCAGCCACAGCAAACTAGCAGTAGCAGCAGACACTAAAGGTTACATTTACCAAAGGTTGCAAAAATGAAAATAGGCCCATGGCAACCAATCAAATTCTGTCCATCATTTCTCTATTGCAGCCTAGAAAATTATAGATATAATCTCATTGGTTGCTATTGGCAACATCACCTCTTTTCACTGCACTATACATAAAAAGACACTGCGTGATCATGTGGTGTTGTACTACTGTCTTGATGCTTACCCAAATATAACAAATATTTCATTTTGTATTTTCATGTTATTTCTTGTACCACATGGAGCTTCAATTAAATAAAAACAGTCTTGAAAAAAAGAATGGTAAAATGATTTATTGCCAATACTTTAAATTATATTTTAAACTCTACCAATATTATGAGCCCGCTTTGGTATATTCCTTGCCACAGTAGCAGACAATACGGCTCATATTTCCCACTGATTCACAACTGAGAGACTAGAGGCAACAGGAAATGTTTCTCAAGCTTGATGCTTCCTATTGGGAATTGGTAGGATGTAGGTATCTCCAAGATAACATCTAAAGTACATATCCCAAGGGAAGTAAACTAACTTCATGTTGGTCCGGATACTCAAGAAGACCATAATAAATTATAAAATAGAGACAAACTTGCCAAGAAATACTTATGCCAAGATGCATGTAGAGGGAAATGATGCTAATTTAAGTGATACAAATAAGGCTTAAAGCTGCACTACCACCTGCTCGTTACAAATCCTAGCTGCAGCCAAAGGGAAAACAACTACAAGGAGCTGCCATTCTGTAACACATAAATGCTAAATCAATTCCATTAGCCAGTTTAAATTGGCTGCAAAAGAAAGTATGTGAGCAGAATATACAATAACAAGCTGCAATTTCACTTGGGTCTCATCCATGTCTGTAAGAAGAAACAGAGGAAGTTTGGATACATTTACGTAATAGATGGTAGTGTAGCTTTAAGTAATACAGTTCCTTTACAATACATGTTTACATAAATTTTCTTTTATAATATAATACCTCCCAACTGTCCCAATTACAGCGGAACAGTCATGCTAACTGGACACTGTCCCGCCTGGAAGGGGGGTCGCAGCACTAGACCATACATCCTCTACTCTGCTCACCCCTCACAAAGCCCCTCCCCCTTTTGATGCAGCTTTGAAGCATCACCAGCCAGGAAAGTTGGGAGGTATGTATTATCCATTTACGATGGTGCAGGTCTGGTCAACCAATGGCTCTCCAGCTATTGCAAAGTTACAAGTCTCAGCATACTTTACCAGCTTATCAGTGGGAAGGTATGCTGTTATTATACAGGTAGTTTCAAAAGAGCTGGAGAACCACAGCTGGAGAACCACTAGTAAGATACTATTACATATTGAAAAGCACACCTTTATGAGACATATTTCTAACTAATGTTGGGAACACACCGGGTGATATATCAGCTGGTCGATTGAAAGACCTATACAGTATATCGTGAGCAGGATGTCGCATGTATAGAAATGTAATTTAATGCTTCAGCTCTGCTGCACCGCCAATGTCCGCCATGACATGACACTGTGGTGTATACCCAGCTTAACAAACATCAAAGTAAATAATTCACTTGTTGAGTCACAAAAAAAGTTCGGGGGCGGGGGGGGGGGCGTAGTTAAATGCCTACATACTTGTTATCATGTCTGTAATATATGTGCTGGGTTGATCCCCCTGGGAATCCCAGCACTGAGTCAGTACAGGTTGAGTATCCCGTATCCAAAATGCTCGGGACCAGGAGAATTTTGGATAACGGATTATTCCGTATTTCGGAATATTTTAATATTTCAATGATGTATTTTGAAGTATCTTGCATTTATGCTGTATAAACACATAATATACACACAAATATATTTTATTACCACATAAAATACACACAAACATATTTTAATTGTTCAAAAAACAAGGTTTCAAAACGTGAAACAAAATGTGTGTACTATCTCAGCACTGAATTTGAATGCCAAGCAATCATTGTCTTGCACATATATAGTGCCAGTTACATATCATGTCTCCAGTGATGCTGTTACATATGTCCCCAGTGAGTTTTTAGCAAAAAAAAAAATTTTTTTCACTTTCTGGAATGTCCGTATTTCGGAATAATTCGGATAACGGATATTCGGATATGGGATACTCGACCTGTATAAACTATTATACAATGTTAAGCCCACCCTCTCGGACTCCTGTGAGACTAGCCAATTAGAGTCTGTGTGTGGGCACTCAGCACTGGCGATCCCCGGGGGATCAATAACATGTATATATGTGCTTAGCGATACCCCTTGCAGTTCATGGTTGGCTGGAGAACCACAGGTAGCCATTTTTTGTAAAATTATAAAAAGTTTCAATTAAGTTTTTCAAAGAATAGCACTAATGGACTAATACATAAATAATATTGAACAAAAAAAATTTGGAAGATGCGTTTTCAATTGGGATAGGTATGGGAAATGAATGAGTTTGTTGTAGTCCTTCAAACACAGAATATTCTTTCTATAACTCTGCTTACCGCTCTTTTTTTTTCATGTTTATACAGCCGCCGTAATCTGACAGAATGGAGCTTGCGCGCCCTATTCTGTCGGAAACCCTGCAGTCGGCTGCCCCTCTCCCCCGCTCACTGCCCACTGGCTGCTGCTCCCTGCCTGTTTCCCTGAAGCGGAGACGAGCAGGGAATCGCCCGGTCCCCCCTGCCGTCCCGCACACGCCTGCCTCTGCCAGCCATATGGATATGTCGTGCTGGCGGGCTGGCTGAGGCTGGCTCCATCTATAAGTGCACCATTTGTCTTAAATGTTCACAAAATTTAGAATGTAGGTTTAAAGCAACTTTGTTAGATATCTTTGAAACAGCCAGAGAAGCCAGTCTGAGACAGCTGTTTAAGTCATACAGTATTACATTTCATCCATTCAAGATATGGACCAAGGCAGATTAGGAGTTACAGGATTTGTTATGGTGACCAAATAGCAACCGCCACCCACATAATATAAGCATTATGGTGGATTGCTTAATAAAGTTATCTTGTGCCATAAAATGTCATGTAGAAAGAAACCTCAGTAGACAGCATAGTAAATAATACAATTAGATATTGCAATTGTCCTTATTACATTCAAATTTTAATATGTTAAACCCCTATTGTAATATTTATCACTTTAATTTCCATTACAAGACTACTGTAATTGTCTGTAATTGTAATTAGAGAATAGTATTGGTCGGCTTGAATGAGTATGAGGTCTATGTATTATGAATTTCGGTTGTACTGTTTACAAGGCAAACCCAACCGGGTTTTTGCTTTGTAAATAATTGCCAATTTAAAGGTTTGGCCATTCTTAGATGAAATCTCGGACATTGGAGCCTATTACATTCATTCCCTGGTATGAGAAAGAAAATCATGGGAATGTGTGTGAAATTTGCTGAACCATTAAAAAGCGCAGCTCATCACAAGCTCAGCATGCAGATATGTACAGTCTAATGTAATACATGATTTGAGTTATGTTTTTTTAAATTCATGTTAAATGCGGAATTTTAATTTCAGTGGGTATATTGTCTAAACTAATGACATGATAAATTCTAGTTTATTTTAGTACAACAAAACTCATTAAATTTTGTGGGGTTTATTCTTAATTTCTTTTCATGCAAATCATTACTGTAAAATGTGGTACTTTGTATATGTCTGTGAATGTGGGAATACTGTAGTTACCATCATACTGACCTACTCTCTAGAAATGTCCTGGAGAATCCAGAATCTCATGTGGCTTTGCTGTATCCCCAAGAAAGGTAGGCAAGACTTAGAGGCGCACCGTTGTTGCCCAGTGACCTGCTTGAAAGACCCAGGAATGACTTATTTGCATAGGTGTGTGTTGGGGGGTATCCCGGGTTTTTGCCCCAAAATGTCTGGGATTTTAATCCCGGGATTGCAATATCCAATCCCGGGAGTTTGGGATCAAACTGTGCATGCACAGCCTAATATCGGGCAGCAACTGAGCACACACTCATAGGTCATGCTGCGCAGGCCACACTGCGGAGCCTCTGCCACTGGAACCCTCCTTCGCCTGACAGCTCTAGGCGGTGAACAAGCACCTCCGGCATCACACCAGCCATCTGCCTCCACTCTACCGCACTGCTACCGCCTCCCCTGCTACCCCAAGTAAGTAAATGTGAGCCACAGGGGCATTTTTCTTTTAGGGATGCCAATACTGGGATCACGGGAATCGGGATTGAGCATTTTTCAATCCTGATTCCCAGGATTGAAAAAAAAAAAAACCCTACTCCCATCTTATTGCTCACTCTTGAAGGGGATGCCAAAAGTTAGTACTGTATATATGGTAATATTTATTTTAGAGTAACCGTATGAAGACTACAGTTGACTTCGGTTACATTTTCCATAGAACTGGTCAGCCACTGCCATCACCACCACTCCTAATGTTATTTTTTCCAGTTTTGTAGCATCAGAGAGACCACTAAATTCTAAAACAGTGTAGTTTCTTTTAACTACAGCTTCCTGTTAATTGTCCCTAACAGTGATTTTTCGTGCAAGCAGTTCTTAGCCCCTGCAGTGTTTTATGCCAGCAAATCCAGCATCTGCCCATAAATAATGATAATAATGACCATCATCCTCTTCTAGACATTTGCTGGATTTTAGCACATGTCATGCTTAGAGCTCTCTTAGTTAATCATCTCCCTGGGACATCGCGTACTGCAAACAAGGTCATGAAAAAGCATGGTTTTTCTCATTACTACAAAGCATGACTATTCTACACTTGAGTGACTTCATGCTAGGAAACTTTGCCGATTGTAGTGTTAAAATGAATTAGAATGCTGACAGAATTCTCCAACTTTGTCATTTACTAGACCTGAAATATCTGAGCTCTCCATAAAGATTTAGGGTTTTTGTCCATTGTTTGAAAATAAGTCTGTTTTATACTTCCTTTCTATAACAATCATGTCCAACTCCGCTGGGAGTGCATTCACTATATATTTCCTGTCATTTAAGTAGCATAATTTGACAGAATATAACTAGTCTCTGGTATACATTTGTTAGGGGCCCATTGCTTATCTTCAGTCTACACTTTAATTCAAATGAATCATTCAGAATGCAACAGTTTCCAGACCACCTGACAAGCCACATATTTCAGGTCACCCGGCAGGTGCACAGCCAGGGTTGACCAATAGGGGGTGCTGTGGGTACTGCTGTCCCGGGCCCGACCTCTGCAAGTGACCGGGCAGCTCATTTTGCCCAACGCATTCCAACCTACCCCCCCCCCTTCACCACCTGTTTCCGCTGCGCTGCGCTCAGTGCACTCAACAAAGCAGGTACCTAAGTGCAGGCTTATTCAACCCAGGATGCCAGCAGCCAATTAAAATGTTGCACTGGCTTTTGAGCCAATCAGATTTTCTGCCGGTATGCAAGCTCTGGATGGCTCATCAGCCGGTGCTGCATTTTAATTGGCTGCCGGCATCCTGAGTTGCAGACGCCGGCACTCCAAGACCTACAGGCTGCAGCTCAGCCGAAGAGGAGATGGGGGAGCAGGAGCCATGTTATGGTAAGTCAAGTGAGGAGGGGGGGGGGGCCAGACTGGAAATGAGTCCTGGGCCCCAAAATTCCTGATGATAGCCCTGGTGATTGGCTGATTGACGTATTACCACATAACTTTAAAATGAAGCAACCAATTACAATTCTACACATCTATGGACCACAAGCTTGAATTTGGCATATAATATGCCCTTCATAGTCAACGGCATAACAGAAAAAGGTCACCAATAAATAATTGCCCTTACGCTATTAATATATAGATAAATATTACAACTTATACTTCTTATTGTAATCATTAACATAATTGCATTATATATCAGCTCCTCCCCCTTCTTCCACACTGACTGAAGCAGATTGCAGCATATCAGCATCCCCTATTAAAAGGTCCTCTATCCCTTATAATATAATGCCTTGACTTATTTGAGGAGGAAAATCAGTGTCTTGCTTATTGACATTTGGACACATTCCTACCATATTAAAATCATGATTACCAACTTTGTGGCTGCTTCATGTGGGAGGGTGCAATTAGGCTGGTATATTAGGCCTCAACATGAGTGGGAGGTGCAGCGATGTGTATCATTTCAGCCCCGCCCCCACTATTCAATTCCCAGACTACTGACATTGAATAGCGCTACCAGATTTTCGGGAGCCTCCTGGCTGATCTGGAAGGGTAGACAAGTATGATCACAATCTTTCTGCACACGTTACATTTGCCCCACCTGCAGTTCAGCATGCTTTTTAGGGTGTGAAGTTACTTTCTCTTTTTTTCTATATTTGCTGCATCAAGGACCCAGCGAGGTACCAAGTCTATGCACATGGGCTGATTCCGGCAGGAAGGGTGCGACAACAGGGACAACAATGGGGGAGTGGGGACATGCTGCAGCATTGCCCTCGTTAATGAGGATCTCCCTCATCTGAACTGGTCAGAGAGAGGGGGTCGTTAACAATGCACAGAAGTGTGCATCGTTAATGATGTTAAGTGTACACACAAGA
This sequence comes from Crinia signifera, assembly GCF_055691185.1. NCBI lineage: Eukaryota > Metazoa > Chordata > Amphibia > Anura > Myobatrachidae > Crinia > Crinia signifera. The sequence continues at coordinate 274,544,837 of NC_139217.1, read as the reverse complement.
CAAGATAGTAAAAGATTTCGATCAGAAGGGCCCCTCTGAGCGATATCCTTTCCATTCTCATCTGGACTGTGCTGGACAGTTGTAGGACAATTTTGCATATTCACAGTTTTGGTTAAAAAAATGCAGAGGTTGGAGGTCATTCAACATCCTAACAAATCATTGACGCCTGAGTGTTACAATGCTTTTTTTTTTCCCTGCAAAGAATTCAGTAGTTGATAGATGGAAGGGTTTGGACAATAGGATGGCTTTTTGTACTTCCTCTCTCAGGCTACTGGAAGTCTATTATCTGTATTCACACCTTGGTACTACTGTACACATTAGATAAATGCTTCACAACATGGACACAATTGGGAAAAACATGTACAGTACTTCTAGATGAAATTGAAATCTTGATGACCTTTACAAGAAATCATTTGAGGTCTTACCCTGGTTGCACAGCCATAAAAAAAAAATCATTCTTCTAATTAGGGCAGCAATAAATGTCTCAATGTGTACATTAGTAATTGTGTTTGAGTCTGTGGCAGAGCTGGATTTGCAAGAAGTAAATCTTAAATTGGCCATAAACCTACAGATTTATCTTCAGATCTGGCTGGTTGGAACAAAAACATGGTTATGGATGAGAGCAAATGACAGTTGGCCATTTGCTTGGAAATGCTGGAAAACTGACAAGCTGTCATTCAGAAATTACCAGATTTTTGTTCCAACCAGCCAGATCTGAAGATAAATCTGTAGGTGTATGGTCAACTTTACAGTGACTCGCCTATGTCCATCTTCTGAAGGGGACCTTTAAATACGCGAACATATTTATCACATTATTATTTATACTGACATGATAAGATATATTATAACTACTAGCTTATCCAATATACTCCATCTCTGTGCGTGACGGTGTGCTTCCGGCATCGTCTGGCAAGGTGGGAAGGATGGCACAGCGGGGAGATTGGGTGCCATGCTGCATCTTTCCTAGAGAGTAAAAATAGACTGTGCTGTACAGTCTATTTCTACATTTGATTCCGATGCCGTGGGGCCTGTGCATCGGGATCGAATCGGGATCGGGTGCTGAAAAGTAAAGTGCGATTTACACTAAGGGCCTTATTCTGGTTAGGTCGATGAATCGTACGTACGGTCCCTTTCAACGTACGTTTCCCGTACGCGGACGGTGAGCGTAAGTCCGCCCACAGAACAGCCGCATACGGACGGTCACAAACACCGACAATGGGGAGTGGCGTACACTTGAGCGTACGCCACCGTATACGGACGGGTCTCCTCTTAGACACCGTTAACTGGCGTACAACAGAGCGTACGCCACCGTTTTCACACCGACATCTTCTGTATAGCTGAGCGTACGTCACAATGCACGGACGGGTCTCGCCTTTTTTCAATGGAAAACTCAGCGTGTGTCACTGATCGTGAGAGTGAGCGTAGGTCCGTGCACGGTGGCATACCCTTCACATATATAGCACTGCAAATCTTGCCTTTCAACTATAATTAAGACAATTAATTAATTATTCTAACTGTTATTCAATAATTGTTTTCTATTAACTCAATTGTCTACCTTAATAAGCACCCTAATAAAACAACATTTTAACCCTCATTACATGTATATTTATTATGTTCTAATGTGGCATTTTACTCACTATCTATGTGTCCCCACATTGGTTTTACTTTTAAATAAAGTTTTGTTGGTGTTACAGTGAAAAAGTTGACACATGTCGACTTCTGTGAAATGAGTGTCCTGCTTTTTAAAGTATACAAAAACACTTACTGAATGGGTGTAGATGGTTATAAAATAACTACCTTGACATATATAAGCAGGTCTTAGAATGAATCTTACTTAAAATCAAAACAGCCTTTACATGTAGAGAAGTGTAGAAAGATATGCTTCCAATGTGTTTGAGGGCTGTGTGTGGCTTGCAGGTAGTGAAATCATGGTTTTCACTTAATAGGCTGCAGCATTGCTTATTACATTCAGGTGTACTTAGCAGACCCAGGCGTCCGCTCTCATACGGTATCTCTAGGGGTGGTCTGGAGCTATCTTTGGCAGCCGCCTGTTTTTGGCCCAAAATGCACGGTGCGTTCGTCGATCGAGCGGTTGTAGCACCGTACATTTTTGGTGCACACCCCCATGTACGCCCAAGTTTACGCCCAATTTTCCTTATTATTCCAGCCGCTCCCCTAAAAACGCCCCCATGCCGCCCACAATGACCGTACTCTTGCGGACAGGTTTTTTCGCACGGAGAGACCCGTCCGTGAGCGGTGTGAGGTCACTGCACATGCGCAGTGCGGAAGCTACGCATGCGCAGATGGAAAAAAAACCCGATCCGCCCGTATACGGTCCCACCGTTCCAGGCAGAATAAGGCCCTATGTGCTTGCTATTTTGACTATATAGTAAAGTCGCACCGTGTGTACACAGCATTAGACTAGTATTACAAACTAACAATGAATGGGCAGCATAGACTGTGTAATGGTTAGCATTACTGCCTCACAGCACTGAGGTCATGGGTTAAATTTCCACTATGGCCCTAACTGGGTGGAATTATTATATTCTCCCCATGCTTGCGTGGGTTTCCTTTGGGTACTCCCGTTTCCTCCCACTATTCAAAAATATACTGGTAGGTTAATTGGTTCCCAACAAATTAACCCTAGAATGTATGTGTGTGCGTGTACATGTGGTAGGAAATATAGATTGTAAGCTCCACTGGGTCAGGGACTGATGTGAATGTTCAGCTATGCTCTGTAAAGTGCTGTGTAATATGTGTGCGCTATATAAATAACTGATAATAAATAAATAATATGTTTCTCTGAAGTTGTGTGTGTTAAGTCACTTTTTTATGAATTAATTTTAGCTATTTAAAACTTGTTATTTGTGATTAATGATGCTTTCGCCAATCAGCTCCTACCATGTGCTTAAAAAATGACCAGAGCTGATTAGCTGGAGCACCATTTATCACATGGAGCAAGTTTTAAGTAGCTAAAAATTGTTGATAAATGGGCCCTTAAGAAGACACTGTGATTTTAAATAATAATAATAATAATAATTTTTGTAAATGGAAGAAAAAGTAAACAATAAAAATAAACTGTAATTTAGGGGGAGTACCACAGAGGTAATTAGAATGGCGCTGTCATCAATAAATAGACTTAGCCATCTGTCAAAGTATATTGCCACTAGGGGGCTCTTTGATAAATTAGCCAATGTCTTTATCTTCGATACATAGACCCTTTAGGAATGTACTAAAACATTATATTTTATAAATGTTACATTGTTACATATAAAACAAAAATATTCCCAAACATTGTAGTTTATTTAAACCATACATGCGGAAAAGTACCAATGCTATAACCAATCATGGCCAAAGTAGCAAATGTAAATAAATACAGGGGTAAGGAGCTTAGCTGTGAAACCAGCAGTGCTGTGAGCCTGGGTCGGAATACCAGCAGCATCCATTAGGGAGAATAGTGCCCCAACACATGCTCTAGTGCCCCAACACATGCTCTAGTGCCCCAACACATGCTCTAATCTAGTGCCCCAACACATGTTCTAGTGCCCCAACACATGCTCTAGTGCCCCAACACTGGAAACTTACAGTATGTACAAACAAAATATTATATTATTGCCTTTTCCTGCTGCTGATCTCTTGTTTCTAAACCTAAACATAATTAGGTACTTCTTTACTTTCACGGCGCCAGCATGGCGCCGCGCGTCAGAGTCCCCTTGCGGGGCTCGCTTCGCTCGCCCAAGCTGCGGGCTCGGTGGCTCGCTACGCTCGCCACGCTAATTAAAATCAACTCCATGCCAACATGGATAGTGGAGGTATGAACTATCCATGTTGGCATGGCGTTAACTTCGTTTATTTTACTTAGTTTGTGGCGAGCGTAACCCGGAAGTTGCGCGGCGCCATGCTGGCGCCGTGAAAGTAAAGAAGTTCCCATAATTATGGACTTGTTTGCCTGGTTGGCGCATAAGGGGCATGGCTGGTACACATGTGCGCTATGGGAGGCATGGAGGCATTATCAAATCATTGTGGTTCTGCCCCTGGTCTACAATGCAGAAAAAACATGCACTGTAGGTGCATGATTCAACATGATTCATGTCACAGGACTCCCCTCGACCCACCCACTTATGCTTTATTTTGGGGGTGGCCAAAGGTGGGTGTGCCAGAAAGGCAGTAGACTCATGGCCGTTGAGAGGGGGAAGTGGGTACTAATTATCAGGGCCCAGACCTGATGGAGGGGCCCTGGTCTGCAGCACCTCCCTACCTCTTGGGCAATAGCAGCAGGAGGAGTGCTCACCACAGCACATGCTGTAGTGTGCAATGTTGCATGCAGAGCTTCTGAGCATCTGCCCCTCCTGCTTGGCGGTTGTTCATACAGATGTTTTAAATGTATTTTCCACCAGGGGGGCATGGTCATGCCTCCCACGATTAGACCATGTACCCAAAATGTTACAGGGGCCTGGCAGACCACTCACCAGCACTGAGTAGACTTGCCGGCCTGCCCAGAGCACTGGGAGCACCACCTAGTGTTTGGGCCATTCCAGGAGGGTAGGCAAGTATGGTCTAAGCAAGGAGGGGAGAGATATTCTATTAGACAGTTGCCTTTTCATTTGTCCCGTGCCCCACAATTTCTATTTGTAGCTCAGAATATTTTATATATTTTACACACACACATACAATTAATTACTGCAGCAGTATTTGCTCATAGGGTGTTCGCATCATACTATATTCTAGCCAATAAATTGTTGTTCTTTTGGAAATTTAAATTCATTTTCAAGCCAAATAGTTTTGCTTTTTGTTATGTAATGCCAGAACATTGACACAGCACTGTTTTCTACAGCTGTACTCACTTATTTTTAATATCAAGTTGACGTTGTTGTTTTAGACATAAAATGTTTAACAAAAGGAAAAGAAATCTGACACTCATTCTAATCCGAAATTTGTAGATTAGATGCTTAAAACAATAGACATTATGGGGGAAATTTACTAAAATGTGTATTCTACTTCACGTGTGATGTTGCTATGGGAAACCAATCAGAATCTACTTTTTATTTATTTAGCACCCTCTAGAAGATAGTAAACAGGATCTGATTGGTTGCCCATAGCAACATCACACGTGAAGTAGAATACTTAGTAAATTTCCCCTATGCCATTCCGGGAGGGTAGGCAATTCTGACATACCGAAAATCACACAATTGCAAACCTCACAGCAACCCAAATTAAAGCAATTGTTTAGCAATCTTTCCAAGATTCAACAAGGAGCCGCCCATATCGCTAATATATGCCTCGGTCCATCCATTTCTGAGAGCAACAGCACCCACTATAGGATTCTATGGGGGCTGCTGTACTGACAGATTTACCAAGAGCTTGTTTGGCATATGCCCTGTAAGCATACAGTAACCTATGGAATATGGACTACCTTTTGCACATTTTTTGAGGACAAGGATCCAAAGGATCCCTCCCCGGGGGCATAGGCTTGCTTGTGTCTTAACTTTTATAGGCAGTAGGCACATGGACAGCACAGCAGCGGAGAGGGCTAAACACAAAATAATTTGATCACAATGCGATCACATAACTTCTGACCGATTACCAGGACCAGCTCTTACCGGACCCCTATGATAGGCCCTATCCCACCGACTCACTAATTGCACATTTAAGTGAATAAAGATTCCTTATTGTTGCGAAATTCAGCAATAACAAATCTTTATTTTCAATAAATGGCCACATAAATTTATTAATAGGCGCCCACAGAGGCATAACTCTGGGAGGCAATGGAGTCATCTGCCGCCAGGGGCACCTCTCCTCCCTGCAAGTTTAATTTAGTTACTTGAAAGCCATCGATATTGCTTCTGTGGATGATTTCCTCTCCTAGCAGGACCATAGATGTCACACTCCTTTCATTATTTTAAATATAATATCCATAACATACATACATACTGTACATACATACATACATACATACAAACAAACACACATGCATACATACAGATGTAGCACCTCTCGCTATTGCTCCGCCAGCTCCAGAATCTGGCCGCTGGCAATCGCCGGACGGAGAGGCGCCCCATCTGACTGAGACGCGTGTGCGTCTCACACGCACGCACGTCTCAGTTTCCCGTCGGCGGGAGGACGGGAACCCTGTCCGTCTCTGCTTCAGGGAGAGGGACAGGGTTGGGGGGGGCGGCGGGGACCCAGGGGGAGCCCCATTGTAAGGCGACGCGCGCGCATCTTGTTACGGCGGCTGGCGGGGGATGGCGGCTGGCGAATCTTCCGCCAATAGCGAGAGGTGCTCCATGTGTATATCTATATAAGGTGTTGTGTGTGCGTGCGTGTGGGGGCACCAATATTTATCTTGCCTCCGGGAAACTGGTACAAACATACGCCACTGTGCCCCCATACTAAATTTGTGGGGTTTTTTGATGATATCCTGGAAGTATTGTTTTTATCTTTCACACTGATAATCTAGAAAAGGTTCCAGTGCTACTGTGTGTGTCATGTTTTACTGTAAAAACAATATGCTGATCTATTTGTTTTTCTATGAGTAATCAGCATACAATTCTTATGTTAGCAACATTTTTTTAAGTATGACAGCAAATAGTGATTTCTCTCAACTCAAGTTTAGCATTTATCTTAATATGATCTACTGTATGATGTAATAAATAGGTTATTGATAATATTAACTTGGTACTTATGTATCATCTGGACTCCCATGTTAAATGCACCCCATTTTTTCATACCCCTACTATCCAACTACGCATGGAGTTGATTTTATATAGTGTGGCGAGCGCAGCGAGCCACCGCGCCCGAAGCGTGGCGAGCGTAGCGAGCCCCGCCAGGGGACACGGTCTTACAAGAAAACCGGGAGCCCAGATATTACATAAGTACCATTAACTTTAACCCTTTTAGTGCCAGCGTTGCTGTAAGATGTACTAAATATCCCCTGAAAATGACAGCACTGCTCACAGTGATTGTTACCTTTTTCGTGGGTGCAATTTTTAAACATCAATTAATTGACTTGGTTGTATTTGTATTTATTTATGTTAAAAGTTGCTGTGAGCTACGTTGGCATTTCTTTGCAGATATTTTGAGGATCTTTCACATCAACAATGGCACTCAAAAGGTTAAGCAATCCCAATAGAGTGGCAACCTTTTTTGTGTCAATGATCTTTATTGTATGTACTTTAAAGAAGGGTTCCATAGTCTGATCTACATCCATAGTCATTGTATAATTATGACAAAGAGCGGAAAGTAATACTTTTTCCTTAAAAACTAATAGTACTGGTCTTGAAACAATTAGTCTTTCCTGTTTCCATTCCATGTGTAGTAAGTCTGATAGTATTTATGTCTTTATGAAAGTCCAGGAAATGTTTCAGAATGTTTGCCACAAGATGCAATTCAATTACTGTGTGGATATCATTTACAACAAAGCAATCGATGAGCACATCACAATGTCTTGTCTCTGCTGGCAAACTTGGATGGTCTGCTGGGTATACACCTAATCACAGTATGCAAAACCCATATATTCCAAAAGTAGGGGTGTGCACCGCCCATTTTTCGGGTTTTGTATTTTGTTTTTGGATCTGCATTTTTTTCGAAAAAAATCATAAAAACAGCTGAAATTACAGATTTATTTTTTGTTCCTACAGTGTTTTTAACCTCAATGACATTAATTTGCACCCATTTCCAGTCTATTCAGAACACCACACAGCTCACAAATTTGTTTTTAATCCATAAGGTTGCACTGAGGTAGCTAGATTAGACTAAGCTAAGCGACACAAGTGGGCGGCACAAACACGTGGCACATCTAGGAGTGTCAATGTAGTTGCAGTCGCAAGCCTCACCAATGGCCTCCTAATCCTGGTGTACTTCTACAGTTATATCCTCAATCTCAATGTCAGCAACTGGACTGGCAGTGCTCCTTCCACACTTGCATAGGGTGTGCAAATGGTAGAAGGAGCCTCCTCTTCTCGTACAGTGTTGGAAAGGTGAGGCCTAGATATTGAAACTGTGGACACACTTGGACTTGTGATAGGACAGGGGATTTGTGATATATTTGAATGCCCAGTTGTTTCCTGTGCTTTAACAAGCTTTATTTTTATAATTTTTCAGCGTAAGAAGCTGAACCACCATTCATGAATTTAGGTCAAGGCCTTAGACTTTCCTTTCCACGTTGAGTCGTGAATGGCAAATTGCCAATTTTACATTTCTCCACATTTAATTTTTTTTTGTTTATTATAATAATTGTTTGCTTTTTGGATTTAATATACCCTCTACGACATTGAGCATCAGCCTCAGTAGACTGTGTGCCTTATAATTATAAGGCACACAGTCTGCTGAGGCTGATTGGGTGTTGTGCCTGTCTGGAGTAAAAGATCAGGAGTCACTTCCTACTACTAGTGCTGAAACTGCTTCCACCAGTCATGACATTGACAATGAAAGTCCATCAACGTTGTCTACTGAGGCTGATGCCCAATGTCGTAGAGGGTATGTACTATTTAAAAGGCAGACAGTAGCAGCACCCAATTATAGGGTAGACAGATGCAGCACCAAATTAAAAGGCATACAGGGGCAGCACCCATTTATTATATGGCAGACAAGGCAACCCTGGACTGATAGAACAGGGTAAGACAGCAGACACAGCAAGGACCCAGCCGATACAACCACCACCAACCACAGACAAAAAGGTCCACCCTGCACACTCTCCTATACTAGAGTGAATATGGCACCGATTGGTGGGGACTTATATAGGATCCAAAACCCACAAGAATCTGACAGCAGGATGATGACTGGCTCTGGGATCCGAGTCTAGCAGGAAAATCTGAGGTGATCCCGTCTTGGAACGGAAAGTTTGGGAGCTCAGATCTCGGGGAGCTGAACCCGCTCATCCCTAACTAGAAGTATAAATAATTGGAAATTGGAGCAGAGGGAAAAAGAAATCCCTAAAAATACATTTGTGCAAAAGTGTAAATGTCACATCAAAGTCCAGTCTCCTACGATTGTTAAAACCACTCTTCAACTTGTACCTCTTTATGGACTCATTTATGTGAGCAAAGCTTATTTAGGTTTCTCAAATTGACCAAACAAATGTAAACAGAAAAGCAAATAGAAAATACAAAGGGAGATATAGATGTGTACAAGTATATGTGTGTTAGGACAACACAAGATCCAAAGACCTGCAGTTCTAAGCTAGGATATCCAGATGGCTGATAGACAGTGTCTAGGTTGAGAGTCAATAGGTCAACACCGACGGTGTAACGGTTAGCATTGCTACCTCAGCACTGAGGTCATGCGTTAGATTGCCACCACGGCCTTATCAGTGTGGAGTTTGTATTTTCTCCCCAAGCTTGCAGGGGTTTCTTCCAGGTACTACAGTTTTTTTCCAACATTTTGGTGAGGTGTGTTGAAACTGAAATCTAAATTGCAGTGTAAAACTAAATCAGCCAGTATTTATCTTGCACAAAAACAAAATAACTAAGCCAAATCTAACTCTCTTTGCATATGCTGCATCTGCCCCACCTGGAGTGCACATGGTTTTGTCCATTTGAGAAAAAAGCAGCTTTGCGATCATGTCTGAAAAGCCCCCATTGTTACATTGCTCTATGTACGCAGTGGGTTTGTGTCTTATTTAGCTCAGCAGCTTTTTCCAGGTAATGTGAGCTATGTGCTAGCCAACACTGCTTAAGGTGCTAATTGTGCAGCCTGATGCAATTCCTCAGAATGCAGTTGGACAGTTGGGTGCCTCTATGGCTTTTGGTAATAGTAACACCTTTAGGTGACATGTTAGATAATTTTGTAGTGCCTAAATTACCTACCTGGAGATAAAGTAACCATAACATTCAGGGCCAGATCAAAAAGCGATAGAGTGGAGAGTGATAAAAAAACAGCCATTCAGCTCCCTCCTGTCATTTTTTCAAACCCAGTCTGTAAAATGACAGTTAGGAGCTGATTAGCTGGCTGTTTATCACTCTCCACTTTATCACCTTTTGAAGCTTAGTGCATCTGACCCTTAGACACCAATCCAACAACATAATGTAAAAGTACATTGACTGTATAACAAATACTAGAGGAGAACAGGCTTGCCTACCTTTCCGGAATTGCCGGGAGGCTCCTGAAAATCAGGTCCCCCTCCTGGGCCCCCTGGGAAGGTGGGCAATCCTCCCACATTGACCAGGCAGCTTCCACACCCACCTTCCGTGCTGCACAAAATTACCGGTTTTCGCGGGTCCGCGGCGAGCGGCTAAAATGATGCAACTTGCCTAAATTCGCATCATTTTAGCCCCTCCCCAATTTGTAGACCCGCAAATTACATTTTTTGACTGCCATGGGGGCAGGGCTTGATGATGTCTGCTCGCCCCACCCCCCTGCCATGCTACTATCGGGTCTCCTCTCCGGGCTTCTCCCGGGGAGGAGAAAACAAAAGTTGGCAAGTATGGAGGAAAATGAATACCAAGCAGCAAGCATAACCTTTACTGGCAATAGCCTGCCCTGCCCGGCACCATTCCCTGACCACAGTCATCAAGTAAAAACAGAAGTACATTTTGGTTGTATAAACTTTGTCTTATAAATACATATTAATACATACATCAATCCTTGTGCAGTTATGTGTGACTTTTTTTACACTACATTTTTGTTACCTAATTGTGTATCTACAAATGGTAAAATCAACATATTTGTACATATTTGGGTGTTTAACCAATATAAATAGAAATAAATGCAAGCTATCATTTACAGAACCCAGTCATTTTGATATTATATTAGTCATGATCTGCAACAGGGGGTATCCCTATTTGTTACTAGTGAATAGACCATTTCTTTTAGTAAATGGGAAACAAGTACAGTGTGTTCCTGTTCATGTCAAACTTACTTCACATTAACAGCAAAAACATACCAAAGAATACAATACTGTATGCATTCACACAATGTGACCATCATTAATAATATAGGTGCCTGTTTTTGTCTTCTGTTGTGTCTGTATAACAGTTTCTAAATAATTGATGAGCTACAAATGCAGGTTATGTGGGTGTACATGCAGATATGCAGATAGAATCACTCCTATAAAACCTCAAACTCACCCCCCTGGGGTTTCATATTACATAAGCAGTTTTTTTAATTTATATATATATATAGGATCCCAGTGTCGGTGCGGCACTCCAAAGATGCATGATGACGGTAGGTAAAATAAATGACTTTTATTTGCTGCAACGTTTCGATGCTACGCAGGCATCGTTTTCAAGCAGAATAACACACACATAACATACAAACATACCTTATATAAGCACCTTGTGTTTCAGCGCCGGCCGGGCCCGGAGGCACCGTGCGTGCGGCGCAGGTCTGTGACGTCAGCGGCAGCCGCCGTACTGACGATCAGGCCTCTGATTGGAGGTGCACCCGTCACCATGACAATGAAAACAAACAGTACACACAAATTGACAGACAACATAGACAACAAGGATCATGTAGAGATACGTAATCTCAAGCAGTAATGTAACATATAGCTATATGGAAAGCATAAGAAAAACATGGCAAAGATGAACATACAAAGCGGCATGAACTTAAAGTAACGTAGAGATGCCCGTATACTCATTAAGGCCGTGAGGGGCCACAGTCCCGAGTCTGATAATCCACCTCGCCTCACATCTAAGCAGCGCTGCTCCCCTATCGCCACCCCTCAGGGTCAGTGGTACGTGGTCAATCATTCTATACCTTATAGAGATGACACTATGTTTGTACAGGGCGAAATGGCGTGCGACAGGCTGGTCGCTAGAGCCTGATGCCAGGGCTTTTTTAATCGCGGATCTGTGGGCTGCCATACGCTCCTTAAAGGCGCGTTCGGTTTTACCGACATATGACAGCCCACAGGGGCAGATGATTTGATAGACAGTGTGAGTAGTGTTACACGATAAGGTGTGTCGGATGTGCAATTTCTGTCCCGTCCTGGGGTGACAAAATATAGGACCAGGTATGAGGTATTGGCAGGTTACGCAAGAACATCGTACACAGCCCATTTTGCGTATGATACGTGTTAGTTTGGCAGGGGCAGCATCAGACTTGACCAGTATATCCTTAAGATTTCTAGAACGTTTGTAGCTGGTCAAAAGTCTGGCGTTCTGTATACCCACATCCGGGTCGGTTTGTACAAGAGGCCAGTGTGTTTTAGTAATACGTTTGATATTGGGGCTCATCAAGTTATAAGTCGTGACCCAGGGTAGCACTTCCGAAGATTCTGGAGTTTGTGGGCGTGGTAACAGAAGTTCATTACGATCCAGATGCATCACCCTATCTTTGATGCTCAAGAGTTCATCGAGGGGATATCCTCTATTGATGAATCGCTGGATCATTTCATCCATCTGGATGCTCGCGGTCGCAGTGTCAGACACAATACGTCTGACTCGCAGCATTTGGGAATGTGGGAGGCTCCTTACGGATGCCCGAGGGTGGCAGCTGGAGTACAATAAAGCATTGTTTCTGTCAGTTGGTTTTGTGTAGACGCATGTGTCTACTACTCCATTAGAGACAGTAATGAGCACATCAAGGAAGTGGATCTGGGTTTTATCAAAGGTATATGTGAATTTGATCGGATGAGTGGTGGAATTGTGAGCATCAATATATTCGCACAATATCGTAGGTGATCCCCTCCAGAAGATTAAGAGGTCATCGATATATCGATGGTACTGTACGATATGTGTGGCAATGCACGGATTTGCGAACAGGAAGTGCTCTTCGAATTCATACATGAAGACGTTGGCATATGAGGGAGCTACCGCCGCCCCCATAGCCACGCCCATGAGCTGCAGGTAGAATACGTTGTTGTAAAGAAAGAAATTCTTAGTTAAGATCAAATTCATGAGCTCAATGGTTAGCTCCACATCAGGACCAGAGTAAGAGGGATTATCTTTCAAGAAATGACGTAATGCTTGGAGACCCATTTGGTGGGGTATCGACGTGTATAATGAACACACGTCTATGGTGAACATATAGGTGTTCTCATCAAGCACCGGTAAGGTTTGCAGAGTGCGGAGTAGTGACGTTGTGTCCATCAGGTAGCGAGGGTGATTCCTAATACAAGGCTGCAGTATGGAGTCTAAGTAAATGGACAAAGGTTGCATCAGGGAGTCTCTGGCCGCGACTATAGGTCGCCCCGGAGGGTCGACAAGTGCTTTGTGCACCTTCGGTGTACAGTAAAATAACGGGACCAGCGGATGGGCAGGTAGTAGTGCCGACATCAATTTTTTAGAGATGACATTATTGTCAACTGATGCTTGCAGTATCGATTGAAGTTCCCTCTGGAATATACAAGACGGGTCACTTGAAAGCTTCCGATATGTTGTCGTATCATTAAGGTGACACATCACCTGTTGATGGTATTTTTCTATATCCATAATAACGAGTGCCCCGCCTTTGTCCGCGGGGCGAAATACAAGGGTGTTATTTGCTGCCAGATCTTTAAGGGCTAAGCGTTCTTGTTTATTGAGGTTATTGTGCGGTGATACGAAATCTCTGGCTGTTTTTTGTACTTCCTCATTCAAAATTCAAAAAGGTATAGAATGATTGACCACGTACCACTGACCCTGAGGGGTGGCGATAGGGGAGCAGCGCTGCTTAGATGTGAGGCGAGGTGGATTATCAGACTCGGGACTGTGGCCCCTCACGGCCTTAATGAGTATACGGGCATCTCTACGTTACTTTAAGTTCATGCCGCTTTGTATGTTCATCTTTGCCATGTTTTTCTTATGCTTTCCATATAGCTATATGTTACATTACTGCTTGAGATTACGTATCTCTACATGATCCTTGTTGTCTATGTTGTCTGTCAATTTGTGTGTACTGTTTGTTTTCATTGTCATGGTGACGGGTGCACCTCCAATCAGAGGCCTGATCGTCAGTACGGCGGCTGCCGCTGACGTCACAGACCTGCGCCGCACGCACGGTGCCTCCGGGCCCGGCCGGCGCTGAAACACAAGGTGCTTATATAAGGTATGTTTGTATGTTATGTGTGTGTTATTCTGCTTGAAAACGATGCCTGCGTAGCATCGAAACGTTGCAGCAAATAAAAGTCATTTATTTTACCTACCGTCATCATGCATCTTTGGAGTGCCGCACCGACACTGGGATCCTACATGCTTCTTTAGTGCGGGCACCCAGAACGCACTGCTCAAGGAGGTTGTGCCGGGCACTTGGACCTATATATATATATATATATATATATATTTTTTTTTTTTAAACTTTATAAGCATTCAAAAGTTGTTAAAAGTTACCCTGGCAATTTAGCACAATCACATTTTAAAATAAATGATAGAGAGGAAAAACAAAGCGTGTACGGTCTTGTTTGCAACAACGGCTTCCAGTTCTCTGCCTGAGAGCGCAGCATTTGTACCTCTGTGTATTGTGAGCAAGAGTTTCTAAGCTGAAAAGAATCCCCTATCCTCCTAGAGAGAAGTGTATGGGCTACGCACAATTAATTCCATTAGTGGAAATCTGGGAAGCATTTGTGCTTACATGACAGAATGTGACTTCCAAGTTGACTATAATCATTTACTGATTTGCCAACTTAATTCTGCAAAAACATGCAGTTTGAAAAGCCTAGGGTTTTTTTGTAAAGTATTTTTTCTGTGTTTAGTTGTTACAAAATAACAACTGTATTTATGTTCTTTTTTATTTCAATATCTTGCTATAACATTGACTTTGGGGATAGAACAGGGTCTGCTGTGTCATCTGATTTGCAGTAACTGCTACATCTGTGCTGTGTTTGCTGTTCTGTTGCCTCATCCAATCCAGATGTTTTACAAACACCAAGAGAGAGCTTTATTAGAAAAGCAACAATGGAGCAAAAGATCTTTTAAATGTTTTAAATGTTTATATATTGTTTTAAATGTTTATATATTCTTGTAACTTTGATCCTTAGTAGATAGAAATATAGAACTTTGGCTTTTTTGTTACCTCGTTATCATTTATTTAGTATTATTCCATTTAAAGCCATGTCTAAAGGCAAACATGGGTATACAAACATGGTCTAAATAGAAATAGATAGGCAAACATGCAAAAGATGTCAATAGACCACTGATGTGTCTCACAAATACCTTCCATGTTTTTTAAAACATGGAGTAAACCTGTAAATTTGCATCTTAGAGCTGAGCAGGGACATCTTCTCATCCACCTCTAATTTATTCCGCATATATTAGTCTTGATAGTGCAACGTAACTTTGCCCAAGTTGGTTTGTGCCTAGCTCTAAATAATAGTGAACAGGAATTGTAAAAAGGTCACACAGGCCCATATTTCCATTATAGCATTTGTTTTGTTTTTGTATTCTTTCCAAGCTCAGATAGATTTATACCTACCTACTTTATATGTATCTTCTATGGGAGAACCACGGAGAGGAGACACGGCAGGGCAATTTGAGGGGGAATAGTCTGACAGTAGGCCCCGCCCCTACACAGGGCAATACCCATACTGAGAGGGGTGGGGCTAAATAATGTGATAGAGTCATTTAGCACCACCAATTTTGTGCGGCTCCCATGATTGCTGGTGAGAAACATACAATAAGTATAACTAAAGAACAACTTGTGGTGGTGTCTCCAAAGGCAATTATATAGGTGTAGGTAAGTGAATTACACTGAATTCAGCTCACTACATAAATAAGAATAATTGTGGGGATTGTTTTTGATAGCTGAGCTTGATTATTGACATCAAAATCCCAGTGCACAAAGACCACTTAAAACATGGACAGGGCAACAGCATTCTAAACTTTTACTGTCAATGTCCCGTCATTATCTTGGTTAATAAAGCTGCATTTACAGTTTGTGTGGGCACAAAGGTCTTTTAATGTGAATGTGAGCTTCTGTTACCCCTCTGTTCAGCTCAAAAAAATCAGAACACACCACAGGATGATGAAAACGATACGGGAATTTGTATTTGTATTCAGGTCATATTACGTCTTCTAGCAAAAAGTGAAGTGGGTGTAATTCATTTCCTTTTGAAGCTACTTTGATCAATGTAAAGCAGGGAAATGCCAACCTATGACTGCATTTAAGTAGAAAAAATACTTTTTTCTTATTGTCTTTCTTTTTTAATTATGTATTATATTTATCATAGCCCAAATATGTTAATGTTTAGCAGACATGTACACCTACCAATTGCCATGCCACTGGTAGAATTGAGATTTTGGTACTTATGTAATATCTGGGCTCCCGTTTTTCTTATGAGACCGCGTCCGCTCGCAACGCTTCGGGCACGGTGGCTCGCTGCGCTCGCCACACTATATAAAATCAACTCCAAGCGTAGTTGGATAGTAGGGGTATGAAAAAATGGGGTGCATTTAACATGGGAGTCCAGATAATACATAAGTACCGAGATTTTTAACTGGCCCCATGGCTATTTGTGGCAACTGGCATGTATGCAAGGCTGAGTATTTCAGGTCTCTTATACCGGCTGGTTACAGTTGGGACAACTGGAAAAGATTCCTTAATAGAATGCAGCAGACAACTTCAGGGTGGTCTGGAGGGACAACAGCGGTATTACTGCTGTTGTCTGCAGGTGGCAGCAACAGTGTATGACTGCATACAAAGGCTGTAAGATGCACAAAGGTGGAATAGAGACAGAGACACAATGAGCTGGACTAACTGAGACGATTTGGTAATCATAGTGAGCTGGAACAACAATAGAGTCTTGGAAATCACAGTGAACTTGAGATCTAAATTCGCAGGCCACCCTGGCAAATTCATCTCAAAATGGTGGTGCTCAGGAATGGGAGGTACAGGAACTGTGCAAGAGGATGCCAACCTGGCACCCACCAAACATTCTGCAGACAAGCATGAGGGTTTTGGGGACTACCTCATATACCACCGTAACTTTTACCTGGGGCTATTCTGTGGTAATATATAACACTACTAAGATTTATGGGTCATAGGGTCAACATAACTTAGGTCAACAGAACTTAGATCAACACATGAAATATGTCGACATGGTCATTCGGTCGACACAAACATTAGATTGACATGGAAAAGGTTGACCTAGTGACCACATCTCAGTTTAGGATATGTGCTACATGTGTAATGTCATAGCACTACATGTGTCATGGCATAGCACTACATGTGTCATAGCAATGTGAAAAACACAGTATGTAGAACTTCCACAGTGTAATAAATGACCCCTTATATAAACCCTTGTTGTACATGTTTCTTGTGGCTATCACATAACACACAATTGCATAGTGAACGTTAGTGAAGCTGTCTTGCCTGAAGAATACGGCAAAGCGGTTTACATTCTATCATTTCTTTTAGAATATTACTGTAATAGAATATGTATAGTGTGCAGCTAATATTTGAAATTATTGTCTTTATTGTGACATTATTGTTTTATTTATTAGTCACACTCTGCACTGCATTCAGCGCCCAGACTGGTGGTTTTATTATGCTCTATAGTTCATATATGAAGCAACTTGGAGAATAATCTAGTCAAACAAATATTTTGATAAATAAGTGCTAATTTAACAATGTTCTCCTAGAGGTTATCAGATTGCTGCTGCTGAGCAGATGAATGTTTTCCTACTCAGCACCACAAGCCCACAAGCACATGCTATAGCCATAAGTGACAGCAACTTTCCCGAAAAGGTTCCTACTATTCCATTATAATATGACAGATATTCATTTTTATTTTTTTGTGTTTTTATTTTTTGGGGCAATTGGAATGCAAAAAATAGCAAAGCTTAATTCTAGCTTACCACAAAAGTCATAATATGCAACTACCAAGCCCCCTTAGAACATATTGGATGTGCAACATTCTGCTATTCGGAATATGTATGGGGCCAGCACATACGAGGGTACACCCGGGCCCTATCTCCACTGTAGCTCCAACTTGAGTTATATTTGGGTCAGTGCTGTTTACGCTGCAAATAGGTGCAGTTGCTCTTCTATGTGCTTGGGGATGACATTATCTCCAAACACCTAGGGGGAGATTCTCTAAGCTAAAAATGCGGTAAAAACCACATTATCTGGGTTTTTTAAGTATCCCCCTTCGGGTTACCGCGGCGGGGGCATTGCCAGAAAAATCTGGCGATGCCCCATAGAAGCCTTTGGGTTTCTACCGCAACCCTCCACCGCCCCGAACCGCCCCACTGCTGCCCCGCACGGACCCCCGCAGCCCCGCATCGCCCCCCCCCCTCTCACCTCTGTGCTGGCCGGACCTGTGACCTCCTCCTCCCTGCACTGATCCTCTTCCGGGTGCAGGGAGGAGGAGAGCCCGGCGCAGCAGCAGCAGCGCCGGGTAAGTTTGGGACCCGCTGACTCTATCACAAAGGACAGCTCTTAACGCAAGAGCTGTCCTTTGCCATAATTATCGCATATGTTAGTGCATATGCGATAATTATGAATGCGAAGGGCGGCGATAGGGGGCGGAGCTGGGGTGCGGATGTTAGAGCATCCCCCCCCCCTAGTAATCTCGCTCTAAGTAGGACCCAGGTTATCATGGCAATTACCTGGGTTTTGGTGGAAGGGAGCAAGCATATCCCAAAAAGGGGCTTGAAGGCGTTCTGGAGGTGTTGAGGTGCAATCATACAGTATCATCATAGCCCTGCACCCTGCTTTACAATGGCCACATCACATTACATATGTAAAGCAGGAGTTAGGGCTATTGTGACACGATTCTGCACAAATTGCATCACCACACCGCCCACTTCTGCTGACTAACCAGTTGACCAGGGGTGCAGGCAGGGGCAAGTAGCTTAAGGGGGTGTGTTTGGGCGGCGGGGGGGGGGGGGGGGGGGCGGAGGTGGTGGTGGAGGGGAAGATTTGCCTACTTTCCCAGAGGATTGGGAAAACACAGATTTTCTGCTGCGGTGGGTATATATGTGTGTCTTTAAACAATACAACATTCCAGTCCTATCCTCCTGGGAAAGTAAGCTAGAGCAAGATAAACTGTGACAGTTGTAAAAGATTAAGAAAGACAAGTTGTATTATTACTAACAACAACTGTTATCACTATTTTACCAACTAATGTTTTTCATTAGCACTTGAATTAATCATAAGAAAACGGTTTGTTTTAAATATTCTCCAAATTCAAAATAATAATTTGATTACATGTCCCTCATTTTTAAATACATAAAACTTATTTTACCCTCACTGTCTATTTGCTAAGAGTTCTGTAAAAATACCTGGGTAGTTCTAATGCTGTGTACACATGGGGGAGATATATTGCTCAGTCATATATTGCTGAGCAATATACGGCTGAGCAATATATTGCTCAGTTTCTACTTTACATCAGCAACCAGAGATGGTCGCTGATGAAAAAGAAACTGCCGGGGGGAGCCCGGCAGTGGTAATCAGCTGGTCGCAGGAGCATGTTCCTGCGACCAGCGATCACCACAGGGGCAAAAACGGGAGCACGCACCCGGCGATATATCGCTGGTGCACACTCCCATTGCGGGCAATATGGTCGCTCAGTGACCATATTTCCCGTGATTTTGCACAAAATCGCCCCTGTGTGTACGCACCTTTAGTTTTTCTAATGTACTTCACTCCTTACCCAGAACCCAGTAGGTGGAAGTGCATCTATAATACAGGGGACATATTGTAGGGTAGAGAAATTGCCAATAGAATCAATCAGCTCAATTATACCTGCCAATATTCATTTGGGAGTATCAGGACTCCCAGATGTCCCAGGGACAGTTGAGAGATGTGGACTAAATGCTTGCTATAGGTTAATTTAGGATTCAGACAGCCCCTAGGTACAATATTATTGGCCACCTCTTTAAAAAAATGTCTTATACAGTTACCTCACTCCATATCACACCCCTTTTATAGCTCTCTCCATATCCACCTTCCCTCACCCCTTCCACAGTTCACACTGCTCTCCTCACTGGTCCCCCCAGCTCACTACTCTATCACACCTCATTGTCCTACCATCATACAGCTCACTGCACACACACACACACACACACACACACACACACACACAAAATGCACACAGCAAGTAGTGGGGGAGGCCCCACATGTCTAGTGGAAAATCTGCCATTACTCTTTGGGAGGCTTCATACATCTTCTCAAATCAGCAGTTCTCAACTCCAGTCAAGAACTCCCAGAAAGTCATGCCTTGTCAAAGTCTTTAATCATTCACAGGTGAGGTTATCTAAGTTGCTGGCACAGTAATTATCTCACCAGCTGTGTACACACGGTGCGATTTGGTCGCTGAGCGATTTTGGCTTAAAATTGCTCAGCAATATATTGCTCAGTGTACTTGCAATATCTCCCAGCAATATATTGCTCAGTGTACTGTTTTCATCAGTGGCCAGTGATTTTGGCTGAAAATTGCAATCTATTCTGTCTCTACCTCATTTTGACTAGAAATCGCTGGTCGCTGGTGCACAGTACATTGTGTACCAGCGACCAGTGATTTTTAGCCATAATCGGAGGAGCATGCTCCTGCGACCAGCGACCATGAAGGGCTGTCCACGGGAGCGCGCTCCTATCAATTTATCTCCCACAGCACATGAAATAACTGGCAATATGATCGCTCAGCGACCATATTGCCAGCGATATGTGCTGAAATCGCCCCCCTGTGTACACAGCTTTACAGTACTTCTGCAGTCAGAAATCCACAAAACATGACTAGTTGGTGGCACTTGACTAGGGACTACTGTAGGTTGGAATTGAGAACCACAGCAATAAGCACTTCCTAACATCTGTAATATTTAATAACAGGTTCACTTTTTGCTTTATGTACTATTAACACAGGAAGCATTGTGCCCTGGTGTGATCTTGAGGAAACAGGAAATGCTGTTTTAAATAAAGTGGTGAGATATTGATCTCTAATTATATAAATACTTACATTTTAGACTCGCAATTTATCAGCTGACACGCTGCTTTCTTACACATACTGTGCACACCGGGTTCATTTTGTTAGAATCTGGTTAACATACAGTAACAGCATATTTTGGAGTGTGGGAAGAAATTGGACAGCCTATAGATGATGCAAACAAGCAGATAGGGTTCTGATCAGAAACTGAATTAATGCGTTCAGTGCTGTGAGGCAGCAATGCTAACGACTATCTACTATAGATATCTATATGCAAAGTCCACTGCCAGTTCTGTGCTTCCAATCTATATCATCCAAATGCCTTAATTTCAATATCTGTTAACCTTGATAAAGCAACCTCCCTAACCACCATACAGTAGATGTCCAACATTTTTCTTCTTACGACACACTTATGGGTAACATTATACTAGGTTGACATAGCTTAGTCATGGAAGCCAGCCTTGGTACACATGATAACAGCATGGTTCGGATAAAATGTACAGGAGTACCACTATGCACATTGATGTAGGAATACCTGTATGTAAGAAAGTGTATATTTTGTCTGGGGCTTTGGATGCTGATGTAATAGTGTAATAAAAATGGTTAAAAAAGTATTGCACTTGTGGTGGACCACATGTCCCACCAAGTAGAACCACAAGTGCCAGCATGCATGGACATCAAGGGCCAGTTGGCACCTGTAAATTTTTTTAGACAAAAGACAGAATACAAATACCAGATACCTTGTAGTCACATTTTCTTACTCACAGAATGTAGAGACTCATACCCTATTTGATCCATGTAGCATTCTGAATCATGGCAAATCAAAACCCCCAAAAAAATACACTATTGCTCCTGTCGGAGCCCTTCTGTAAATCAGTGGTTACTTGGGGAAACTCCCCCGTAGATCTAAATAGGGATGCACTGATTGATTGTAGTTTGGGAACTGCCGTAAACTGACCATTCAGAATGTTGCTATTTAGTCCTATGTTTAACCCAGAATATAACTTGTACTATGGCCCTGATTCACTAATGCTCGCTAAGCAGCTACGATTTGCTGGTTAGCGAGCCCTCTAATGCCACCCGCGGGCGAGTGAATGCTGCTGCATGAAAATCCCTGCTGCAATGAGAATGGATGTTTAGCAAAAACACCCATTCATACAGGAGCGTATGGGGCAAAATTAATTCAATGATCGCCAATTTTTCCTCTGTTCGCAAGCATAAGTCAGTCTTGACTGATCAATATTTGCGCCGTGCGGCTCCGAGAACGGGGCGGGACGCTAATAAACCCGATGCGCGTTCCCATGCATCATCCCCCTGACTGCATCCATCCTGCCCCTCCCTACAAAGGCGTCCACACAGCGCCCCTGCACATGCGTATTTTAGCATATACGCATGCGCAGAGCCAAAATATCGGTCCCCGGAACAAATACACTGGGGACCGATCATTAATGAATCATGCCCTATATCCTTACATCTAGTTGCCTGTGCAAGAAGCAATCAGTTGGAAATATTGTATAACTCTGATCTTGGTCATTTATTTTTACTCTTTCGGTTTAATGGACAATCACAGCTCATGTAGTTTAAGACAATCGCCATTGCTTTTTTAGAATATATTGACAGGCTCTGAAATACACTAGCCCTGCACTGACCGGCTGGTTTTCACAGAGGCACTGCAATGACCTCTGAGACCACAGAATATGCTGTTACATTTATTTAAGCTTGGAAGTTATACAAACGTAATGCATTGTGATGTGCACCTATTGCCTGAAGCAGTGGCAGAACTTGTGGGTTGCTGGGAAAACCCCTAGAATGTAGACACTCTGCAGCTACTCCGGGTTGTTGGGGCTTGCTGTCATTAAGCCCTCCCTATTCCTGTAAGTGCTGTTATTTGCAGATATTCGGGGAGGGGGTGGTACTAAATTACGCTAAATGTGGGAGGTTTGCCCACCCTTCCGGGGGGCTGGGAGGAGAACCCAATTTTCAGGACCCTTCCAGCCATTCTGGGAGGGTAGGTAAGTATGGCTTGGGTACAAAAATATAATTTGGGACCCCTTCATCCATCTCAATCCAATATGCAACATGTCCATGGATGACAGTGAGAGGTGACAGGGAGAGGGAGGGGGAAGGCAGAATGTGATAGGAAAAAACAGTAGGTGACAGCAAGAGGGTGATAAGGGCAGCAGTGGGCCCCTTAGTCCTCAGGGGCCTTGGTGCTCTGCACATGCTGCACCGATGGTAGTTCCACCTCTGGCATGAAGTCTGTTTTTTACCTTTAGTACTTGCTATAGTTCTATCATCTGAAATATCTGGATATAGATTGTACACCTTAAATGGATAAATGAAATATTCTCCAATTTTTTTTATATTTTCCTATTTTTGTTAAATTACAGCCACAAAAAATAATAGTTTGAATCTAAAATAAATAAATAAAGTTTGAACTCCATAAATAAAGACTTTAACATACATTTGGTATTCTCTTAACACTAAAGCGCTGTTTTTTTGTCGTTTTTATAACTATTTTTTAAAACATTACTTTTATTTAATGCAGGAAATGCTGTAATATTAACAGCTGTGGAAAAAGGAAACACCCAAAAAAAAAAAAAAATGACACAGCAGATTTTTGTAAGCCAGAAAACTGAAAACAATATAAGGACACAATGTAAAATAACTTAAATGCATTACTCTATATACATTTCTAATAAACTCTTCTAATCCACAAGATTGTGTAGGTGGCCCAAGTAGCCGATTTGAAGTAACACATTACCAGATGTTATTACAGTTTACATTCATATTTAATTTTTTTGCTTGTTGTTAGGCTTATACCTTTTGATGTGTATAGGTTCTTTGAGGAAAGAATGAAAATGTTACTTCCAAGAGAATGAAAATGTTACTTCCAAGTATAATTTTCTGGGAAACCGGTAGGTTAGTTTATATGATGGAACTTAGATTTTAATTACTGACTGGAAAAGTAAAGTAAGAATACTGTACACTGGTTATTAGTAAGTACTGTATTTTAAATATTTCAAGCTAATGAGAAAAACAATGAAAAGAGCAGCCTGTCTGGATAAATTAGAACAACATCTGATACTAATTAAAGATTAAAGAGATTGGGAAATTAAAAACACTAATGTGATCTAATTTGCCTTTTTGCTTCAACAATGTATTTAAACTTGTTTGCAAAAGCCAGCATTAGTCATATTGGACAACAGCAATGGGCACACCAGAATGATGTCATAAATGACTTGTCATATCAACAAAAGAATAATAATAATCACATTTCAATTTGAAAAGGCCTAATAATCAAAGGACAGAGATTACAAGGCCTATCAGTCTTATCTTAACATTTTGGCAGTATATATATATATATATATATATATATATATATATGTGTGTGTGTGTGTGTGTGATGCAGCCAGTGTCGGGCTGGGGCATGAACGGGGATGTGGTTAGTGATCAGATGCTGGCAGTCTGAATATGGATGCTGGCAGTGTTGCTGATGGTTGCACCCGGCAATGCAAACAAAATATTTTTTCCCTCCCACCTCCCATGGGGGCATGACCACGCCCCTCCGAGAGGCCAGCCCCCTCTATATTAACTGTAAAATCACATAGTGTATTGACTAATCCATGCACTCATTATATCACGCATTAACTATTGCAATAGCCTCCTTACCAGTCTTCCTAAGAAAATACTCTCACCACTATAATCCATTTTGAATGCAGCTGCAAGACTGATCTTCCTGGCTAGACGTTCTTCGTCTGCTGATCCGCTCTGTCAGTCCCTCCATTGGTTGCCTGTATATTACTGCATTCAATATAAAATAATTCTACTTACATACAAAGCCAATACTCTGATTACACTGACTTATATCTCTTTGCTTATATCAAAATATATCCCCACCCGACCTCTCTGCTCTGCACAAGATCTGCGTCTCTCATCCACACACATTACTCGCTCCCACTTACACTTGCAGGATTTTTCTTGGGCAGCACGCACATTAAGACTGTCCTCTAGCCTCCAAACTTTCAAGCGTTCCCTGAAAACTCACCTCTTCAGGCTAGCTTATCATATTCAGAACCCCCACACAACCTCCAGTAGCATTCATATCTAATTGCATCTCATCAGTACTGTCTTGCAATCTGATGGGACTGCCATGCTATGGAATTCTCTCCTTATTTATCCCTCCTATTATCCTTATATATTGTAAGCTTATGAGCAGGGCCCTCCTACCTCTAAGTCAGTTTGTATCTACCCAGTTTGTTTGTTCACTGTTGTTTCTAATTGTGAAGCGCAATGGAATATGCGGCGCTATATAAGAAACTGTAAATAAATAATAAATAAATTGGCTCTAATATCATAACATCTGTACTGCTCCTGGGAATTAGACATTTCCCCATTTATTCCCATGTGAAGGAACAGGAAATGTCAGTCAGTTGTCCACAGCAGGGCATTCTTTGCGCAATGACACTTTAAAAATATTGAATTATCAAGTCTGTCTTATCAAAATCACTGGATTGGTTGCCGGCATACACGTTATAATTATCTGTCCACATCGAGGGCAGTTTGGCCAGATAATTGTAATGCCCAGCATAAATATTAAAATTGTAATTAAATTTTCCTCACAAAATTATGAAAATATTTAACTTTTGCATATTTAGGGCGGGATGCTGTATCATCCGTGCCCCCTTACCGCGCACTTCACATTCATAATTATCGCATATGCAGTAACATATGCGATATTTATGGCAAAGGACAGCTCTTGCGTTAAGAGCTGTCCTTTGCGCTAGTCAGCGGGTCCCATCGGGCTCTCCCCTCCCTTCCTTACCTGGCACTGCTGCTGCTGCGCCGGGCTCTCCTCCTCCCTGCACCCGGAAGAGGATCAGTGCAGGGAGGAAGAGGTCACAGGTCTGGGCAGCACAGCGCTGTGCTGCCCGGACACAGGTGGGGGGGGGGGGTGATGCGGTGCGGCGGGGGTCCGTGCGGGGCGGCGGTGGGTTGATGCGGGGCAGCGGAGGGTTGCGGTAGAAGTCCATTGGCTTCTATGGTTCATTGCCAGATTTTTCTGGCGATGCCCCCCGCAGCGGTAACCCGCATCCCACAATGCGGTAAAAACCTGATCACGGGGTTTTTACCGCATTTTTAGATTAGAGAATCTCCCCCTTAGGGAGATATTGGGGCTATTCACTCCCACATGGCAATTGCCACACCCACACTGCACTGGACACACCCATACAGCACATGTAACAGTTTCCTACTTTTCATAGCCCTTGATTATTTTTGGGCCCATGTGTCCCTTAATCCAGCCTTGCTCCCAGATTTCAGACATAACTACTGAGTTATGGACTTTAGCAGGGGAATGGCAAAGTGCCCAAAGCAAAGCAAGCAAGTACACGTTACAATAACCGGGTGACACAAAAAAAAAAGAGAAAAAAAAACTCACGTTGATCTTTTGCCTGTGTTGGCCTTTTGACAATGTCAACATTTTTCACATGTCGACATAGACACTGAACACCCTTTGATCCACACCCATAGTATCTAGGATGACAGTCAATATGTTGACATGCATTGTCATGGATTTTAAAAGATTGACCTGACAATGGTCAACACAATGTCTGGTAATATGTGACCGCCATCAGTAAAACACATACCCTTGTGGAAACACTTTGGGAAGGTTGTTATTCTCAATTGTATCCCACATGGATCAAGCAAATGTTGAGGAAAACCTGTAACAGCCTCGCATCTTTGTTGCACTGCAGTAATGCAGTAATGCTCCCAGTCCCTCCCTTTACTGAACTGAATTGAACATCATCCATTCGTGGCTTGCTCCACTAAGGGCTATTTCACACGCTCCGGCTCCTGCTGGGCTCTGAAATCCCGTACGGCCAAAAGCCATGCCATGCACAGTAGTTGTTAATGGACACTATTGTGTCCATTCACATGGGACGGCCACGGCCCGGCTTCCGGGTTGCAGCCGGATCCCACCACTGGAAGGGACGGCTGCTGGGCTGTGGCCATCCCCTCCATTGTAAAATACTGTGTGTGGCACGGCTTTCTGGCCATGCGGGATTTCGCCATCCGGCAGGAGCCGGAGCGTGTAAGTTCAGTGTAAAGTGACGGGGCCACCTAACACCCCTTCCCCCAACCCAAATGCAATAAATGACAAATGGACTGCACGGGATGCAGTTAAAATCCCGGCGGTCGGGATCCCGGCGTTCAGAATCCCGACGCCGGAATCCCGACTGCCGAAATCCCGACACATTCTCCCTCCTGGGGTGTCCACGACACCCCTGGAGGGAAAATAATATAGTGTGCCGAGCGTAGCGAGGCACCGGGCCCGCTGCGTGGCGAGCGCAGCGAGCCCGCAAGGGGGGGCGATCCACGTCCCCCCCTTGTCGGGATTTTGGCTGTCGGGATTCCGAACGCCGGGATCCCGACCGCCGGGATTCAGTACTGAATCCGGACTGCATAATGAATCCAGCTTTTTCCATAGAATTAATGAATATGGATCTAGCTATTCTGGGAGTGTATAATTAGCAGTGATCTGTATTTTCTTAGCGTGCAAATGAATTTAATAATAATAATAATAATAATATTCAGGCAGAAGCTGGCATTTACCCTTTTCCCTTATAAAGAAAAACTTTATCTTATCACTATTCTTGAATATTAATACACATTAGCATATAGTTTAATTCATTTATATCTATGTATCACCATATTTACCACTGTCCCATGACTCCTATATGCAGGGGCGTAACTGCTCTTCAGCTCTGTCTATTCATAATTCCCCAAAGTGAGTGATTGTGCTCTATGCAGTGCACGGGTAATCACACAGCTGATCCTTCTCTCCTCTATGACAGGGGCCGGCCTGCTACCCTACACACCCAGTCCCATTGTAAGTGGGGCAGAGGAGGCTCACTGGCAGCCCGCCCCTGTGCACAGCATGCAGCAGTGTGTGTGTGATCTGCTGGAGCTGCCGGCTGGGAACTCTGCACAGGGGAACCACAGGACTTTGGCCATACACTCCAGTGCACTATTCATGCTGCTGCAAGTCTATTAATGTTGCCCACCACTATCGCATGTAACTTTCCCATGGATATATAATACTTAACCATCTTCCTGTTTTAATAAAAAATAACTGGATCACAGTAGTTTTGGCAGTGAGAAAGCAATGACACCGACTAGGTGCTTATGCATCTGGAGCTGCAGGGACTGTAATCTGGTATGTACTATGTTTATATGTGATCTGTGGGAGTGACCAATCAGAATTGCCCAAGTGGGTACTTTTAGCTACTGTATGTAACTTTAACACGGATTACAGTGACTGTGTATAGAACTGAAGGATAAGGTGTCCACTCTATTTTACTGTTTATTTATTTTACTGTTTATTTATTTTTCCATTTGACATTGAATTACATTAACTGCAATTTTGTTATTATTTTTCTTTTTTGTTGTGTGACTTTGCCAGTATACTGTGTGTGTGTGTGTATATATCTCTCTGGCATAACTTACTTTTCCCTGTATGTCTCCTCCTCCCTTCTCCTCTCTTACTGGCATAGGTATCACACTACTTGCTGGCTGCGATGACCAGCTGTTGGCAGCACACTCACTGGGTGTATCAGGGGTTATTGACATTGCTGTCTAATTATCGCTTCTCTCCAGATTCCAAGGTGTGTGTGTGGGCAACTATGGTGTATACCATAGCCTGCAAAAAGGTCACATCTATTTCTGTATGGCAATTTAGGAAAGCTGCAGTAGTTACATCTATGTGAGACACTTTTCTCTCTCTGTGTACTGCTAAAATGTTACACTGGTGGGGCTTCCTAACAAAATGATAATCAGTTTCTATGAGTAATCCATGTCCCATGTTAACCCTTTGCTGACCAAAAATTTATTTGCAATTCAAAAAGTCTGGTTTAAGTGTTTCAATGTTTAATTGTAAATGCATTTTTTTAATTAAAAAATGGTCTACATTGAATGTTAATGTTCTTATATTAAAGTGGCTCACCATTGGATCTGATGCTACTAACGCTAGGGCTGTTGAGTCTGACAAGACGTTGGACCTGAAAGGGTTAAGACGTAATGGGAATCACTGGGCACACACCCCAACACACACACTGTTTTTCTTTTATGTCCATTCTACAATAGCTAGTAATAAAAAGTATATGTATGTGATTTATTATTATTATTATTATTATTATTATTATTATTATATTTGCCCATACTTCCTTAATTGAAGTTCTCCCTGTGTGGTACAGTATTGTTACACTGAAAGCTTATATATGGACTGGAGAATAAATGTTTTTATCTGTTCTTACCTCCCCAGAGTTACTTGCAAGTATGACTGGGATTTGACCAAAACTGATTCAACGTGTTAAAGACCCAACCTACTGTGGAACCAAGGATGGCTATGCTTCCAGAATCTGCTACTGAGCATATTGGTATGATGTCTCTGTCACAGGTAACACACATTTATTCTTTTCCTAAAAGAAACAATTCAGAGGTGGATTTGTTGCATAATCCCTGTATCCTCTTGTCTTCACTTGTGTTTGCTTTCAAGGAGACTTAATTGTTAGGACGAGTTCCAAAATAAACAGCTTCAGTAGGTGGGTTTAGCACAGTTAATACAGTAACGATTTATAGTAAACTTCAAAGGCAAGTCAGACTTCACATATTTATTGCTAGCCAGGCTCCAGACTTTGAATTGAGTGATTCATCATGAGGTTTTGGCTCTGGCCAAACAGTGGGGCACCAGTTACCTAGCTAAGTGACAGACGGTCCAAATGTTCCAGCAACTGTAATAAATAATACACAACATGCTGGGTAAAATTGTGTACTGCTAATCTGTGACAAGTCCATGCAATACGGCTATTTTCTTTCCTGTTGATATGTTATGTCTGAAACAAGACAGCCATTAAAGTGGCCTAGCAGAATACTGTAGCATCGTAGTTTTGTTTGGAACCTTTATGTACAGTAACAATCTGCCAAACTGTATCCCAGGAGATGCTGGATATTGTCTTATCAATCAGTCATCTTTATGGGGCCATATTGTTTTGAACAGGGAGACCCAATTTTACTCCAGATGACAAGGAGACAAGTCTTCTCCAGATTTGTATTCTTACATTAATATGTACGTAGTGTTACTGGCATAAACTCAGAGCAACAGACCTACTGTATTATCTAGCCAGCTGGTGCGAATCAGTTATTATGGTCACACACTCTTGAGATTTTTTACAGTATATGGCCGTGAAATCTGTGAGGGGTTTTTCACTTTTTTTTTTTTTGTCCAGAGGGTCGACACAGTCGACATGGACCCCAAAAAAGTGCACCACGTTCCCTTGCATGGCTCGCAACTCTCATCATGCTTCGGGCTCGGTGCCTCGCTAAGCTCAGCACACTTCATGCTTCCCCCTCACCCTAGTGGATATGGTAAGACACACAAAAAATCTGCCTGTTGGCATATGACGGTTACATTTTTTGAAAAACACACGCCGACCTTTTGACTGTCGACCTAATGACTCTGTTGACCTAAAGCCATGTTGACCTTTTTCATGTCTCGACCTTCAGTGGTTGATTAAATGCATGTCGACCTCATGACTTTCGATCTAGTGACCATATAGCTTTTGTGTGTGACGGAGTCTGTATTTTGAGCACAATCGGACTTCAATTGGAAAAAATCATTAGTTGCAACAGTGTAGAACTTTGTATACAGATACACAAGTTATCAAATGAATCAGCCCACTATCATGGTGTGTACTGGTCTCATCATATTGCAACAAGGATGCATTTTCAGCAAACAAAACGCAAACCGCTAGAAGAGTCTCGAGGGACCTGGCGCACTGAGTAGCGCTGTTTGGCTCAACTAGGGCAATAATGTATGAGAATACACCTGTAGGTCCATCATGAGGAGTTGTAACACGAATGTGACTGTCAACACTACTCAGTTCTCTTCAAGAATATGTTTTGTGATTTTTCTCAGTTTTAATCACATCACTGAAACATTTTTAGGTTCCTCGATCGTGAAATACTGGGGTGTGGTCGCAGTGACAGTAGGTCAATTTTGCAAAAGGTTGACATATGTAAAGGTCGACATGAATGTTTTGTGTTTTTTTTTTTTCTTTCTTTGAATTTTTTAATCCTTTACGATCAACATGTACTGCAGTTTGGAATGGCAAAGTGCCCAAAGCAAAGCAAGTACACGTTACAATAACCGGGTGACACAAAAATAAAATAATAAAATGAGAAAAAAAAACCTCACGTTGATCTTTTGCCTGTGTTGGCCTTTTGACAATGTCAACATTTTTCACATGTCGACATAGACACTGAACACCCTTTGATCCACACCCATAGTATCTAGGATGACAGTCAATATGTTGACATGCATTGTCATGGATTTTAGAAGATTGACCTGACAATGGTCAACACAATGTCTGGTAATATGTGACCGCCATCAGTAAAACACATACCCTTGTGGAAACACTTTGGGAAGGTTGTTATTCTCAATTGTATCCCACATGGATCAAGCAAATGTTGAGGAAAACCTGTAACAGCCTCCCCAAAATGTGTTGAACACTGTCGTGTCGATCTTTTATACACAATGCACGTCACCCTATTGCTGACTTCCTAGACTCTGTCATCCAAGATAACGAAATGCGGTACCAGGATGAGTACTTCTTTGATTACTTAATAAAGATGCTAATTATAATAACTCCAGTTTGTGT
This sequence comes from Crinia signifera, assembly GCF_055691185.1. Taxonomy (NCBI): domain Eukaryota; kingdom Metazoa; phylum Chordata; class Amphibia; order Anura; family Myobatrachidae; genus Crinia; species Crinia signifera. The sequence goes on along the minus strand of NC_139217.1, from coordinate 274,513,343 downwards.
ATATCTTGGAACATATTATTCAAGTACAAGTAAATACCTAATCTAATCTTATGCTGTGTACACACGGTCCGATTTCATTTCCGATGTTGATGATATAGTCAACATCGGATCGGCATCGGATGCAGATCGCAAGGGTTTTAACCCTTGCGATCCAGATGCGCGTTCACGTATCGGAAGCCAGAAAGTCTTGGCTGCCTTGTCTATATAGTGCAGATCTGCACTATATAGTCAAAATAGGATGCAAATCGGATGTGCCTTAAGATCCTATCCACGATCCTATCTGATCAGATCGTGGATAGGATCTTAAGGCACATCTAAAGGTGCCCACAGACGCTACAATTGTACTGTGCTATGCGTTTTTGACTGTACAATGGTTCTATACAATTTTTCTTCCAGCTTGCTATGAGATGTGCACTTGGATGCATGTGATGAACCCATGTTTGTAATGTTAAATTTCAGATGTAGTCTAAAAAGTACGTGCAGCACATACTTTTTTAGACATACAATATCGGGCTTATCGCATCGCACAAGCCCATAAACACCATCCAATAATTGTACATAAGATGCAATTTGTGCTTAAAAAGTACAAAACGCATTCGATAATTGATGCGTCTGTGGGCACCTTTGCACATACACATTACAATTATTGGATCCAATATTGGATACAATATCGCATCTCGGTTTTGCGATAAGATGAGATGTAGTACAAAAAGTATGTGAAGCACATACTTTTTGTACTAAATCTCATCTTATCGCAAAAGCGAGATGCGATGAGATGCGATATTGTATCCAATATTAGATACAATAATTGTAACGTGTATGGGCACCTTTACGTGTGTACACACCATAAAGGTTTTTAGTTTTATCAGATTGAGATTTGCTTTTCCCGCAAGTAAAAAAACAAAACAAAACAAATAGTCATATAAAAAGATTGCAACAATGTATGTTGTGTTTGCTGGGACAAATGTCACAGTAGATGACCCTGACAGGTACACTATAAAATGGATAAAACAAAAACCTAAAACAATGTTTATATACTGTTTTTTTTATAGGCCTAGCAAGCAGAACCACTCAGCCATCAAGTGTAAAGCATGACCCTTGGCTTTAGTAGTTCTTTCCTCCTTTTATTCTACAAATTGGCCACCCATGTGCTGCCTCCCTCATTCAGACAAAGTAAATAAATGGCCCTTGCCTAGCTAACGAACAGCTGCACAGCTGAGCCTTGCACACAAGCTGCCTCTGTTGGTCAATTCCATAGACAGAGCTACATTATATGATGATTATTATTGTTGTAATTATTTTTATAGGACACAATTGGCATTAGGATGCAAATACTTATGCACTACTACTCTAAATTCTATGTAAATAACACCAGGGTAATTTACATTAATCTTCTGTACTGTGGTAGGATCAACTGTCATATATATATATAGTGCTATAAATGGTATGTATCATTAGTTAGAATATGTGCACTGCTGACAAAGCCTAGAACCTCCGCAGCTACTACACAGTCACTGACCACCTCCGTATCTTTATATGGTTACAGTATAAAAGAGCGACAATGTCTAGCTCAACAGTGACTAGGTGACACCTGAAATTTACATTGACAGAAGGTCGACACAAGCTTAAAGTGGGCATGGTCGACGCCCCCAAGGTCGACAGAGTTTCCATAGATTTTCCATCAATGGCATGGACACCATTTAAGTGTACAGTGCCCCCTCGCATGGCTGCTTAGGACACAGTGCCTCTCTGCGCTCGGCACACTATTATATTCTGTATGCCCACTGGGATAGTAAAGTATGAACCAAGTCGGTCTACATCAAAAAAACATGAAAAACTTGTGTTGACCTTGTCCATGTCAATTTTAAGCTTGTGTACGCCTTCTGTTAATGCCGACCTACGATATGTCGACCATTTCCAGGTGTCAACCTAGTCACTGATGACCGTTAGCGGTCGGCCTAGTGACTGTCGACCCAGACATTGTCGATTCAGGAACCGTGTGCTCTTAATATACCCCTAATCTACTGCAAAAAAAATTTTATTTTTTTTAAACTGTGTACATGTGGGCTCTGCATTTATTACATATATCTACAGATTGGTAGATCGCATGTAAAGGGAAGCAGTAAAAATCCCAGCAGTCGGCATCCCGCAAGTCATAAGAATGCTGTGGCATGCTGAGGGCCGATAGAGTAAGTAGTATGGTTAGAATAAGGGGTAGGCTGCAGGGATGTGAGAGATTATGGATAAACTTTAGTGAGGGTGGGGTTTAGGATGAGGGAAAAAGGAGATTCGGGTTAGGTTTCAGGCAGGACCACTAGGCAGATTTAGGCATTTGCCTGGGACGCCGGCCACTGGAGGGTGGCATTCTGGAGCAGCTCCCCCCACTTGGATCCAGGTCAGCGCGTCCCGCATTAACCCCCCCCCCCCCTCTCGGTGGTGGCGGCTGCTTCACTCCCCCGGACTCGGGCGCAGGTGAGCTTACACCACCCCCGCGCTTCACTCCCCCGGAATCGCCACTTCTCTACCCCCCGCGCAGCCGCATCACCCACTACCCCCCCCCCCCCTGTATTCCCGCCGCTTCAAGCTCCCCCTGCCATCCCCTCACATTCAGCGGTGGCTGCCGCTTCACTTCCCCGGCTCGGGCGCAGGTGAGCTCGCCCCCACGCTTCACTCCCCCAGACTAGTCGCTTCACTCCCAGCCGCCCCCCCGGCGCAGGTGAACGGCGAGGCGCTGCGGTGCGTCACACCGGACCTGGTTCCAGGAGGGGAGTTTTCACCCCTTTCACATTAGAAAGCGATTGCAAGCTGGGTACAAAATCCCGGGTGCGACCCTGCAAGCACTTTCACACTAGCCGCCCCAACCCGGCATAAAGCTGGGCGGGTGGCGTAATCGGGAGGTGGAGCTGGGGCAGCGCTGGGAGATATCAGCATCTTCAGCAACACCTTTACAGTGCAGTGAAGGTGACCCGGGTCACGGCCAGCCGGGTAACCCTTTCACACTGCCCCTGTACTCGCGAGCATCCCCGGTTCAACCCCGGTCAAGACCTGGGTTGAAATCCCAGAACGTTGGACCCGGGACAGTCTTTCGGGACCCTTTCACACTGGCCAATTTCCCGGGTTGCTGTGCGTTCATGTGCAATAACTCTGGAAATATATGTCAGTGTGAAAGGGTATTAGTAGAGGTTCTCTTAAAATACCAGGATCTATCTGCAGGGCTGCCATCAGGTTTTAGAGTTACAAATTACTGTATGCTATTAAATTGTCATCTGTGTAATAGTCCTGTCCAATAAGCATTTCCAGGTCATTCTGCTCTTGTACAATGCACTATTCTAGATTGATGTGATGACCATTGTTTTCAGCATACAATAAATAACTTAATAAATCGTGGAAAGGTGTTTTGTTTCATTCTTATATTTTTATAGTTTCCTGTGCTTTTTTTTTAGACTAAACAAAACATTCAGAGTCACTTTCTTTCTTATTGAATTGAATATAAATGGCACAACAGATAGTGTTGGGTTAGCATTACTGCCTCTCAGCACTGAGTTTTTAGTTTGACTTCTGTGTGGGTGTTGTATGTACTCTCTGTTGGTTTACTCTGGTTGCAGAGGCTTCCTGCCACACTCTTAAAAAACATACTGGTAGGTTAAATGGATTTTGACCGCCCCAAAAAAATTACTTGTGTGTGTGTGTGTGTCCCTGTAAAAGGTAATATAGATATTTAGCTTCACCAAGCAAGGGGCTGATGTGAATGATTCTCTAAAGCACTGGATAATAATAAATAAAATGCAGCAGCCGAAGCCACGTCAACATTTTGTAAGTGCCGACTGCAGGTCTGTCGACCCAATGTATGTCGACAGAATATAGGTCGACTCAACGATTGTATCCCACTACTTTCATCCCATCACGGTAATAGGATAAATTTCAATATCAAAACAGATGTGCATTGTGCTCTGAAAGCCCAGTGTATAAAATGGTTACCTAAAGGACTTCCTTCTGGTATTTATTGGAAACAATACCTTGACATTTTAATAGCATTTAAACCTAGGAGTATTATTTGCAAAGAATTATTACTGTAAAGCAGAAACTAATTTTTTTACAGTTAGCATGTTATGATGCATAACTAAACCAAGCATAAAAATAATACTGTGTAAAACAAGTGAATGGTATAATATCCCCACAATTTCTTAGTTAAGCTTTATCTGATGACTAAGGGCGTAGTTTAATTAGCTGCTTTAATTTACCGGGACTTGTCATTATTCAGTGTGTGACTGCCATCATATCTGTATAAGAAATGGAACATTACAGTGTTTACCCAGAAAATAGTGTAAAGTAACATTTCATACTGTATGCACACAGCTGCAGTCATATACTGAATATAGAACTGCCACATATCATTGCAATTGGCAGAAACTGCTTGTGCTCATTTTGCTAATTAGATGCTAATTAATGCAGGGTTGCCTACCCTCCCAGAATGGCCAGGAGTCTCCCGAACATTGGATCCCCCTCCCGGCCCCACAGAAGGGTGGGCAACCCTCCCGGGTTCAGGGGGACCAACACTGCGGGATTTAAATGCTGCAATCTGTGGGTCTCAGAGGAGGCGGAGTTAAAATGACACAATCGCGTCGTTTTAGTCAAGCCCCCTCCACAGAGATCCATGAATTAGGCTGTTTCCCATCATGGGGGCAGGGCAGGGGCGGATCCAGGATAAAATGACAGGGGGGGCACCATGATAAAAGAAGGTTTAGGTGGGGGAGGGGCGGTGTTAGTAATGCCAGTGTACATGCTAAGAGAGCGGCAGAGAGAGGGTGGGAATGGGATTAAAAATAGGCCCTGGCATTTAAAGTACGCAGGCTCCCCATGGCGACAAAACAGAAGGATGCAGTTGTGCGCACGCCGAAGGCGCGCTCCGGAAAAGAGGTGTGGCCACTTAACAAGGGGCATGTCCTTGAGTGTAGTGTACAACACCATATACAACTTCTACACATTATGCAACAAAATACTAGACCCCACTATACTTGCCCATTACACATGATGCCAAATGGAATGAGCCAAAATTCACATAATGCCACACAGATTAAGCCAAAATTCACATAATGCCACATGGATTGAGCCAAAATTCACATAATGCCAAATGGATTGAGCCAAAATTCACATAATGCCACACAGATTGAGTCAAATTCAAAAAATGCCACATGGATTGAGCCAAAATTCACATAATGCCACACGGATTGAGCCAGAATTCACATAATGCCACACGGATTGAGCCAGAATTCACATAATGCCACACGGATTGAGCCAAAATTCCCAATACGCTTCATAAACAGGGACATTGTCCACCAAAGGCGCGCATTAAACATTTAAACCATAATGTCCATTACACGTTAAGTTACATGCCATTATGTCCATTATGTATTAGGCCAAACACCATAATGCCTATTAAAAATTATGCTATCTAAGTGCTGCTTATCTACATGCTCATTGCCAAGGGTTCCATGCTCATTGCCAGAGGTTCCATGCTCGTTGCCATGTGGGATTACATGCTCATTGCCAAGGGAGAATACATGCTCGCGGTAAATGGGGGACAGCCGCCGCCAGGCAGAAGTGATAGCCACTGATAGTGGCAGAGCCTGGCTGTATTCAGAGCACTGCAGGTCCCGGCTATTTGAAATAATACCCCTTTCACACCAGAAAATGCATTCCCAGGTTGGCCCCCTTTACACCAGCCTAGTCCCTGCATTTTCTGGTGTGAGGGGGAGAGAAAACCACCCCTCCCCCTCTTTAACCAGTTATCTCATTTAACCGGCTATATCTTCGGAACCAACTGACCCATTTACATGAGAAAAGTATCATATTGATTTGAGTGGGCTTTGAATGATTTTGGTCCAGTGAAACTGGAATGTTTGGTTCCAGAGTAATCTGCCCTCAAAGAACATGAACAGCCGTGAAATTACATTTAAAAAATAAAATAAAAAAATCGGTTTACACGCAATATCTCTGGAACCGATTGATCTATATGGAGCTTCTGTGATGCCAGAGAGGGAACTGGCAGCCGTCGGAACTAGGTGGGGGTCGGAATTGCCGGGTCCCATATTATCCTATGGGGAAAAAACGTTACTGCTTTGCCAGGCGATATCTTTGGTTCCCGAGGGGCTAGAGACACGGGGCTGGGCTCGTTGGAAAGCCCTGGTCCTCAGCTACAAAATGAAATGACAGGGGGGGCACGTGCCCAGGTGCCCCCCCCCCTGAATCCGCCACTGGGGCAGGGCTTAATGATGTCATGCTCAAGCCCCGCAAGTCTCCAGGAGAGGAGACTCTAAAAGTCGGCAACCCTGGTTTAATGCAGAGTTGCACTAAGATGCCTGTCAATAGTGAGTCTAATGCTGCTTTCACATTGCCTAAACGTTTGAGACCCGGTATTTTGAAATGGTATTTTAAATGGTATATTTCCGTTTTAAACCTCTTTCACACTGCACATACTGTAAATACCGGGTCTCAAGCAGGTTTGCAATATGAAAGCAGGACAGACAGTAGCTATAAGACAGCGTAGTGCATATGTAATGAGCCACTCATTACATATGTGCATATGTAATGAGCACAGTGCATATGAATGAGTCACTCATTACATATGCACATATGTAATGAGCGGCACATTACATATGCACCGCGCACTCATAGCTACTGCCTGAGTCCTATATACCGGTTCAGAGCCGTTCACACTGCATAAAAACAGCTCTGAACCGTGTAGGACTCTGCTTTTTAACCGTTTGCAAATACCGGTTATTTTGTAACCGGTAAATGTAGACTGGTGCTTTCACACTGCAGCTCTAACTGTTTTAAAAGGCTAAAAAATCGTCAATATAACGTTAAGAACTGCAATGTGAACGGGCTATAACGCAAAAGGAGGCTAAACATATTTTATGTGTTAACCCCAGATAAAAAATACAGTAATTTCAGGTGACAAAAAAGGGCTGTAATTGAATAGCCCCAGGCATTACAGCCTAATATTAAGGTACCCATACATGATACAATTGCTGGGTGCGATGAGATGTGCGCTCTCATCGCACAGTTCAAAAAATAAGTGCTGCACATACTTTTTGTACTAGATCTCATCTCATTGCATTGCAAAACCTACAGTATGCGATGTATAGTTAAAATCACCTATGTGGTTTTCTTTGTGAATTGTAGACCCTACAGAAAATATTGATTTTTACCTGGTCTTATTCACCACAAATCCATTATACAACAGTTAAATAGAGAAGTAAAACCACCAATTTTCTCTGCTTTTTTCTTTTCTTTTTTCTGTTTAGCCTGCCGGTCTAGTGATAAAGGTTACTATTTCTTTGTGTGTGTGTACCATGTTACAGATGGGATGAACTGGAACAATGCTTATAACAAACGCAAAGTTAATTTTAAGTCTGTAGCATCCGGCTTAAAACAGGCTTTATAAGTTTCACATAGAGCATGAGAATTTTTTTTTCAGAAACAAAGCTTTATTGCAGTGAAGCATAGTCTCTGTACTTGCTGATCCTTGGATAAGGTCTTCTTAAATAGATCACCCATTATGTGTGGAACACCTTTAGTTTATTTTTATTCTTCTACAGGAATAACCAAGTAATGCCATTCATACATACAAGAGCAATTTGCAAATGCTACTAATTTCTCTTGTTCAGGTTTTTAAGGTTCTAAAACTATTCGAGTGTAATTGTTGTTTGGTATTTGACATTACTGAGGGCTATGCAGAAAAACTGGTCCCTTTGCAGTGACGCATAATGTTAACACTATCTATTCATATTTCTAATTGAGTGACTATTGAATTGTGGGATTATTTTGTGAGCAATTTGCTGCACCCATTAGAAATATTAGTGCTGAGAAGCTGGGTGTTTAACATTTACAAACCGGATGCACTACACAAGTCCTTTAAGTGAGTGAGGGGTATATTTATTATTAAGCTCTGTGAAGTGATAAACTGTCTGTTTTTTTATCACCGGCCAATCAGCTCCAACCTGTGAAGTTACAGGCTTGGTTTGAAAAATGACAGGTTGGAGCTGATTGGGCCAGTGATAAAAACCAGACCGTTTGGGGGAAATTTACCAATATGAAAAACCTAGTTTTTCGAATTGGTATTTCCCCTACGGCTGCATACGACTGTTTCAGTCGTGTGCAAAGTCGTGTTCCGGAGGGGAAATTACAAAGCAGTCAGATACGACTGCTTTGTAACCCTCCGATGGTGTAACCATTCGTATTAGCTGGCCGTATATACGGCCGCTAATACGAATTCGTACAGGCAGTCTGCACGGATCAGTCAGATCCGTGCAGGCTGCAGAGTGTAAAAAAAAATAGAAAAATAAATAAATTAAAAAAAAAACAGCGTGGGGTCCCCCCCCACAGCCGTAACCAGCACCAGGCTGACAGAGCCGGGGCCGGTAATTAAAAATCAGGGAACCCGACAAATAGGGGTTCCCCGATTTTTAACAACCAGCCCCAGGCTCCAGGTCCGGGGCTGGTTCCCAAAATACGGGGGACGAAATGACTAGGGGTCCCCCGTATTTCAAGAACCAGCCCCAGGCACAACCAGCCAGCAGGGTAATGCCACAGCCGGGGGGAGACTTTTTATACAAGTCCCCCCGGCCAAAGCATTAACCCTAACGACCAGTCAGCCTGGCCAGGGGCCCTGGGGGAGTGGGGACCCCCCCAATAAAGGGGTCCCCCCCCCCCTCCAGGACTTACCTGACCAGGCTGAAGCCTGGTGCTGTCGTCGATGCCCCTGGGCGGTGGGCATCGAGCTGATAAATGGTGTAAAAAAAAGATTAAACTATTGTCTAATACTGGGGCACTATGAGTCCCAGCAAGCCTCCCCGCAAGCTGGGACTTGGAGAACCACAAGTCTCAGCCTGCAGGGCATTAAAGGGCCCGCTGGATCTTTTAGTGCCACAGTATTAAAAATAGTACAATAAAACACATTGACACACACTTAAAATAAAACTTTAATACATACAAAGCCCACACATACAAGGCGGCCAATAGCGGCATTCGGGAGGCGGAGCCGCACGATGTACACAAACGCCGTGCGGCTCCCTGCTGTCCGGCTGGTTTCGCGTGTCGGTTTGTTTTTTTGCCAAGACCCTTACCTGGACTACGTCGCGCTGGGACAGGTGAGTATGGTTTCCTTCCACAGCTTCCTCCATGGATTTCGTCGGATCCGGACGGGGACGCCATCGCCGACATGGACAGCGACGTCGACATGGACCAGAAGACGACACAGGACCAGAAGACGACACCGGACCAGGGCTACCTACGGAAAGAAGATAGGTAAGTATTAGTATGTGTGGGCTTTGTATTTATTAAAGTTTTATTTTAAGTATGTGTCAGTGTGTTTTATTGACCGGCGTGGGGTCCCCCCCACAGCCGAAACCAGCACCAGGCTGACAGAGCCTTTGTCAGCCTGGTGCTGGTTTCGGCTGTGGAGGGGACCCCACGCCGGGTTTTTTTTTTATATATTTTTTTTATATATATTTTTTTTTTTATAGGGAAAGCAAGGTGTATTTTCCTGTCGTATTTGCGTGGGTGTTTTACACCACTTAGCAGCCGTATTATCAGTACGGCTGCTTAGTACATCAGGAACCACCATTCTTTTGAATGGTGATTTCTGTCGTATTCTATCGATGGTGTATTTACAAATACGAATGTTCCATCTTTAGGAATACGAATTGTTGTATTTTTGGGATTGTAAATCCCGAAAATACAAATTCGTAAAAAAAAGGTGTATTTCTCCCTACGAATACACCTTTTTTCTACGAATCCATTTTGGTAAATGTCCCCCTTTATCACTTCACCGAGCTTAATAAATCAGTCCTGTAATTTGTAAACACAGAAAAATTAGAATTTTTGGCCAGTATGATGACATTGTGACACCACCCCCTGCTTCACAATGCCAGTAATCTAGGCATTAGAGATGTTGGGGCACTGATGTTGTCATGTCCACTATTCAGCATTGATTTGTTTATCAATGACATACAGTATTATACATACATATTTCAAATTGAAGGAAAAGATGTAATATTTTGCTATATATATATTATAATATTGTTTGGAATTTTTGATACCTGCTTGAACATGTATATGATGATCTTTTCATGCAGGATTCCATACACATGGAAATATTTTGGCTAACAATTTTGATTATAAAGTCAAAATTGTTTGAAAAGTTAGTCAAAATATTGTGGTAGCCGCCACGTTAGGGGTAGATATATACCCTTGTTGTAGATATGTATATGTTATGAATGTACAGTTAATGTCATACTACAAGTCTCATAGAGAATACTTTATGTTTTGTGTAATAATTAAACCCTATAGGGGACATTAAATGTATGTCTATGGGCATGCCTCCACAGAAGGCAAGAGACTGTTCTTTTAATGGTTTTACACTGTGCTCCCCGCCAGAGAGACATTAGACAGGGAGCAACGAACTGCTGGCAGAAAACCCCTGTGTCGATAAAGTTATTCAGCCCGTGCACATGACGGGCACCGTGAGCCAGGAGAGCCTGGGTAAAAAACTGACAGCCGTTAACGGCTGTTGAGCAGTTCCCCAGAGATTGTAAAAGCAAGCAGAGCTACGCAGCTGGAGAGGAAGCAGAGAGCGGTGCTGAGACACGGAGCACACTCACCAGGGGCTCCAGAGACGACGGCAGAGCTTCTTCCCTTCAGCGGTGACAGGCAGCAGAGATCCGGCGACTTCTCCCCTGCAAACCCAGACGTGGTGTTCCTGGGCGGGCCGCAGCGTCATAGGAAGGCGGTGTCTGCGTCATTCCGGGCGGTGACTAGGCGGTGGAGGCGGCACCGGAGGGAGTGTCCAGTCGATCCTGCAGCAGATAAGGAACAATAAAGGGGCGCGGTGAGTGACTATCCAGCCCAAAAGGGCCGCCCACTATGCCCTCAGCCCTGCCTCCTGCATCATACACTCAGCTGTTCTAGCAAGTCCCAGGGACTTGTATCACATGCATCAATCAGACTGCTTTGCTCAGTAAGAGCTATATAAAACTGCATACAGAGCTGTAAGAGCTGCATAAAGTAAAGAGACGACGCTACATCATCTCCCAGTGTAGTCTGCACCCCCGAGTCTGGCTATAAGGTTATCTCAGCACATTAGGAGTAGTCATAGACTTCAGGACGTACGCTCCTTGCCAGCAATCCTTACTGAAGCTGTCGATGTTACAGAGAGAGAGGGACCTTATAACTAATCCAGGCTTGCTTCAGAAATAGCTAATAGACTATCATACTTGGGAGGTTTAGACTACAACTGCCAGTTAAACTAAGATTTTTCTAGGACATTGTATTTGGAGACTGATTTACTAGCAGCGGTGCTTCATCGTAATATAAGAAGCCTATCCCAACAATAGCAGGGACAGTTCACATAGCAAGGGGCTCAGGATACCAACAAAACCAATTTTGCAGTATAATCTCAGCACAGAGGAGCAATAATTTGGAAGTGCCAGACAGCTGGGGACTGTTGTAATTTATAGACCATTCTTCGGTTTAACGCCCATTAGCCTATTCTTCCCTTTAATGCATAGACTACATCAGGACCCCGCCAAGCGACACTTACCTACTTCTTCCCAAATTTTGGATTACAAATATTCTGTTCAGGGAATAGACATTGCGACGTGGGACCTGAAAGCCTGCAACAAAGGAATAGACAGTTATTAAAAAGCGCTTGTATAACAGTTGACTATAGTCATAAAAAGAGTTAACTCTAGGTTATTATAAGAAGGAAGGATTATTGCACAATAATAACCCATTTGTGTAATTAAAGGCCTTATAGGAAACAAAGGGTACTGTGGAAATGTTTAACATTTTAATGTAATTGATATTTAGGAAATGTTTTACCAGCAATTATTTTGCCTGTCTATCAAAGTAATAACAATCTAGTGTAACGGTTTAGACAGCGATCTCTAGAGGTCAGTGTAGTATTTATTCACATTATTTGGCATTGTAACGTGTCACCATAGTTTGTAAGTGAAGTGTTAAATCTTTATTTATTCTGCTGTCAACCAGTTGTTAGATAGTAACAGCTCACTAATGTTATGTGAGTAAATGTTTGTATTGGCATGTTGATATTTCATGCCCAATAATAACCTTGATTTCAAACAGGCTTTCATCGAAAGCAGAGTTCGAGTTTAATAAAAGCGACCTTATTGTTTTATTTGTGTGTTTTATTGTAATGAACTGTCCATAAGTGTATAGCTGAATAACCTGTAAAAACAAAGCGATACTTACCTGTAAAGTAGAAGATACTTACCTGTGAGGATCACAGAATTGGCGTCGCACGAACAGGATTCGTACAAGAAAAACAGCAAAATGTCCAGCGGAGATTCAGCTGAAGGAACCCCGCAACCAGCCATGGCCACCCCTAACCCAATTACCTTGCCATATCATTTTGGAGCGCCATGGATTCCATGCTATTCTGGCGAAGAAACAGGAAAGGATGGCGTTTCATTGAAAGCATTTAAAAAGAAACTGAACTCTATATTTATACTTCATCCATTAAGTCCACAGCAACAAGTGGAAATAGTTATAGGGCAGCTGAAAGGACCAGCACTAAGGGAAGTTTGGTCCTGGCCAGCAAGAGAAAAGCAGACGGCAGATCAGATTTTTCAGAGACTAGCAACAACCTTCCATATTGCCACTCTATCAGAGTTAAAGTCACAGTTTTATGCAAGAAAGCAAAGGTTGGATGAGACTTTGAGAGATTTCGCCCTGAGTCTTCAGGAAATGCTGAAGGATATACAAGAATTCGATGCAGAAGATGCCCAGATTCCAGACGAAAATGAGGCTCTTATCAACAGATTAATCGAAGGAGTACACCAAGACAGTGTCCGGACCCAATTGAAACTCTTGCGTCTGCAAAAAGACGAAGCCTCATTCCTAGATTTCAAAGATGCGGCCATTAAACTAATTGGGGTTAAGCGTAACACTGGAGCTGGATTCCCGGAACTCCCAGGGTATCAGGAACATTCATTTTCAAGTCCAGATGAACTTTTGGGGGCAGCAAAGGAGGTTAAGACACAACAAGTGAATGCTCAGAATGCACAGTCGGCTGCTGGAGATCTAAACTACATCCTAAAAGGACAGATAGAGGATCTAGTTACAGGAATGGCTGACATGAAGAAAGAGATTCAGAGGTTAGCAAACAGTCGACCCAACGAAAGACCAGATTCTGATTGGCATACTAGAGACCGTTCTTCACGAGGCGGATGGTGGGGCCCTAGTCAAGGAAGAGGCCGAAGGCCAACGGATCAATTCGACGCCCAAGGTCGTCCCATCTGCAGGAGATGTGGCCGCGGTGGTCATATTGAGCGAATGTGTCGTCAGGAAATACCTTTAAACTTGAATTCCCCGGGGACAGAGACCGATCCCCGGGGAGATTACCCTCAATAGGTCCGTCCCCAGAAGAGTGGTGCTCTCGATATACGGGGCGATGCCCTGTAATACCTGTATATATCGATGATGTCCAAGTCCTCGCCACTCTAGATACTGGGTCACAAGTCACCACCATAGACTATAAACTTTTTTGCCAGCTCTGGGATAGAAAGGAGACACTCCCACCGCCCCCCACATGGCTTAGACTCCTAGCCAGTAATGGCCTGGCCATCCCCTGTGAAGGATATTGTGAGGTCAATGTAAAAATAGGACAGACACTGTTAACTCGGCAAGGGTGTCTTATCACGCATACTGAAGATTCGTCTATCCCTGCAATAATCATCGGGATGAACATCCTGCAAAGTTGCCCCAATGAACTGATTAATGCCTTACAGTCAGAATTACCCCACGTGCCTTCCTGTCACCAAAAAGCCTTATGTCAAGTGATAAAAGTGTTGCGTAGCCAAGAACAGTTTGTGAAAGAAACTGGAGAAATCGGAAGAGTTAAGTTCACGGATCAAAGAGCCTTTGTGGTTAAACCAAATACGGAAGTTATCCTATGGTGCAAAGCCCGGTGTGGCCCAATGGGAAGATCCTATCAGGCATTGGTGGAACCGAGCAGAACACAATCCCGACTCGACCTAGTCGTTGCTCGAACCCTTGTCACTGTAAGCAATGGAAGGATACCTGTCAGAGTGCTCAATCCGCATGACTATCCCATCCGAGTAGCACATCACCAGACATTGGCGAAATTGAGCTGGATAGCTTTCCAAGATGTCCATGACGTAGTGAGCTTCCATCAATCCTCCACCGCTACAGCTGAAAGTACAGAAGATAAGCCCTGGTGGAAAGAGATACACATCGGGGAGGAAAACACCCCGGAGGAACTCATAGAAGGCGTTCTGAGAGTGGTGCAGGAAAACGCCCAAACGTTCAGTAAATACCCCTCCGACTTCGGAAAAGTTGAGACCATAAGACATTTCATTCCAACTGGGAACGCACCACCCATAAAAGAAAGATACAGAACGCTGGCTCCTGCCTTATATCAGCCGGTGAAAAAGATGTTAGAGGACATGAAGGCGAGTGGGGTGATTCATGAAAGCTATAGCCCATGGGCGGCACCCATTGTCATCGTGAAAAAGAAAGACGGAAGTTTGAGATTCTGCGTCGACTATAGAAAACTGAATCGGGTTACTCATAAGGACGCTTATCCTTTGCCCAGAATTGAGGAATCCCTGACCGCCCTAAAGTCTGCATCGTACTTCTCCACCCTAGATCTCACCAGTGGCTACTGGCAGATCCAGGTAGCCACTGGGGATCGTGAGAAAACTGCCTTCACCACCCCCATGGGACTTTACGAGTTTGATAGGATGCCCTTTGGGCTTTGTAATGCTCCTGGAACATTTCAACGACTAATGGAGCACTGCCTGGGGCATCGAAATTTTGAAATCGTCTTACTATACCTCGATGATGTGATAGTGTACTCCAGCACGTACCATGATCACCTCCAACATCTACATGAGGTGTTTCAAAGACTGGCAGAATTCGGCTTGAAGGTCAAGCCCTCCAAGTGTTTCCTTCTTCAGAGCAGTGTCAAATATCTGGGGCATGTTGTAAGCGCCCAAGGAATTGTCCCTGATCCAGATAAGATTTCAGCTATCCGAGACTGGCCCGTGCCAAAGACCATTAAAGACGTTCGCAGCTTTCTGGGGTTTATAGGCTACTATCGTAGATTCATAAAGAACTTTTCCCGTGTGGCTGCCCCATTACACGAATTACTACGAGGGATCAATAGACAACAGCAGAACAAACAGACTCCCATTAATTGGACTGAGACCCAGCAGGAAGCTTTCGATACCCTTAAGGAGTTAATGACCACTACGCCCATCCTCGCCTACCCTGATTATAGTCAGCCCTTTCATCTATATACTGACGCCAGCTTTCAAGGGCTTGGGGCCGTGCTGTCTCAAAAGCAACATGATCAAGAGCGTATCATTGCCTTTGCTAGTCGAAACCTAAAAAAAAGTGAAAGGAATGATAGTAATTACAGTGCCTTTAAACTTGAACTGTTAGCCCTCGTTTGGGCAGTCACGGAAAAGTTCAGAAATTACTTGCTTGCAACCCCGTTTGTCGCATTCACGGATAACAACCCGTTAGCTCACTTAGCAACGGCTCAGTTGGGAGCCCTGGAACAGCGGTGGTATTCCCGGTTAGCCAACTTCCAATTTGTCATCAGATATCGATCTGGGAAAAGCAATGGCAACGCCGATGCTCTCTCTCGTGTCTCTCAAGAGCAGTTTATTCAAGAAGATGCGGACAAGTGGGAAGAGATAGAAATGCCAGCTTTCCAAGACATCTTCCTTGGTAAAACCACCGTTTCTAAGGAGAAGAAACAGCTAGCCGCTCAAGCTGAAACCGATACTTCGAGCCCTGAAAACAGAGATTATTGGGAGCAGATTCAGGGGGAAAGTCCACTGTTGACCAAATTGAAGACATTGATAACTGCTAAGAAAAGGTGGAAGTATGAATGCGAACCAGAAGCGGATCCTGAGCTCATCCGATTATACAAACAGAGGAGCAAATTCCGTTTCCAAGGGAACCTACTGGTGCGTGCGATCATCAACCCCAAAACACACGCTTTAATCCGTCAGATAGTGATACCCAGATGTCAGAAGGACAGAGTGCTCCAAGCTTATCACAATGACTCCGGGCATTATGGAGCTGAGAAGTTAGAATCCACTGTGCGGCAACGTTTCTTTTGGGTAGAGATGCGGAAAGATATGGAAGAATGGTGCAAGAATTGCACAAGATGTATACTTAAAAAGAAACCGGCAACGTCACAAAGAGCTCCACTACATCCTATTGTTAGTCATCATCCCCTGGAGCTGGTTCTCATAGACCATGTGAAATTAGAACCGAGTCGCCAAGGTTACCAATACGCCATCACGATCATAGATCACTTCTCCAAATTTGCTGTCATCATGCCTGTGAAGGATCTTACGGCCCGAACCACTGCTGAAATAATTTGGAGAGCCTTTGTAAAACAGTACGGTTATCCCGAAAGAATCCTCACCGACCAAGGGGCTGCATTCGAATCAACCTTGTTCCAAGAACTGTGCAAATGGTATGGCTGTAAAAAGACACACACTACGGCCTATCATCCCCAGTGTAACGGGGCCTGCGAAAGACTCAATCAGTCTCTAATTAACATTCTAAGAGCCCTACCCAAGTCAGAAAGGCAAGATTGGCCTGAATTGCTACCTGAGATTTCTTTTGTCTACAATAACACGGAGCATGGAGCTACCGGATTCACTCCATACTATCTGTTGTTCGGAAGGAATGGCAGGTTGCCTGCAGATCTAAAGTTGGAAGTGCCCCAGGAAATGTCCTCAGTGGAGAATCCAAAAACAGAATGGGTACAAACTCATCAAAAAAGAATCCGTGATGCCTACAAACTTGTTGACCAAAGAAGGGATAAATTACATCAACAACAGACTGAGTATTATAATGAAACCGCACTGGCAGAGCCCTTGGCAGTGGGAGATGTTGTCTGGAAGAAAAAGAACCAGCGACAGAGCAAACTGGATTCGTTTTGGGAGGAACAGCTGTTCATCATCAAAGAAATACCAAACCCTGGAATGGACATTTACCAAATCTCAAAATTGGGCGAAGAAAACTCAGTAGTAATACACCGAAACCAACTCAAGAAATGTCATGATTCAGTGTCAATTCCTAAGCTTCCTGTCTCGGAGCCTACAGATACGGACAGCAGCGGCTCATTCCCTGAAATGTTAAAGCTATTCTGGCCAGGGTTAGCCAATGGCATGCCTTACTGCTTTATGAATGTTTCTGAAAATCCAAATGTTGTTAACCTTGGTAATGAAATTCCTGTATTCCCTGAAAGTAATGTTTCTGTCATTCCACATGATGAAGTGGCCCAGGATACCTCAGAGTTAAGACGTTCGAACAGAAGTACACAAGGCGTCTTACCTCTCAGGTATAGAGAGTAGAAAGAGAAAGTTTTTAATGTGTTACTGACATGGTCAAATGTAATGCAGTATTGTTTATTTTTTCCTTTTGAATCTTATTCTAAGTAGGAAAGATTCCGTTTATTTTTAAAATTTGTTGCATGGGGACATGCAAGGTTCTACGGGGAAGTGTGTGGTAGCCGCCACGTTAGGGGTAGATATATACCCTTGTTGTAGATATGTATATGTTATGAATGTACAGTTAATGTCATACTACAAGTCTCATAGAGAATACTTTATGTTTTGTGTAATAATTAAACCCTATAGGGGACATTAAATGTATGTCTATGGGCATGCCTCCACAGAAGGCAAGAGACTGTTCTTTTAATGGTTTTACACTGTGCTCCCCGCCAGAGAGACATTAGACAGGGAGCAACGAACTGCTGGCAGAAAACCCCTGTGTCGATAAAGTTATTCAGCCCGTGCACATGACGGGCACCGTGAGCCAGGAGAGCCTGGGTAAAAAACTGACAGCCGTTAACGGCTGTTGAGCAGTTCCCCAGAGATTGTAAAAGCAAGCAGAGCTACGCAGCTGGAGAGGAAGCAGAGAGCGGTGCTGAGACACGGAGCACACTCACCAGGGGCTCCAGAGACGACGGCAGAGCTTCTTCCCTTCAGCGGTGACAGGCAGCAGAGATCCGGCGACTTCTCCCCTGCAAACCCAGACGTGGTGTTCCTGGGCGGGCCGCAGCGTCATAGGAAGGCGGTGTCTGCGTCATTCCGGGCGGTGACTAGGCGGTGGAGGCGGCACCGGAGGGAGTGTCCAGTCGATCCTGCAGCAGATAAGGAACAATAAAGGGGCGCGGTGAGTGACTATCCAGCCCAAAAGGGCCGCCCACTATGCCCTCAGCCCTGCCTCCTGCATCATACACTCAGCTGTTCTAGCAAGTCCCAGGGACTTGTATCACATGCATCAATCAGACTGCTTTGCTCAGTAAGAGCTATATAAAACTGCATACAGAGCTGTAAGAGCTGCATAAAGTAAAGAGACGACGCTACATCATCTCCCAGTGTAGTCTGCACCCCCGAGTCTGGCTATAAGGTTATCTCAGCACATTAGGAGTAGTCATAGACTTCAGGACGTACGCTCCTTGCCAGCAATCCTTACTGAAGCTGTCGATGTTACAGAGAGAGAGGGACCTTATAACTAATCCAGGCTTGCTTCAGAAATAGCTAATAGACTATCATACTTGGGAGGTTTAGACTACAACTGCCAGTTAAACTAAGATTTTTCTAGGACATTGTATTTGGAGACTGATTTACTAGCAGCGGTGCTTCATCGTAATATAAGAAGCCTATCCCAACAATAGCAGGGACAGTTCACATAGCAAGGGGCTCAGGATACCAACAAAACCAATTTTGCAGTATAATCTCAGCACAGAGGAGCAATAATTTGGAAGTGCCAGACAGCTGGGGACTGTTGTAATTTATAGACCATTCTTCGGTTTAACGCCCATTAGCCTATTCTTCCCTTTAATGCATAGACTACATCAGGACCCCGCCAAGCGACACTTACCTACTTCTTCCCAAATTTTGGATTACAAATATTCTGTTCAGGGAATAGACATTGCGACGTGGGACCTGAAAGCCTGCAACAAAGGAATAGACAGTTATTAAAAAGCGCTTGTATAACAGTTGACTATAGTCATAAAAAGAGTTAACTCTAGGTTATTATAAGAAGGAAGGATTATTGCGCAATAATAACCCATTTGTGTAATTAAAGGCCTTATAGGAAACAAAGGGTACTGTGGAAATGTTTAACATTTTAATGTAATTGATATTTAGGAAATGTTTTACCAGCAATTATTTTGCCTGTCTATCAAAGTAATAACAATCTAGTGTAACGGTTTAGACAGCGATCTCTAGAGGTCAGTGTAGTATTTATTCACATTATTTGGCATTGTAACGTGTCACCATAGTTTGTAAGTGAAGTGTTAAATCTTTATTTATTCTGCTGTCAACCAGTTGTTAGATAGTAACAGCTCACTAATGTTATGTGAGTAAATGTTTGTATTGGCATGTTGATATTTCATGCCCAATAATAACCTTGATTTCAAACAGGCTTTCATCGAAAGCAGAGTTCGAGTTTAATAAAAGCGACCTTATTGTTTTATTTGTGTGTTTTATTGTAATGAACTGTCCATAAGTGTATAGCTGAATAACCTGTAAAAACAAAGCGATACTTACCTGTAAAGTAGAAGATACTTACCTGTGAGGATCACAATATCAGTGTTTCCCCTGCTTGCGATACCAATGCGCAATAGGCCAAATCGCACATAGTCAAAATTGCAAGTCCGTGTAGCCCATGCACTTCAAGGGGAAATCGCATAGTCAAAATTGTGTATAGCCAGAATCGCACAGTGTGTATGCCCCTTTAGTAATGACCTGTTCACTTACATATAGGCCCATATTTAGTAGCCAACCTGGGTTTACCAGTTAAGTTATTGTTGTTTAATATCTGTGAGCTAAATCTCTGTAATTGCATCTGTTTCAGCAGCTATAACATATGGATCTTAACTATAATCCTTGTCTTGTGTATGCTGATCTTCTATAATAAAATGCTGCTCTATGGGGGAATTCAAGTGTTGTGTGCACTGATGACCACTAGGGGATGGGTGCTTGGGTACTGCGTGTGGGGGATGGGCAATTACAGTGTCGGGAAGGCTGAGTGCGGGGAAACTGCAAGTTTAGGAGGTCCGTGTGTGGGGGTGCCGTGGGTGGGTCCATTAGTACCACGGGTGGGGGAGTGGCAGATGCGGGTGACAGCAGGTGGGGGAGGGTATCTGGTGGTGCTCTAGGTGTGGGAGGGGCAGGTGTGGGCGTACTGCAGGTGGTGCGTACTTACTTGCACTGCTTTATCACTTGCAAGTCTACATTTATTTCCTGATGAGAGATTGGGGAGGGGCGATCTCGGCAAGTGCTGCGCTGATAGGCTATTAGCCCCAATCTGTCACTCGTTGACTCCGCCCAGCGTTATACACACAGGGCATTATTCTAGTTCACTCTTTCTGACGAAATCCTTCTTAGATGATCAAAACCATGTGCACTGCAGGGGGGTAGATGTAAAATGTGCAGAGAGAATTAAATTTGGGTGGGGATTTACTTCAAAGTGAGATCTATATTGCAGTGTAAAAATAAAGCAGCCAGTATTTACGCTGCACAGAAACAAAATAACTCACCCAAATCTAATTCCCTCTGCACATTTGACATCTACCCCCCTGCGATGCACATGGTTTTGTCCATCTAAGAAGGATTTTGTCAGAAAGAGTGAACTAGAATAAGGCCCACAGTCACAGAGTGTTCTTTGCCTTCTATATGGTGGAAGTTACAGTGAGTGGATGGCAGGAGTATGTGTTTTAATAATTCCACTCCTAGATCTGATCTTTGTTATTTTGGTAGATGGCTTAGTTCCACAGTTGTATTTCTGCACAGCCCTTGTGTATGCATTTAAAGTTGCGAATGCTTCAGGTTATATTACAGTCGGTGGTCGCAGCAAGGATTTGGCTGCAGTATTATTGAGAGCATGGGGGGTATGTATAAGAGGCAATAGCGGATTAATGGTTCAAGCCCAGGTGTGTCCTTACTATTTTGGGACATGTCGCTGACCGCATACATCCACTGGTCACACTGGGCCTTATTCTGATCGGTGCGGCCGGATCCGAATATGCGGCCAGGACCGTGCGTGCCAAACCCCGCCTTCCATACGGATCGCCAACTCCGTGCGTACGCGGTAAGAAGCTGGCCGAACGGACCGCACGTGTATTTTTCATGGATTACGCCTCCTCCATCTCAGGGAACCTCCCCCATCATTCGATGGTTGCAGACCATCGAATGCAGGACCGAGTGGTCCACCAGCTCCCGCAACCTCAGACCACACGGACATTTTTCCGTGCAAAAGCAGGGATCTGGGCGGGCAGCTGACATCCGGCGATGTCATATGTCCGCCCCCTACACGTGCGTCACGGCCGCATTACCATACTTACGCCCAGCGTTTGCATGGGAACGCCCATGAAACGCGGGGCGTATGCATATGGTAATGAGCCCAAATAGCCCTTCACGCCCCTCTCCACCCCCTGTTCGGAGTGTTCACATTTCATGCGGGATTTTGCCGTACTCCCTGCTCGCACATGCGCAGAGACGCCTCTGCACATGCGCAGACACAAAACATCGGCGGCACGAACGCACGCGGATATTACCGCACCAACCAGAATAAGGGCCACTGTGAGGAGATCACCAATTTGCACCTTACAGTGCACATCCGTTATATTTTTATTTATTTTCGATCATATAACTATAGCTGTGTGTCAACAGCTTGTGATCTATTTAGATAAACTGACCTCACCTCTGTGCTTCTGTTCTTCCTTTCAGATGACAGACTAAGCAGAGCAGGAATTCTGGAGGGAACCTTGTTTAATGCTATCTGAAGATAGCATTATCACAGGACTCCCTCTGATATTTCTTGTGCAGATAGATGTGCAACTGCAATGTGATTAATAGAAAAAAATTAGATATGAAAAACTTGTAGGATAATTGTATGAATTCTCCAATTGCATTTAAGGGATACTACTAACATAATGTGAATATGGTGTGAAAACACCTTTTTTTTATATTTTAATGAAAAAAATGTTGATAACTATGCTCATTAGCATGTTATTGGTAATCTCTCTCTCTCTCTCTCTCTCTCTCTCTCTCTCGCTCTCTCTCTCTCTCTCTCTCTCTCTCTCTCTCTCTCTCTCTCTCTCTCTCTCTCTCTCTCTCTCTCTCTCTCTCTCTCTCTCTCTCTCTCTCTCTCTCTCTCTGCCAATCAACGCCTCACTGTCTTTTTTCGAACACAGTCTTTGACTTGGTTGGTAGGTAGGAGCTGATTAGCTGGCTTTTTATCACTCTCCATTTATAACATTTGATGATTAGTGCATCTGGCCCCTAGTTTTATTATATAGACAAGTCTTCTTTTTTTCTTTCTTTGCTTTTTAATTTTTTTTACAAGCAGAATTATCTCTATTTACAAGTGTGTATGTGTGTGTGTGAAGCTGTAGAATCTTTGAGAAGACATAAGAAAAACTTTTTCAATACATCTTCTTGTTTACTTTGCTGATGATAAACATTTCCAGCCCCCACTTCTGTGTTTGCAAGCTGTCTTGCGTAGATTTTACATCACTGCCAAATTGTTTATTTACTAAAAGTCATTGCTTTCAGCGTTGTCATCGACCTTCATCTCTCCTACACATTCCCATCTGGTGATTGAGTAAACCACGAAGGACATGTACAGAAGATACCAACTTACAAATATATTTATTAATCATTGCTGTCCTTATATATGGAAACTGTGCAGAATCATGTACTGTATCTCTAAAATGTACCAAGATGAAAAGTTGGCAATATCTGAGATACTGTATACTGTATAATCCATGTGGGCGCACTGTTCTGCTCCTCACTTCCTATTCCACCTCCTTCCCTTGCAGAGTAGCCTCTTTTTGGCATATAACAATCCAAAAAACCAAACAGTGGCTTACAGTATATGCATAGCGAAACCTAGGCATACCTCCCAACATGACCCATTCCAGGAGGGACAAGATGCTCTGTTCCTGGACTTCCATGCCAGTGGCAGTTGCAGATCCAGGGATGCAGCACAGCCCAAAATTCAGATAGGGGAGCCCTGTCAACTGCCACCCAAAACCCCACAGTCCAAGACTCACTGGCAGGTGTGGCTCCCCTATTTGAATTTTGTACTGTGGCGCAGTCCCATCTCTGCAACTGCAACAGGCAAGGAAGTCAATGGAGCAGAGCATTTTGTCGCTCCTATGTAGGGATGGCCATTGTTGCCTTTACCATCGATGGCAGAAGTGAAACTGACCATCGATGGTGTATAAGTATGCAACAGATGACTATCGATGTTTCTACACATCAAAGGTCATCAATCAACATATGGGGGCGGGGCTTCACCTGTGTCGGAGGCGGAGTTATGCTTCGAAAATGCTTCGAAAAAAGAAAAACAAAACTATTCAGTTAAGCCTGACATTGATGGTGGGAAACCATCTGGTTCTCCCCTCAAAACTATTCGACATCGATCACAAACCATTGATGTTTTTAAATCATCGATGGTCGATGGCCATCCCTACTCCTATGCCTAGGCCTCTGATGAGCGAACACTACCACAGTTAGTCTCGATTTAAGTGACTAAACACTAATTTCTACTGTTAAAGTGTTGCTCCAGGCTGCCAATGCGCTCCAGAGACAGTCATCTGTGCTGTTTGCATTCTGAATGGAGTGCAGGGCTAACTGAGTCTCTCCAGAGGTCACCTGGTGACACACTTGCTGCGGCTATGCAGCATAACTCTGGAGTCATCATGGATGTCAGCCTTGTTTCTCTGTGTGACATGACTTTAGGTCGACATGGGTAAGGTTGTCATTGAAAAAGTCGACATGGTTATTTGTTTTTTTTTTAAACATAAACACTAAAACGTAGCACCGAGACCCCTTGGATGGCTCACTGCACTCGCCATGCTTCAGGCACGGTGCCTCGCTATGCTCGGCACACTATTTTATTCTCCCACCACACCCTAGTGGATGGTAGGGCATGAAATGCCGCCTGTCGGCACATGTCGTGTCGACATCCACACCGAAACATAGCACCGTGTTCCCTCGCATGGCTTGATACGCTCGCCATGCTTCGGGCAAACTATTTTATTTTTCCACCATGCCCTAGTGAATGATGGAGCATGAAATACCGCCTGTCAGCACATTTTGGCTCAACAAACAGTAAAAAAAAACATGTCTACCTAATGACCCTGTCAACCTTACCCATGTCAACCTAATATTTGATAAATGAGTGACAGTGGATTATGTTGCAAATCTTACTGCCTCACAGCACTGAGGTCGTGGGTTTGATTCCCACCATGGCTGTAACTGTGCAGAATTTGTATATTCTCCCCGTGCTTGCGTGGGTTTACTCCAGGTACTCCACAATCCAAAAATACAGTATACTGGTAGGCTAATTGCCCCCCCCCCCCCTCTCAAAAAAATGAACCCTAGAATATCTGTGTGTGCGTGTACACGTAGTAGGGAATATAGATTGTAAGCTCCACTGTGGCAGGGACTGATGTAAATGTTCAACTATACTCTGTAAAGCACTGCAGAATATATGTGCGCTATATAATAAACTGTTAATAAAATAAAATAAATAATATATTTCTATGCCTATACAGTAATCCACAACAAACGGGTTCATTGTTGGCTTGCAGCTCAGCATAAAACATTATTAATGAGAGAATATGAAAGTTTGTTGACAGATGAACAAAGTATTGAAAAGCAAGGAGATTATATTGAAAAATTATGTATTTTTTTGTCCTTTTCTGAAAGTTGATTTAAAAGATTTTACAGCCATAGTGTGGGTAATTTTTTACTCCCTCTTGTATACATACATACACACTTGCACATGTGCAAACTTGAGATACTGTGAGGAGATCAGGGTCGAGGTGACCTTTCCTATACCTCCCAACTATCACGATTTTAGAGGGACAGTCCCGATTTTCGGGTCCTGTCCCGCTGTCCCACCCGCGGCAGGCATTGTCCCGCTGCGGGGGGTGGCAGTTGGGAGACCCCCCAAACTAGTAGAATAGACGCTGTGCGCATGCGCACAGCGTCTATTCTCGTATGAAAATGAGGTTGCGGCTAATTAGCATAAGCCGCGCCCTCATTTGCACACGCCCCGCCCCCTTTTCGCCGCGCGAGTGTCCCTATTTCTTCATGTCAAAAGTTGGGAGGTATGCCTTTCCTGGGGTAGATGGCTACCTCCACACACACACACACACACACACACACACACACACACACACACACACACACACATAGCAGCCCGGAAATTGGCACACCAGTTTATGGCTTTCATGCAATTTATCCTAACAACTAAAAATAGATTTCCTTTCTCAGAGTGGTAGAGCCTAATGCCCTTACAACATACACCGGTATATGCACAATACTTAAGTCAGTAAATCACAGTGTCTCATAACAGGTCTGCTTCCTGTTTCCCCAGGTAGTGAGACTTAAGGCCAAACACAGCTTATTTTAACCTTGTACAGGCACTAATTAGCTCCTTTCAGGGTAAAGGCTTGGAGAGCCAAATGGGCCTTGTGGATGGAGCCCTCCCTTAACTCTTGCATCCCTGGACCCATTATCTGCCTTTTATTGAAATACCATACTCAAATTAATCCTATTTAGCAAAACAGGCATTTTTTATAGGGTATTAAAATGCATAGGCTAGAAAGCTGTTTATCAGTACTTCTATCACCGTTTATACATATATATATAGATACACACACAATTATATATACATATACACACACACTCCAAACTCCTGAACTCTGTAATGTCACTGCCTTGGCATCTGTTGGCTCAAAACTGGTTTCCAATTTCTGATGGCAGCCCTAGTAGATGCCTACAAACTATAGAAACTCTCTCTTGGTGGCTTTTATGTGTGTGATTGGTTAGACTTTAAAATGTGTAAGAATTACATGATTACCAGTTTAATATAAAAATGCAGTGTAAGTTCTTACAAGGGAGGGTATTAGAATGAGAGAATTAGGCAGTTGGAGTGACTGATCCAGAGGTTAAATTGACAGCTGCTTCTATGAGTTTGGCTTTGCCTTCACTAACTATGTAACATATTCAACTACACTTACAGTGTACATTCAGCACACCTCCCGATTGCCCTGTTTTCCGCGTCAATGTCCAATTTTTCTGGGACGTTCCCGCGTCCCGCCTGGGGCAGGCAGTGTTCTGCGGTGGAGGCAATTGGCAGTCCCTTCTGTGATTTTTTTTTTCTATAGGTTTATACAAAATACTTTTTGTTTTACCTTCTTTTCTTTTTCTTTTCTAATGAATTGATTGCGGTTATAATTAAGGTTTTTCATATAAATAAGCTGGAAAACAAGAAATGACATTTATTATAGTGCAAAAGACTTGTCGCAGTAAATAGAATGTGACAAACTGTGCAGCCATCTTTTAAACTGTTATCCACCGTATCTGCTGTCAACTCTATTTTTGTTTACATGTACAACAATTAATGTGTTTAAGAAAAAAAAAGAAGGTCACCACCCTTTCTTGGTTTGTGTTTAAAGCTTGTGGAGAGTGTAATAACGGCTTCCGGTAGTATTCCCGGCTCTTGTGGTTTCTACCTTCCTTGCCTGTGTATTTTTAGTGTCCACATCTTGTCTTTGGGTATTTTCTGCTTGTTAGTCTTCTATTTAAGAGACTGTTTTAGAGTCCCCCACAGACCATGTTTGATCACAGAGGACATTTAGAGCTAAATTAAAGTGTCTATTTGTTGGCTTTGTACAGAAAACATAAGGAACACCAACCCCAACAAATAAGACTCTAGAGTTGACGTTTTTATGTTACAGCTTTGTTTACTAGAGAACAAAGGATCCCACTCTGCCTTTTCTCAGCCAGACTTTATTCTTTGCTTTGTACTCTGTCATAAAATAACTTTTCCATTCATGGTTTTGGATTAATAATATATTTTATTTTTAATGTTGTCTGCAAATTGAATATACTATTTTTATATTATTTGTTTCAGTTAATTAAAATAATAAATATTGAAAGAAGAGAACATCTTTTTGTTTTTCCCCTGGTTGCCAATTAACAGAAGCTAAATTAGTGATATGGTGTGTACACACGGTAAGATATGGATTCCGATGTTGCCGATATAGTGAACATCGGAAGCCATATCGCATGCAGATCACATGCTTTTTTAGGGCTTGCGAGCCTGTTGCGGTGCCTATGCGCGCTCCTGTGTGTGCGCAAATCGGCAGTGAAATAGAGAGGGCAGGCAAGACTTTATAGTGCAAATCTGCACTATATAGTCTAAATTGTGCCCCTCCATGCATGCCGTGCGATGCAAGTCCCGATACGATCAGCTCACGGCATATCCTGCCGTGTGTACACACCATTAGATGCTGTTTTATTGCTAAATAAGTTTTAGTTAACAAACACTTTATACTGGCTGTCTAATGTTTAGGTTGCAGTCAGTGCATCAGTGGCGTAACTATAAATTTAGGTCTTCCCCACAAAAAAATTGTGGTGCCGCACCCCCCCTCTTTAGTAAAACACAATATTTTTCATTGCACCCGGAAACCACTGGCTCCCCCAAGCCACATCTGGGGCTGCCACACCACAGTTACGCCACTGCTCTGCATACCTTTCAATTTATCAGAATATAGTGGGTGAGGTCTAGCAGGTCGATAATTTCTAGAACGACGTGCACAAAGTTGACACATGGAAAAGGTTGACATGAGTTTTTCAGTTATTTTTGGTGGCAATGGCGATGTCCCCTCACATAAGTCACAATCTGAGCTGCAGAGAAGCACAGAATACATTGCAACAATTCAAATAATAACCCTTGGTTCACAAATCAGGCAGTGAAAACACATAGGTCCATGTACTTCTCCTTGTATAAGTGCAAAAATGGGAAAGTACTTGAATTGCCAGAATATAATTTGTGATCTGTTTGCATCTGAAAATGTTTTGAGAACAATTGAATTTCCACCTAAACTGGGTTATTTAGGTAAGGGAAGGTCACTCACGGAACATCTAACAGACTATTTTATATTGACAGCGAAGCCTACCAACTCCTAACTATCAACACAAAACCAGACAAAAGTAGTTTTTGCTACAATACAAAAATGCTTCTATAGTGCGTCTATCCTCTCAAACTAACTGTATGTACATTATGCCATTGAGGCCCTTGCCATATTTCTGTTTTCTTCAGACTTTTTAAGATCATTTTTGCAGTATGATTCATTTTTAGAATGCTTTACTCTACATTACTAGTAATATAGAGTAAATAATAAGTGAATATAATAAGTATATACTAAGTAAATCCATATGTTCTATTAACTACAGTTATCATAAGAAAATGTAAACATGTTGGTTGAAGTTTCTGTCACCACTGAACCAAGTTCTCTTAATTATTACTTACAGTAGCCTGAAGTAGTTAATTTTTTAGAACTGTAAATTATTATTGTATGTATATAATGTATGGATTTTTGACCTTTTTATAATCTAGCTTTTTTCTGTTATTTCAATTTACACAGACTTCTTCAGCGAGTGAGCCCCAATGCTACTACAATGAAACAATAACTTTTTTCTACAACCGGAGTGGGAAACCCCTTGCCACTGAATGGCACACAGTCAATAAGCTGGTGATGGGACTTGGCATCACTGTTTGTATATTCATCATGTTAGCCAACTTACTGGTTATGGTGGCCATTTACGTAAACCGCCGATTCCACTTTCCTATTTATTACTTAATGGCAAATTTGGCTGCTGCGGACTTCTTTGCAGGACTAGCTTACTTTTACCTAATGTTTAACACGGGTCCTAATACTAGAAGATTGACTGTGAGCACGTGGCTTCTACGACAGGGTCTGATTGACACCAGCTTGACCGCCTCTGTAGCAAATTTGCTGGCAATTGCCATAGAAAGACACATTACAGTGTTCAGAATGCAGCTGCACACCAGAATGAGCAACAGAAGAGTGGTTGTGGTGATAGTAGTCATCTGGACTATGGCTATTGTGATGGGGGCAATACCAAGCGTTGGATGGAATTGTATCTGCGATCTTGAACACTGCTCCAACATGGCTCCACTATACAGTGATTCCTATTTGGTTTTCTGGGCCATTTTCAACTTGGTTACATTTGTGGTGATGGTAGTTCTCTATGCACATATATTTGTGTACGTCAGGCAGAGGACTATGAGAATGTCAAGGCACAGTTCTGGTCCCAGGAGAAATCGTGACACTATGATGAACCTTTTGAAAACTGTTGTTATTGTTCTAGGTAAGTGTGTTTATTTTATACGTGGTATCACCTTGAATTTTTGTTAAGATAAAATCCCTGGCTGCCAAAAAATTAGTCCAGATAGTCGCATAAGCTGTGAAGAGATATGAAGCGATCTTACCTACAGGTCACATACTGAACGTCCCCGTAGTCAACTGTACATTCAGAAGACTTGTGTGGTTCCATTAAGTCTTACCCTAACACCTGCAGTTGATCTATATGAGTACATATCTAAAGGCCCCCTATACTCTAGTGCAGTGGTTCCCAAACTTTTTTGAATCACGGCATCCTAGAGTATCAGAATATTTTTCAGGGCACCCCTAGGCTAAAAGTTTGTTACCAAAAATAAAAATAATAATTAAAGTTGTGCTTAAATGTTATCCTTGTTATATGGTGAATAAAATGATTCACTTCTGTTTACCCACATATTTTGTAATTAAAAGCCACATGCACTGATTTTGCCTATTACATTGACCATAAATAATTTGAATTGGTTCTGGACCACCTGAGGCACCCCTGCAAGTGCTCCGAGGCACCCCAGGGAGCCTAGGCACACAGTTTGGGAACCACTGCTCTAGTGCGATTTGGGCTGTTTTACACATTTCCAACGCATCCAGTAAAAAGTGTCAAACCGCGTGTGTGGTATCTACGGTCTGATGCGCTGTCCCATGTGCATTGGATCGGAGGTAGAGATTGCAAGGGGATACGGTCACTAGGTTGACAAGCATTATGTCGAAATCACTAGGTCTACATGACTGAAGGTCGACATGGGGTTAGACACACGCATTAGGTTGACATGAGGACACACACATTAGAGTGACATGAGGAAGGTCAACAGTCAAAAGGTCGACATGCTGACAGGCGGTATTTCATGCCATACCATCCACTAGGGCATGGTGGGAGAATAAAAGTATGTGCAGCGTGCCATGCCATGTCAACTTTTGGTTAAACACCCCCCCATGTCAACCTTTTGACTGTCAACCTTCCCCATGTTGACCTAATGCATGTGTCTACCTAATGACCCTGTCGACCTTACCCCACATTGACCTTCAGTCATGTCGACCTTCATGTATGTCGATTTAGTGGTGCCGACCTAAGGCTTGTCAACGTACTGTAGTTGCTGTCTATCCAAATATACATACCTATCGCAAGGGCTGCAAGATTTGTCAGATCCGGCAACCCATGCGGGGATCGCATACGATACATCTTGTGCAAAAGGACTGCATATGGTGTGTCCTATGCGATTCTGCCTACAGGGAAGGATCAAGGGAGATCACATGCAACTATTCCCCTCAAAGAAGTTGAACTAGTGTATGGGGGGCATTAAGTCTTTGAGAAGACACAGGCTTATTTTATATACTGTAGTTTGGAATTTCGATAGGATTGAAATACTGTCTACAAGTTTCATGGTATCTTTCAGCATCAAAGTGTATCTAGGCTACTAACCCAGCATTTTTATTGTATAGCTAACTAAAAGTATATGAATGTCTGAATTGCTCAGTATATGTCAAAGTATTTCCTGAGCATTTAATCATTCAAATAAATGCTATTTTATGATATGGAACATGTGAATGTTAGTTTTAGTTTATTACAAAATTATATAATAATAATAATAACAATAATATCTTCAATTTTTAACAGTCATCCGGATTGTGATAGCTGTAAACTTAAGCAATAAGGAATACGCAAATTAGGACCTGACGTGTTCTGTAAACAGGAATGTTCTATACAGTATTGTTCTATACAGATTTTGCTCACTGATACGTACTCTACCCAACACATGATAAGATGTGCATTTAACTTCTAATAGCAAATATTTGAGAGCTTCTATAGAGGAAATACAGTTCTGGCCTCTTTCATTTTCTGTAAAATATTACCAATAGCTTAGGGCATTATGTACTGCCCTTAGGAGGCTCTGTGGAAAAGGGGTGTGGATGAGTATGACCCTTTTCCATTTTTTATGTCAAAATTTGTATGTCGCCCTTATGCCTGTCGACCAATAGTGTTCAACCAATTCACAGCCTTTACTTTTGATCAGTCTCTACAATTTAAGAGAGTAGGACAGAGCCTGAACCCATGAAGCATTCTGTGTAAAATATAAAATATATATGATACCTGATCCATATAGGGGAAAGTTAGTATAAGGACTGACCAAAAGGGGCGGCAGTGAAGTGTAGCTTGGTCTAGTAAAACATTGGAAGATTGGTAGGTAGACTAGTTAGGACACGGGAAGTAGGGTACAGTATGAAAATGGGCAGACAAATGAATATACAGTAAACACTAAAATGTAATGAACCTTGTTTGCATTACACTATTCTGATGCAGTTTCCTTATTCTTCCTTTTACTCTTATGGTGTGTACACACGGTGTGATCCGGGGGCCGTAAATATCTATTCAATATCAGCGGCCACAAGGTCTCGGCGGGGTGCCAGCCTCACTGGCTGGCATGGAGGGAGGGACAGCACGGGGTGGGACAGCACATTAGCGGGGGCCGTGCTGCATTGAGCCCTTGTTTCAACATAGTAGAAATAGACTGTGTTGCACCGTCTGCCTCTACTTTTGATTCTGGGGCCGCGCATCAGGTACGGGTGTTGGCAAACACAGTGCAATTTGCCCTAATTGCTATCGATTTTGATTATATACTGTAGTTAAAATCGATAGCCCAAATCTCACCGGGTATACACATCATTATGGGTGAGATGTAATACTAAATCAGAAGTCTAAAAATCACACATTTTTGTTAAAATCGCGAATGTAATAGGATGCGAATTTTAAGATAAAGTCAAAGTTGTCATGCGATTTAATGCGATTTTTAGTAGGGAAAAAGTGCCACTTTTAGTAACAAAAATGCGATTTTTAGACAGGTGTGAATTTCAGTACTGATAATTAGCATTTTTTTTTTTTTTTTTTTTAGACATAAAAGTGCACAGTATTTAGTTTAAAAAAAATGGCATGGGGACTCCCCTCCTGGGTATAACCTGGGCTTACTGAGCCAGGCCTGGTTCCAAAATACAGGGGACAAATAGTGTAGGAGTCCCCTGTATTTCTGAAACCAGCCCTGGACTCTTGGACCGTTCCTGGTTCCAAACATATGGGGGACAAAAAACTAAGTTCCCCCCCGTATTTTGGAACGAGCGCCAGACTCCAACAGCCCACAATTTCATGCCACAGCCAGGGGACACTTTTTACATCACGTCTAACAGCCGTACCGTGCGCACCGTGGCTGGTCAGCCCTGGACAGGGTACCTGGGGGAGTGGGCACCCTCCCAATAAAGAGGTCCCCCCCAGGCTTCACCCATCCAGGGCTGAAGCCCAGTCAAAATACAAGTCCCAGCAGGCCTCCCCTGCATGCTAGAACTTGGCGAACCACAAGTCCCAGCATGCAGGGCATTACTGGGCCCCCTTAGACTTGTATTTTACCTGTAAAAAGAATGTTCAAATAAAAACACAGGTACTTGTGTACTATCACGGCGCCCATCGCATCGCAGACCATATCGCATGATGTTCGACAATGTCATACAATTTAAAAATTGTATGGCATTGTATATGGCATACAATGCCATACAATGCGATGGGATGCGATTATAACTTGTGCTTACAATGTTAAATGCACCCCCACGCCACCCCCCAAGTATAAACGTGAACCCGAAGCGTGGACCCACTATCCACTATCCACGTGGAGTTGACTTTTATAAAGTGTGGCGAGCGCAGCGAGCCACCGAGCCCGAAGTGTGGTGAGTGGACGCGCACAACTTCACAGGTATACGCGTCCCCTCTTCGGGCTCGGTGGCTCGCTGCACTCGCCACTCTTCGGGCTCGGTGGCTCGCTGCACTCGCCACACTTTATAAAATCAACTCCACGCCGACGTGGATAGTGGGGGTATGAAAAGGTCGTAGGATGCGTACCGCCGCCCCTTGCAGGCTCGCCACGCTTCACACATCCTACCACCAGCTATCTTAATATCACGGAGATCTACGACTGTAATGAGCGTTCATGTCTGAACTGAGACAGAGGGTAGCTGATGGACCACCGCTGGTATCCTAGCTGCACTTGCCGGGAGACACCCGTGCCAGGGTCTATTGCTTGCTCACTACCTGGATTAGGGATCATCAAATGATGACTGGGCTTCTGTTATCGACCATTTTGATGGCATGGTCACTGTGCATGCCATCAAAATAATTTGATGGATAAAAAAATTCATATGATTGGCTCTGGCCTAAAAAAAACTTTTTTTGAACATGAGCAACCATCTTCAGTGCAGCCATGCATTTGCAGAAGCTCTGCAGCATGGCTGACAGGGTGGCGGGACCATCGGAACATCATCAAATTTGATGGTGGCAAACATCAGAATGCCGCTATCAAATGGTAAACCCACTACCATCAAATCCAAAACATTGATAGTCCGGTAACATCACGTCTGGATTAACAACTTTGGCCCCTGTTTGGATAAACCAGGGTGATCACTACACAATATACTGTACAGCCATAATGGCTACATCTGTATTCTCCACCACAAGTCCCAGTGCCTATAATCAAAAGCATCTAACTGGATTGCCATCTCAAAAGATACAAATATTTACCTAAGTTCATCAAATATATATGGATATGACATTAACAAACTCTGATTGATGAATATCCATATTTTCTTCGAGTTAAAAGGACAAATTGTATCAATTGAGAAAGTCTTTTTAACCTTTTTTTCACCCAGCGCTGGTATTTCTTTCTTTTTGTTTTTATAATGTTATTAATATTCTTAGCAGTGCCACTTATTTTTATACTTTTTTTTTTTATATTGTTTTATCTAATTGTGTTTATTATATTGATTCCAAACCGCAATAATACATTTAAAATGTTGCTTTTTGAACAGACTGCGTGTTACATTGTACTCAGACATACTGCACATTGTTTTGAATAAGGAAGCGCAATACCTCACTTGGGCCCTTATTCTGGTTGGTGCGGATATGTCCGCGTGCGTTCGTTCCGCCGATGTTTTGTGTTTGCGCATGTGCAGAGGCATATCTGCGCATGTGCGAAAGGGACATACGTCCAAATTCCGCATGAATTGTTTACACTACGAACAGGGGGAGGAGAGGGGCGTGAAGGGCTGTTTGGCCTCATTAACATATGAATACGCCCCACGTTTCATGGGCGTTCCCATGAAAACACTGGGCGTACGTATGGTAATGCGGCTGTGACGCACGTGTAGGGGGCGGACATATGACATTGCCGGATGTCAGCTGCCCGCCCAGATCCCTGCTTTTGCACTGAGAAATGCCCAAGTGGTCTGAGCTCGCGGGAGCTGCCTGACCGCTCGGTCCTGCATTCGATGGTCTGCGACCGTCGAATCATGGGGGAGGTTCCCAGAGATGGAGGAGGTGTATACATGAGAAATCCACTCGTGCTCCGTGCGGTCAGCGGCTTACCGCATTCGGACGGAGTGAGCGATCCGTACAGAAGGCGGGGTTCAGGACGCACGGTCCTGGCCGCATATTCGGCTCCGGCCGCACAGAGCAGAATAAGGCCCTTGGAGATTGTATGGTCAGTTTTCCTCATAGTCCGCTAATTGTGGGGACTCAGAATTTTTATAGGTGTGTATGCACAGACACACTGGAGGATTGCAGCTGTAGTATTATTATAGTAGATACTATGTATGTCATAATATAAGCACAAGACCCATTTCTTTATCCTTCTCCATGTTACGTTATACCTAGCATGCATTGAGTTACATTTCATACATGTTACATTATACCTAGCATCCATCGAGTTACTGTACATACAGTATCATACATGCTACAGTATACCTATCATGAACTGGGTTATACAGTATGCCATAAATATTACAGTATATCTAGCAACCATCGGGTTATATGCCATACATGTTACATTATACCTAGCATGCTATTGTTTCATTCCATACTGTACATGTTACAGTGTACAGTAGCTAGCATGCAATGGTTTCATTCTATACATGTTACAGTATATACCCAGCATGCATTGGGTCACCTGCCAGAAGTGTTACATGTTCTAATATGGTTGAGTGTTGCTACCTATCTCCCAAATAGCACATATTATTATATACTTTTGAACAAATTAGGGATGATTAAGTTACATGTTCATTCTATAGCATCTATAATACCTTTATCTTAGTCTTTATACATTTCTAGCACTGTCAGTACAACTGATATGGAGGAGAGAAATGCACGTATGAGATGTCAGCCTGTGTTTTGCCACAGTGATCTTATTCACAGGGAGGATTGTTGTGCTGGCGAACAAGATGACCCCAGCAGCCTGAGTGGAGAAACTGGGATTAGGCACCATGCGTCATCTATTTAGCAGTTCCAAGACTGACCTAATGCAGCTCAATGAGCATCTTTGATGATCAGTAACATAACAAATGAATGTAGTGTACATAGCAGGCATTAGGATCAGCACAAGAAATAAACTAACATAAGCTGTTGCCGGCTCCCTAGCACCACCCGCATTTCAGTGCTTAAATGACCTATGACACATCAAGCTGCAATATGCAGTACCTTTTTCTAGGCAACTAGATATGAATGTCCGTTTAACCTGTTTCTACTGCTGAAAAAATAATTTTTCATTTATTCACATGTAATATCCACAAAATGTGCACTCAGATAACTTGTTTCTCCACCATTTCAATATGCTTCTCTTGTACCTTCAGCCACTGTAGTTAATAGTGCACTGCTCACCCAGAATGCATTCTGAGGGCGTATGCAGTAGCGCACGCAGGGGGGGTTTCTGAGTACCCAGAAACCCCCCCAGGAGTCTAAGGGCCCTAGGCTGAAAGCTGAGGGTCCCCTCTTTCCATGGGTAAAAGAATCGGCCCTTGGGAACCGGAGATATCTGACTTCAAAGTAGTGGTCCCCATCCAAGCCTGTTAATTGCTCTTCCCTGTCAGATATTTCAGGTTCTGTCTGACATAGAGTTTTTCTGAGGGTATATTCCAAAAGCTGGGACTCTCCCCCTTTGATGGACAGCAGTAGCTTGTCTCTACTTTTCCCAGAACCAGAGATATCAGCCTTCCAGCAGCTGGTTGCTGCTCCAGCTCCACACACCTGGTATGTAGTTTTATATACTCGTTGGCAGATTGCTCTGCCTCCTGAACTCTGATCCCCTAGTCCCCAATACCATTTGGTAGGTGGGATTCTCTAGTTTTTAATTCCATTAAAATCTAAGAAATCTGGAGATATCTGCAGTCAAGCAAGCTGTCCTCCCACCAGAAAATTATGAATAATAAGCCCACTCCACTATACACCCCTCCTCTGCATATCAAACATCCTCTACCACCCTGGAAGTTATATATCAGGACCCCTTCATTCAGCCCAATGCCCCCTT
This sequence comes from Crinia signifera, assembly GCF_055691185.1. Taxonomy (NCBI): domain Eukaryota; kingdom Metazoa; phylum Chordata; class Amphibia; order Anura; family Myobatrachidae; genus Crinia; species Crinia signifera. Next base: position 274,476,704 of record NC_139217.1, on the reverse strand, counting down.
CTCCGACCTCATCTCCCACCATCTGTGCAGTAAAGGGGTAATTAGTGGAAATGACTGATCCAGGCCCTACATGCTGAGCGGTTGATATAATACTAGGGTGGCCAATCCCGGGATCGGGATCGGCGGGATCCCGGGATTTGGCCCCTAAAACGCCGGGATTTCAATCCCGGGATTGGAGTTTCCAATCCCGGGATTTTCGGGATTAGACTGCGCATGCGCAGTCTAATGCCGGGCAGCGTCTGAGCGTGTGCTCAGACACTGCCCGGCTTCTCCCTTAGCCAGCAGTATGGCTCTGCGCAGCGTGACGAGGCCAGAGGTCACGCTGCGCAGGCCAAGCAGCTGCACAGACGCGTCCAGACCAGCATGACACCCCGACCGGCTCCTGGATGCTGCCTACACCGCCCGCCTCCTGCTGCTGGCTGCTCACCGCCCGCCTCCCGACTGCTCACCGCCCGCCTCCCGACTGCTCACCGCCCGCCTCCCGACTGCTCACCGTCCGCCTCCCGGCTGCTCACCACCGCCTCCCGGTTGCTCACCCGCCCGCCTACCGGCATCAATCAGCCGCCCACCCTCCCCGCTTCACCGACCACCCTCCTGGCCGCACCGCACAGCACATGTAAGTAAATATGCGGGGCGGCCGGGGAGGGTTTTTTAATCAGGGAAGCCAATCCCGGGATCCCGGGAATCCCGAGATCGGGCATTTTTCAATCCCGAATTCCGGGATTGAAAAAATGCTCCGGGATTGGCAACCCTATATAATACCCTTACCACCCGTGGGACATCAAAGCTTCCCCCACCCCTACCACTGGAGGATCGGTAGGGGCCCCAATACATTGCTATGCCCAGGGGTCTACACTGCTCTTGACGCCCCTGTATGTATGTATGTGTGTGTGTATATATATATATATATATATATATATATATATATATATATATATATACTAGGTGATTCATCGCGCCCTATGGGCGCTCTTCACACCGTCGTAAGGGGCTCTGGCCAATTAACATGTGAACGACTTTAGTGTGTGAAATGTGTTTTTTATTAAATGGAGGATGACCTGTATTGGTATTTTAGTTATAAATTAAATGTTGAAGCTGAAAAGGGCGTTTGATTGTGAAGGGGGTGTAGGTTGTTTTGTTGGTATGAAGAGTGATTAGTTGTTGGGGGGGGGGGGGGTACTGCGTGATGGAGATGGACAGGTGCATTGTTTGGGCACGTGGATATCGAGGTGTTGCGGGTGGTGAAGTCGTAGGTAGGGGTGTGTTGGGTGTGTGAGGGTTGGGTGCAAGGGTGCTATGCGCATGGAAAGGTGTTGAGGTGGGCCAGTTGTAGGTGCGGGGGTGGGCCGTGTGGGTTGGTTAGGTGTGGTTGTGCACCGAGAGGGGTGCGTGGGTAGTGCGTGTGGGGGATGGGCGGGTGTGCTGTTGCCGCAGCTGGCTGCATGGATACTGCAGGTAGAGGAAGGTCGGGTGGGTGGGTGGATGAAGGAGTGGCAGGTGCGGGGTTGCCGCAGGTAGGGGAGGGTGTGAGGGGTGCTGTGGGAGGGGCGGGTACAGTTGTTTTGTGGGTGGTGGAGTTGCAGGTGTGGGGGTGATGCATGCGGGTGCTGTAATTGGATGGGGGGTGGTTGTGGGTGGTGCAGGTATTAAAGGGGCGGGTTAGGTGTTTTGTGTGGGTTAGGGAAGGGGTCTGGGTGTGCTGTGGGTGTGTGAAGTGCCGGTATACCGGTGGCGGTGGAGGGCCGGGTGTGGGTGTAATGTGGTGTGTGAGGTGTGCTGGAGTCCCCCATGTGAATGCTGACGTTGCCCTACCTTGCGGAGGCTTGGTAACGCGGCTCTGCAGCTGTGTAATGTTAGGCAGCTAGGCATGCTCAATCCCTGGATTCTTGGGATTGGCATCCCTAGTTCGCAGGCGTGTGACCCATACCCACCCCCACACCGGCCGACCCGCACATTTACTTACATTGGCAGGTGGGTGGCCGGGAGTGGAGTGGGTTCACCTCCTCATCAGCAGCCGGAGAAGAAGCAGGCGGGCGGGTAGGCACAGGAGAAGAGGTGGTGGGCAGGCGTCCAGGAGAAGGGGCGGGCAGGAGAAGGGGTGACAGCAGAGTGGGTGGCGTGGCCTGTGCAGTGTGACCTTCCCGCTGCGCAGGCCGCACGCCAGGGTGGTGAACAGCCGTGCAGCATCTGAGCGAGTGCTCAGACGCTGCCCAGCATTAGACTGCGCAGTCTATTCCCGTGATTGGATACTCCAATCCCGGACTTTTTCGTGGCAAATCCCGGGATCCCGCCGATCCGGATCCCGTGATTGACCACTCTAGTGTGGGTGCTTGTGGTCCCGGCCGTGTGCAGCAGCGGGTCGTGCGGGAGGGAGCATCAGGGATGTCACCATTCTCTGATGCTCCCTCAGTGAGTGAGGGTCCACTGAGAGTAGGGATGGCCATCGACCAGCGCTGATGCAAAAACATTGATGGTTGATGTTGAATAGATTTGCCATCGATGGGGAGAACCAGATGGTTTCCCACTATCGATGTCAAGGTTAAAGGAATAGTTTTGTTTTCCTTTTTCCTGGGACACAGCCAGGACGACCGTGAAGCCCTGCCCTCAATTTCTGATTGGCCCACAGGTCATCAGTCAGAGAAAATGGATGTCCATCGATATTAAAAACATCGATGGTCAACCATCACATATGTGTGGACCATCGATGGTCAGTTGCACTTTGCCATCGCTGGTAAACATCGATGGCAAAGGCAACGATGGCCATCCCTAACCCTGGAGGAAGGAGTGACAGGCCCTTGGGAAATTGTGGGGGTGTGACCTAATCACGGGAGGCGTGGCCACCTCCCGTGATTAGGCCACGCCCCCAAGTTGGCATAATGAGTGAAAAAACCCTGAAAAGTTGAGGGGCAGTGATATTGTGCCCCCCCCCCCCCCCCAGAAGCAGCACGCGCGTACAGCATGTGCTGTGCTGCTCAGTGCTGACAGGAGGCTCAGCATGAGCTCTCATGCATGCGAGTGAGACGCTGAGCCTGCTGTGAGCACTCAGCACAGCACATGCTGTATTTGTGCTACTGCTGCTGGCCGGGAGGGAGGGAGGTCAGACCACGAACCAGGGTGAGTGGCAGCAGGGGCGGGCTCCCCTCTGTGTGCAGGAGCGGGCAGTGACAGTGAGGGATGCCGCTCCCCCGTGAGGTTCCCCTTCTTGTGCGGCAGTGGGGAGTGTGGCTTTAGCGGAGTGGCAGCAGGGGCGGGCTCCCCTCACTGTGCGGCAGCGGGGAGTGCGGAATGGAGCAGCAGGATTGCTCCATCGGTGAGTGGGTGGCAGCAGGGGTGGCTAGGTTGCGTGTTCCTGCGCAAGTTCCGGGTCGCAGGTGACCGGCCATGGGGATATGTGGACAAGTGGAGGCAAGTGGGGGAGTAGGAGAGAGACACGCTGCAGTGGGGAAAGGGGGGGGGAGAGAGGGGAGAGGAGAGACACGCTGGAGGGGACGGGGGAGAGACACGCTGGAGGCAGGGGAGGAGAGGGAGAGAGACGCTGCAGACTGGTTCTGTCACTCTGTGAGTGTGTGTGGGCGGGGTCAGAGGCACTGATAGGCTATTAGCCTATGACTCCGCCCAGCGTTCTGGACACACTCCTGATGAGTGACAGATGTAGCCAAATATATATATATATATTTTTTTTTAATTATTATTATTATTATTTATATACATTTGGTCTATCTATAATACTTTAACTGACCCGGCATATACTGGGTCACCTAAGTGTCCATCTCCGTGCTTTGCTCCACCCCTCTGGAAACCCCCTTCTGAAAATCCTGCGTTTGCCACTGGTATGGGTCATAGGTCGACTAGAAGAAGGTTGACAGTCATTAGATCTACCACTATTGGATGACAGGGCGACACGTGACAAAGGTCGACATGCGTTTTTCAAAATCAAATAATTTTATGTGCGATGTGATAGGCAATATCAGTACTACGGTACTGGCTGGTAATCCTAATATGTGGCCAAACACAACTTTATCTAGCAACACATTTCTGAACCCTAGGATGAGATGAACAAAAAATTATTTTATATACAAAATATATAATTTCTCAATTAAAAAACTGTTGGCTTAGGGACAGTGCCAGATTAAGCCTTCGGGGGGCCCGGGGTACTTTGCACTTGTCATTACTGGCCGCAAACTGCATGGGAGAATATTACACTGTCAAAACACAGAGTAAAGGCAGTATAAACTTGGTCAATGGTTAACTGCAGGGGATATATATATATGTCTCAAATGGGTCCGGCACTCCCGCTGTACTGTCAGCTGCTCCGGTGCCCCCCACAGGACGGACAAATGCAGCAGCGGATGGGCAGTGGCACTCAGGAGACTTATATCCCATGTGTAAACCCTCCATGTCACCCGTGACACGGAGGGTTTACACATGGGATATAAGTCTCCTGAGTGCCACTGCCCATCCACTGATATATATATATTCTTCCAAATATGCCGGCACTCCAATAATCATATATCCAACTTGGTCGGTGCACTCCCACGGTGTATATATAGCTCCAATAATGAAGGCACATGACACAGATAATCCTTTCACAGCGTCTGTATTAGGCTAGTGTCATGAACCTGTGAACCAAGTCAGGTTCATGACACTAGCCTAATACAGACGCTGTGAAAGGATTATCTGTGTCGTGTGCCTTCATTATTGGAGCTATATATATATGGGATGCAGTTAATTTGCCGGCGGTCGGGATCCCGGCTGTCGGAATCCCGACACTGGAATCCCGACCGCCGAAATCCCGAAACTTTCTCCCTCTGTGGTTGTCCACGACACCCATAGAGGGAGAATAAAATAGCGTGCCGAGCGTAGCGAGGCACCGGGCCCGCTGCGTGGCGAGCGCAGCGAGCCCGCAAGGGGGGGCGATCCATGTCCCCCCCTTGTCGGGATTTCGGCCGTCGGGATTCCAGTGTCGGGATTCCGACCGCCGGGATCCCGACCGCCGGCAAATCGTATCGGATCCATATATATATATATATATGTGTGTGTGTGTGTGTGTGTGTGTGTGTATATATATATATGGTACTTATGTACTAACTGGGCTGCCGATTTTGAAATCGGGGTCCATCGCATCGCATCCGACCATATCGCATGCGATGCGATAGACCCGATTTTTCCATAGGATTCAATGTTAAAATGGACTGAGTCCATTTTAACATGGAATTCAATGGGAAAAAGGGGTCCTTTTCATACCCCTACTATCCAAGTGGGCATGGAGTTGGATATAAACCTGTGGCGAGCGTAGCGAGCCACCGTGCCCGAAGCGTGGCGAGCCTAGCGAGCCCCACGAGGGGACACAGAATACTGTCCCCTCGCGGGGCTCGCTTCGCTCGCCATGCTTCGGGCTCGGTGGCTCGCTACGCTCGCCACAGGTTTATATCCAACTCCATGCCCACTTGGATAGTAGGGGTATGAAAAGGACCCCTTTTTCCCATTGAATTCCATGTTAAAATGGACTCAGTCCATTTTAACATTGAATCCTATGGAAAAATCGGGTCATCGCATCGCATCTGATTGTATGCCTTAAGGCATACAATCAAAAAATCGGCAGCCCAGATGATACATAAGTACTATATATATATATATATATATATATATATATATATAAACACATACATACATACCACATAAAAAGCCTGTGTTTGTCCTTCTGCACCTAACTCTGTAGGAGTTCTCACAGTCCTAGTGCTGCCTCTGATTAAAAACCCTCCCATGACTAAGCTGCTGCTGCTGTTCTCCATGGGCCTGAGAAGCATGTAATGAGCTCCACCAATCAGAGCTCAGCACAAACCTCTCAGCCTCTGCCCTCTGTTGCAAAGTGTCATGGGACTTAGTCAACTCCCAGTAATGCACAGCACACTTGTGCAGTCAGTGTGCCTTGGCTCCCGATGCTCAGCACCATTAATCATTGTCACATTGGCAGATACTGTAGGTGAAGCTGCAGCACTACCCCACTCCCATGCACAAAATACATGCCAACCACAGGGGGCCCCTAGCTAGAGGGGGGCCCAGGGGCACTGACCCCTTGTGCCTCCATTATAATCCGGCCCTGCCTAGGGATTCCATAATAAATTGATAATAATCTAGGGTGCCGTGATTCAAGAAAGTTTATCACACAGAGAAATTTGCTCCGATATCTTCTGCGGTACCGCACAGATACATGTGAGTAGACTGTAAGTTTTGGGGGGTAATAGGGTTAATGGTCCTCTCTGTGAGTGTGCTGGAATGGATTAGGTTGATGTCAGTGTGTTGGAAACTAAATACCATACCTCCCAACTGTTCCGATTTTCGTGGGATAGTGCTGATGTGATGGACTGGAGACCCGGGCCCATACAAAGCCCCACCCCTGGCTAAGATCATTGATACCTGGACAGCTGCACCATACTGAGAAACAATAGCGAGGACTTCTTAAAACAACTGTTCCCTGCAGATCAGTCTTCTGTGTATTGTTCCTGCAGGTCCGAAACGCTCCACATATATGTGAAGTAACATAGGGAGGGAGCAGTGCGGCACAATCTTTTTGGGAAAAGTCAGTCCTGGTCCCCACAATTTCTGATGGCAGCCGTGGCAGGGAGTGTGCTGGGGAAGGAATGTATTGCTTGCTTGATGTTGGCTTTAGTTTTGGGCATACTTGCTGACTTTCTCAAGAAAAGACAGCTGCAGCTAATCACTGATGTGGGTGGGATCGATTCCTTTGCATCATTAGGTTCCACTCCCTCAGGATTTCATGCCATGAATCTGAACTCCTTGAAGAGGGGCATGACCAGAATTGCACAATTACTGTACATCATTGGCTGTCATCTGGACTTGCAGCGTTATGCTCCCTGCCCTGCCCATTTCACTAGTGACTGGACAAGATGTGGGAGGGATGCCCACAATTCCTTTATCCCCAAAGTTGAAGATGTCAAAATAGAAAATACTTTAAGTACCAAATGGGGGCTTCATTAAATACTCTGCACCAAAATTAACAGAAGATGTACTGAAACCTCAAGAAAAGCAAATCTAATAAAAATAAATGTGTCCACTTGAGCGCTGAGTGGTTTTTTGTAAGTGTTATGGTGTGTACACACGGGTACAAGCAGCATGAGATTTTCCCAGCTCCCGTGGCAGCACAAATCGAAACCCAGATAGACAGGGCAGCAATGACTATATAGTGCAAATTGAATGTAGATAGCATGAATTGTATGCAAACAGTAGAGAGTTAGCAAAGATTGCATAGCACTCGAATCTTAAGTCGAATAGCAACGGAATCTCACCATGTGTACACACCATTAGGAAGAATGCAGGACGTTCAGGATTTCATTGGCCATCTTCACAAAATATTATACAGTACAACTTACAATATAAAAATGCTTTTTTTTATTATTCTTGCATGGTTTGTTTAATTTAACAGACCCTTATCATATTGCATTTACTTTTATTTGAAGAATTACAAGCATTGCATTGTAATCTACAATTATTTTTTTTTAACTTGTTTTCTTCTTTCCCCTTTTCTTTTCATTTTCTGATTTATCTGCAAGTGAATTGTGTAGTTTTGTGACTGAAATTCCACAGTTCACTCCAAATATTATAGTATAGAGGGGAAGACAAAGAAGATATGCTGAGAAATCTTGTGTGTTTTTGTTTCAAATAAGAGTTACCATAACAAAATATACTCTCATGAACAAGGGGGTTATTCTGATTCCATTGGGAAAGGCACAATCACTCTGTAACGGACAAAACCATATGCACAACATTTTTTTAATTTGAATTTTTATAACAAATGTGAACAACGCCAGCATTTTTAGCAGATCTCTTCAATGCCACTCAAAGGGTTAAAAGGGATTGGCAGGCTTTAATGATGTGCATTGAGCAGCTGATTTCAACAACTGCAGATATGGGTCCTGGATGATAATTTAGGATTTATTATTTTTAAATAATGTACGCACCAATTTTCAGTTCGCTATATTTTCATACATTGTTGTATTTGAAAAAGCGAACAATTACACCTGAACCTTCCTCATCCTGCTTGAGAGAAATCTAATGTAATCCAGGTTGAGTATCCCTTATCCGAAATGCTCGGGACCACAAGCATTTTGGATAAGGGAATTTTTTCGTTTTTTGGAATATTTTTTCCCCCCCATACTTACCTGTTCCCCTGGTGGTGCCCCGATGGTCCAACAACGTCCACGGTGTCTCCAAGCGTCCACGACAGCCTTCAGGATCCTCTTCAGCGGCATCTCTGGTCCCAGGGGTGCATTGCGTGACCGCGCACTTGCACAATGCACCCCTGGGACCTGAGATGCCACTGAAGAGGATCCTGAAGGCTGTCGTGGACATCGTGAGATGAGGTAACTATGAAAAAAATGGGGTGGGGGAAAAAAAATTCTGAAAAAACACGGTTTTCGGATTCTTTTAGGTTTTTGCAATACAGGGATAAGGGAGACCCGACCTGTAATTTAATAAATATAGCTGACCCCACATTTGCACGCAAAGTGTCTCCCAGTCACAACTAAGCATACTTATCAATACTCCTAGAATATCCAGGGGGGCCAGAAAGTTTCAGGTGGCTCTCCCAAACGCACATGAGAGTGGGACACGAGCAAAGTGGGCGTTCTGCGGTTTAGCTGATGTAATTCGCATTGAATTGCATCCTCTTGGCTCCGCCTCTTCAATGCAGTTTTGGTCCTGGCTCTGAGCAATAGGTGATGGGGCCGCACCCCTTATACAGATTCCAAATTGTTATGGAAATGAGTCTGACTGTCTTTACCATAAAAAAAAAAAAAAAAAAAATGCAATTGTAAAAAAAAATCATTATGCATTAAAAAGGAGGGTAATACTCCAGTGTTTATTTCAAAGATAGCCATTCGATAAGTGTTTTAATATGTTAATATATGTATATTTAAAAGCCTTCAGTGTTGCAAAGCAGAGAAGTTTAGATGACTCACAAATATGGAAAATATGAAGGGAACATTTTTGCACATAAGGAAAGTGTTTTCTGCCTGGCAAATCCTAAAGTCCATGGAGGCTGTATATTCCAAAAGGAGGTTTCTCATTCTGAATTCCATGGCGTCTTTCCTGTAAAGAGCCTTTCATGAGTGGAAACTCTAGGGATTCCCTTATCCATTTGGAAACACTGCTGTATGTAAAGTTAGAGGTCAGATGAAATCCTGAAGTAAATATTTCTCTGTTAAAGAATTCAATGGTTGAATGAAAGATGTCTTCCATTAGGATTTGACCTTGGTATGTAGATCACAAATTATGTATGACTAGGTAAGAAGCAAAGTGTTTGTTTTATAGTATTGACATGTACTAGGGATTACGTTGCTCCATGGTGGGATGTTGTGGAGAGTAATATGATACTGCTTTGGATGTTAGTGCATTAGCTTTAAAGGCACAAAACCAGTCTATTTTCATTTGGTACCGTTACAGTATATCTGCTTTCTCTGCCACATGGTTTTATTGATTTTAGATATTTAAGATGTTCTTTTTATACTGATATAAATATAAAATAGTTTAAATTATTAGAAGTATCATCATTTAGTATTTCGGTCTAACTGACCTTTATCAATGTTCTTGATCAAGGTAAGTTAGTTTGAAAGAACACAGGCCAGATGCACTAAGCTTCAAAAAGTGATATACAGTAATGGAGAGTAATACACAACCAACCAATCAGCTCCTAGCTGACATCTTTCAAATTCAGTCTGTGACATGTTCAGTAAGTTAGGAGCTTACTGGCTGTTTATCACTCTCCATTTTATCACTTTTGAAGCTTAGTTCATCTGGCCCCGAAGGAGGACACTGATATTCTTACTATAAAATGCTTTTTTAATTGACCTTGCTCTGTCATCAATTAAGCGCAGTCTATACCGTTTCCACATTAAATATAATTGTGCACAATTTACTGGTACCGGCAATCATTATAGTCAATTTTCCTATGCTCGTATACATTTTTGGCACTTCAATAGCTAATGGGGCAGTGTAATGCTTAGCATTACTACCTCACAGTGCTGAGGTCATGGGTACAATATCTACCATGGCTCTAACTGTGCGGAGTTTGTCTATTATCCATTTGATTGTGTGGGTTTACTCCGGTTTCCTTCCACAATCCAAAAATATACTGGTAGATTATTTGGCTCCCAAAAATTAATCCTAGAATGAATGGGTGTGCATTTACATTTGGTAGGGAATATAGATTGTAAGCTCCACTTACAATATGTGTGCGATTTATATAAATCACTGTTAATAAATAAATAAATAATAATAATGTGCGTGTAATGTGAAACACATCTGCAGCATTGATGAGCCCATAGGTATTTTAAATGATCCGGACGGCTTGAGCCTCGTAAAACTCTGGAAATGCTGGCTCAGCACCGGAAAGTAATGTCTTCCTGCCCAAGTAATTTGCAGATTCATCAGGTGCTTACATATTACATCATGCTAATATCATTCTGAGTTTATAAACTAGTGTTGCTTTCCCTTTACAGTTGAATACTTATGGATCTTAAATAAACAGCTGTAAACATTTATTGCTTTTAGAAACCAAAAATGAGCACACTTTCCAGTGTGATAGATGTACATTAGCACCCAAAGATGAATTTACGAGTGTATACTATAAGAGTAAACCTTCCCTCTCATATATGTATGTGGAATAAAGGGAAGCAATGCAATTTTTTATACATTTAAATATCTTGACCATTCAGAAATCAAAAAAACTATTTTAACCAATGTTATTGTACTTCTGAACTTCAACTCTGATGGGGATAGTTAATTAAGAGCATGTCCCTGTAGGAATCACATGGGTTGTGCTCCTGGGCACTTTCCCGAATATTAAAGTACAGCAAACTTGACTTATTTTAGGAAATATACATAACATCCTGCTGGTCATTGCACTTAATTGAATCTCGCTGTGAATGTTGATTGACAATAACAAGCAAACTGATGGTAATGAAAAATGATGCGATGATGGCCATTGGGGTGTAAACTGAATAGCATTCTTGTTATTTTTAATATGAGTAAGTAAAAGTAAAGAGATAATCGATAAATAGCGATGTGCTAAATACAGAGGCTGCAATTAAAATCAACTGTGATAACTAAAGCTAAATAAATATAATTATTTGGGCTTACTATTAATAGCGATAGTTCTGCAATCAGTAGAATGTCTGACCTTTTTTATTTTAACTAACTGTTGTCTGGCCATGTATTCAAATAACTTGCAGGTACAGAAAGTCACTTCCCTGTCAGTTACATACCAGGCACAATAGAGGAGTCTCTTGTTTTCACATTGTGGCCGATTCAGAACCCTTTGTACAGGTCTGAATTCGGCCCCTTCCCTGATGTTCGGGGTCTGCCAATGTGCAAATAGCACATGTACAAATCCTGGGAGCGAACATTTCACACTCTCGGAGTCGATCGCTCTGGACAGGGAGGGCCGGGGGCAGGCAGGGGGGCCTCCCCATAGAAATGCTGGGTGTTCCCCTGAACCAGGGCCGGCATCACCACTAGGCAGTTTTAGGCATTTGCCTAGGGCGCTGGCCACTAGAGGCCAGTACTGAGCTGCAGCCAGTGTCACCCCTCACAGCAGCAGCGCTACCGCGAGGAGAGCAGGAAGAAAGCTGCAGCAGCTGCCAAGAAGTATGGTACCTAGCTATCCATCCCAGCAGGGAGCAGGTGAGTGAGCCATACTCCGTCCGCCCCCGCCTGGAGCTCACCCATGGAGCAGTACTAAACCGGCTGCCCCCCCTTGCTGGTAGTCCGCTTCGGTGGGGGTGGCGCCCTCATCCACCACCCCGGAGCCAGCCCATGGATTATGATAGGCGACTGGCGGCCGCCCCCCCCCCCCAGATAGTCAGCGGCAGTAGCCCACTGCCCCCCCCACCCCCCTTGCTGGCCAGCCGCAGAGAGGCAATCTGCGGGTAGTGCCCGCACCCCCCCCCTGGAGCGCGGTAATCCGCAGGTGGTGCCAGCTGCCACCCCCCCCAGGTGGTCAGCGTAATTTAAATCTGCAAACCCCCCCTCTTTATTTCGTCAATACCATTTTTTATACAGTATATTAATTTTAAATGTGTGCCATTTGAAATATTCATTCATTATATATTCATTTTTTTATGTGTGTGTAACAATTACACACACATTTAAAAATGAATATATAATGAATGAATATTTGAAATGGCACACATTTAAAAATGAATATATAAAAAATGGCATTGACAAAATAAAGAGGGGGGGGTTGCAGATTTAAATTATGCTGACAAGCTGGGAGGGGGGGGGGTGAGGCGCCAGGGAAACAGGGGCGATATCCTGTAGGTTTGCTAGGGCGCCTATATGACTTGCACTGGCTCTGCCCTGAACACATGGCTTCGGTGCACGCCACAAATTTGAAGAACAGCGGCCATCTGAAAAGTAAGTGTACTGACTTACTTTTCAGACCGAAGGCTGGAAAAATCATTAGATGGGGAGCAGCCATCGAATGATTTCTCCTCCGGATGATTGGGGATGTGGTACCGCACACATCCCTTCGCACGTTACCGAGGGGACTCGCGTGGCACGCGGGGGGTGGTATTTTGGCCTGGCATCGTTTACCTTTTCGCTAGGTTGCCATTACATACACCCTAGTGAACAGGTCCAAATCAGGGCAATGTTTCTGACCCTGCACATGCGCACCATGGGGTTTATTTACTAAAGTTTCTAAAAATGTCAAGAGGTTATGTTTCCCATGCAACTAATCACATTCTGTCTATCATTTTCTAGGATGAAATATAGAAATGATAGACAAAATCAGATTGGTTGGCAACATCACCGGTTTTTATTTTTGGAAGCTTTAGATATACACCAATGTCTGTTACTGAAGCTATACTGTAAAATCAGTTTTTCTATACTACATCTAAATGTCCACAATTTAATGTTAAAAGCCAATAGTGGATAGTCTTTAGAGACCTTAGAGTGGGGTAAAGCCATTAATGCAGTCTGTCCAAAGTGTGTACTAGATGCAGGCATCTTGCTGCTTTTCTTAGGATTTTTTTAATATCCATTTTCAATATAGATTGTTAAGTCTAAATAGCAGACCACACTTCTTGGAAAAAGTACTCAAGGGTACGAAAGACTCATTAACAGTTGTGCTGTTGAGCGGACACCAACTGTAACCATTCAATAATACGAGAAGCAGTGGGTGATGTCATCACTAGGTGCTGTGGCTGAACAAGCCCAGACCCATTTGGGACAACATCTACTCTGAGAAGCTGCCAGACAAGGTAGGGCTATTTAGGGACAGTGTGTCTGCATCTAGGACCCTCTTTGGACTATGGAAATTCTGCATTATAGGCTGAAACATCCCACTCCTACACAAATAGTCTATTACTGTTGGCTATTAACATTAAAATTTACTTATTTGGGAAAAATTACTAAGATCCAATGGCTATGATACCCCATGTTCCTATCAATTTGATGCCATACAGCAGTAAATTCATATTTTCAGAATTTACAAAGGCCAGTATACGGCTGGTATTCTTATGTGAATGGTATATTCATTTGTATTTCATTTACAAATGAATACACCATCAAAAGAATACAAATGGATTTCACCATTCATTTGAATGGGGATTTTAAATATATTGTCCAGCCGTATGCTATATACGGCCATTAATTGTCCTGAAAATACGCCTGGAAAATACTCCTCATTTTCCAGGCCTATTTGGCTGAAGTCTGGCTAAATGTATTTATTTATTATACACCGTTTTTTAAATGTATTTATTTTTTCTATTTTTACACATGGAAGCCTGGACTGTGCAGACTTCCTTGTGTAAAAATAGAAAAAATAAAGGTACTTGTTTCCTAGAACGGCCACAATCGTGAGTGATCGTGGCTCTTAATTAAGGGACACGATCCTCACGATGTGGCCGATTTTTTACAATTTTTTCACTTTGAATGACAGAAATCGGGTCAATCGGTCGGTCGCGACCAATTAAAATCGGCCGCGATGCAACCGACCGATTCACCCGATTTTTCCATAGACTTCAATGTTAAAAAATCTTTTAACATTGAAATCGGGAGGATCGCGTTGGTCTTGTGCCATTATAATGGCACAAGATTAGATGGACTTGATTAAGTCCATCTCACATAGGGAAAAATGATAAAAAAGGTGAAATGGGCCAATATGACCCATTTCACATTTTTTATGTGCCCGCCATGACCCCACGATAGACGTCAACCCGAAGCGTGGCGAGCGCAGCGGTACGCGTCCTCCGACCTTTTCATTCCCCTACTATCCACGTCGGCGTGGAGTTGAGAATATATAGTGTGGCGAGCGCAGCGAGCCACCGAGCCCGAAGCGTGGCGAGCGCAGCGAGCCCCGCGAGGGGACGCGTATACCTGTGAAGTTATACGCGTCCCCTCGCGGGGCGCGCTGCGCTCGCCACGCTTCGGGCTCGGTGGCTCGCTGCGCTCGCCACACTATATATTCTCAACTCCACGCCGACGTGGATAGTAGGGGAATGAAAAGGTCGGAGGACGCGCACCGCCGCCCCTCGCGGGCTCGCTGCGCTCGCCACGCTTCGGGTTGACGTCTATCGTGGGGTCTAGCCCACTTAGTAACATTTGGGGGGGCAATTGAAAAAAATCTGGAGAAAAAAAAAAAAAAATCGGGTGAAAAATCGGTCGGTCGGATCGGTCGCATCGTATGCGACCAAATCGCATGCGATGCGATCGATCCGATTTTTTATCTTACGACCACAACGATCTAAATCGTTGTGGCCGTGCTAGGAAACAAGTACCAAAATAAATATATTTAAAAAATGGCTTGATTAAGTCCATCTCACATAGGGAAAAATGATAAAAAAGGTGAAATGGGCCAATATGACCCATTTCACATTTTTTATGTGCCCGCCATGACCCCACGATAGACGTCAACCCGAAGCGTGGCGAGCGCAGCGGTACGCGTCCTCCGACCTTTTCATTCCCCTACTATCCACGTCGGCGTGGAGTTGAGAATATATAGTGTGGCGAGCGCAGCGAGCCACCGAGCCCGAAGCGTGGCGAGCGCAGCGAGCCCCGCGAGGGGACGCGTATACCTGTGAAGTTATACGCGTCCCCTCGCGGGGCTCGCTGCGCTCGCCACGCTTCGGGCTCGGTGGCTCGCTGCGCTCGCCACACTATATATTCTCAACTCCACGCCGACGTGGATAGTAGGGGAATGAAAAGGTCGGAGGACGCGCACCGCCGCCCCTCGCGGGCTCGCTGCGCTCGCCACGCTTCGGGTTGACGTCTATCGTGGGGTCTAGCCCACTTAGTAACATTTGGGGGGGCAATTGAAAAAAATCTGGAGAAAAAAAAAAAAAAATCGGGTGAAAAATCGGTCGGTCGGATCGGTCGCATCGTATGCGACCAAATCGCATGCGATGCGATCGATCCGATTTTTTATCTTACGACCACAACGATCTAAATCGTTGTGGCCGTGCTAGGAAACAAGTACCAAAATAAATATATTTAAAAAATGGCGTAGGGTCCCCCACCCAGCAATAACCAGCCCCAGGCTCATTGAGCCGGTCCTGATTGCAGAAATAAAGGTAGGAAAAATGTTGGGGTCCTTTTTTCCTACCTTTATTTCTGCAATCAGGACCGGCTCAATGAGGTAACCAGGACCAGTCCATGAGCCTGGTGCTAGTTATAATTTCTATAAATAGCACCAGGCTTATGGACTGGTCCTGGTTACCAAAATACGGGGGCCAAAATGACTAGGGTTGCCCCGTATTTTGTAAACCAGCACCAGGCTCAAACAGCCAGCAGACTAATGCCACATGGAGAGTTTTTATATAAGCTCCCGCTGCGAAAGCATTAACCCCCTGACTGGTTAGCCAGGGGGGTCACCACTCCCCCAGGGTCCTGGCCCGGGCTTTTTAACACCATCAGCACAGGTCACTTTAACTCTTTGTAAAGCAGTTTATATCATATGAAAATGACCTTAACCAAAGGGGCCAGCTATGCTTTTTGGAATTTTCAAGTTGTTAAACATAAATAATTTATAGTCCTCATAAACTATTCTTAGTGGAGCCACAGTGGGGGTGAGACCCCAAAGGGCCAACTCTGGTTCTGATCCCCAGAGGCAGCACACATTTTCAGGACCCTTACAGTGACAAAAAATGGGCCCATGTCACAAGGCCACACACCCTTTCTTGTTAGGCCATGCCCCCCCTACAAGCTCACGCACCTTTTTGCCACAGCTAAAGCATGTCCAGGTTCAACGGGTTTATGAGGCAGGAATACAACTATTATAATGTAAAACTAGGCTTTTTACATAAGCAGTGCTATGTTCAAACATGGAGGCTTAAACAATTTTTATAACTATATTAAAACTGCAAATCTATTATGGACTTCTCATTCATCAAAATGAGCTAATCTGCTCAAGTCATTTGATATCATTGGCGTTTACTGCCACGTTTAATTAGCTCCATTGGTTCACTGGATATCTTTCTAGACTGTAGATCCTGCTGATTCTAATATCCATTCAAAGTGCTCTGAGCATGATCCAACATATTTCAAATGTGATTCACATGCCCAGATAAACATACAGACCTTTATACTGTTTGAGCAATGTAATGAAAGTGTTTGCATATTGATATACATGGTCTGGCTTATTTTACGTGTTTGTACAGACATTCAACACCAGCACAAATATGTCTACCATGACCTTTTCATAAAAGGATTTTTTCTTTCTAAATTGCCAGAACCTGATTTCTGCATAATAGCAATTGCGCCATTTGAATGCTTATCGTTTACTTGTGCTCTGCTGCTGGGTCTGCTTAGCATTACTGGTAAGGACATCAAACTTGTGAAGCACCAGACAACTACTTGAAAGAAGCTTTTTGTAACATGAATCCCCTTTTAATTAATAAATATGCTATGGTGATCCTTGTGTCAACCGTGCTTTTGAATACTGTTCTGAACAACAGCCAGGACAGACCCCATTCACACCACATGCTGGACCCAGTATACAGGTGGTACATTGCACCGGTATGGAGTCTTTCTTTTCTGCCAGCATTCTCTCTACACTTTTTCTCATGACCATTACCTGAGTCACTGGTAGTTGGTCGCTACATTGGTCACTGGACCTAGACTATTTTTCATGGACCCTTCACCGCCAAACTGTGGCACGGTTAGACCTGGCAAAAACGCAGATTGCGGCAATGAAAGTGTGGTATTATTGTTAGCCAATTTATCGAAGTTCAAGTATAATGCTATGGGAAATTATATTATCTTGTGCAGATTAAGAAAGTGAATTAAAAAATACATAATCCTAGTGAAGCTAGTTTTGGGTCTCTGTACATATTGTTCCTTCATGTTTAGTTTGATAGAATTTTCTCCCTCTCCCACGCTTCTCTTGTTTTTGAAGATTAACTGATAACGACAAGATACTTATGGGGAAATAGTTGGCTGAAAATACTTCCCCATTTAAACACTTGTATTTAATGTGTAATTTATTTTAGATGACATTGTGCATTTTGTGGAGTCAGAGCCGGCCTTAGGCATAGGCAAACTAGGCAATTGCCTAGGGCATTTGGAATGCCTAGGGGCACCAGCAGCTTCTGCTGATTAATAGGCCATGCAGCTCGTGGCCAGTTCTGCTAATGTTGGGTGCCTTTTTTTGCTGAAAATGTGTCTTATATGCATTGTTATGACCAGCACACTCAAGGAGCTTCCAATGATTAAAATGCCTAGGGTATTTGGAAGGCCTATGGGCACCAGCAGCTTCTGCTGATTAAAATGATATGCAGCATGCCTATATTCTGTGTGTGAGTGAGGCGAAATCTGCATATGAATTAGTGTATTCATGGAAAGCACTGTAACATAGCATTCCGTATGCAGCTACAGCCACAGTCGCACACAGAATATAGGCATGCTGCATATCATTTTAATCAGCAGAAGCTGCTGGTGCCCATAGGTCTTCCAAATACCCTAGGCATTTTAATCATTGGAAGCTCCTTGAGTGTGCTGGTCATAACAATGTATATAAGACACATTTTCAGCAAAAAAAGGCACCCAACATTAGCAGAACTGGCCACGAGCTGCATGGCCTATTGAGGCAAGATGTATGAGGAAACATCTGTATCCAGACAGAGGCAGAGGTCACAGTGTTAGCGGCTGTGCGAGTGCTGTCTGCGGGTGGGTTGGTTGTGCAATAGAGTTCGGCATATGTGTAAGGGGCATTATGTGTGTCATGGGTATAAGGGCATTACTTATGTGCAACATGTGTAAGGGGCATTATGTGTGTCATGGGTATAAGGGCATTACTAATGTGCAACATGTGTAAGGGGCATTATGTGTGTCATTATGTGTATGAAGGGCATTAATAAAGGTTGGCATAATGTGTAAGGGGCATTATGGTTATAAGGACATTAATAATGTGTGTCATGTGTAAGGAGCATTACTGTGTGGTATTATCAGGGGTACAGAGAGAAAGGGGTAGGGGGTACAAATCACCCAGGCCAAAGTCTGATGGAAGGGCCCAGTGGGGGCCCCAGGCCCCCTCCCCTTGAGTGACAGCAGCAGCTGCAGCTCTTCTCCTCTGCCCAACACACACTGCTTTGTGCTGGGTTGCAATGTGGCCATGGAGGTGCTTAAAATGCAATATTTTCTCAGGATTATTTTCTAAGGGTATAATGTGAATATCGTGAAGAATAATGTACATAAGGTAAAGTGGTACTACTGTGTGATGTAACTTGAATAAGGGACACCTTTGCATGATATAATGTGAATAAAGTTGCACTACTGTGTGGCATAATTTGAATTGGGGGTACTATTGTGTGGCCATGCCCCTTCCCAGCAAGAACACACTGTTTGGGCTGCGCACCGAATGTGTGCACTGTTTCTATTTAAAATATTGCGGGTAGGAGCACCAAAATGATGACTGCTATGATGAGGGTTGATGGTGCTGGGAAAGGGGAGCAGGGTCAGAGGCAGAACTAGTGGCAGTGCTAGGGGGCACCAGCCAAAATCTTGCCAAGGGTGTCATTTAGGCTAGGGCCGGCTCTGTGTGAAGTGATGGGACACTTAGGTGCTTGGAAGGTCACTAGTAAAGAATTTAAAAATAACCCCAAAGTCTCTTACCACAAACTGCTTGTGAAAGCCAAAAAAAGAAAATGCCAAACATCCAGTCCATAAAGGAACGGAGGAGCATGAAAGATAAAATCTGCTACAGTATTTCTACTGTTTATTTATTTATTAACAGTTTCTTATATAGCGCATACATATTTTGCAGCGCTTTACAGAGAATATTTGAACATTCACATCAGTCCCTGCCCCAGTGGAGCTTACAATCTATATTCCCTACCACATGTACACGCACACACAGACATTCTAGGGTTAATTTTCTTGGGAGGAATCCCGAGTACCTGGGGGAAACTCACCCAAGTATAGGGGGAATATACAAACTCCACACAGTTAGAGCCATGGTGGGAATCGAACCCATGACGTCAGTGCGGTGAGACAGTAATGCTAACCATTACACCATCCATATCATTTGGGTAAAGATTGCTGATGAAAAAGGCTATGAAAATGCCAGTTTTTAAAGTTCCAAGTTGATGTACAGAATACAGTAGTAGCTGCCATACTCTAATCAGGTATTCAGATGCTTATTTAATTCCTCAAATGATTTAGCTGATTTTTTTTTCCCATTTCCAGTTCTAATAAATCTGATCCAAAAACTGGTGTTGGTTGTTTGACCATGGATATTATACAGTATGTACCTCTTTATAAGAGTTTCTTATATGACTACTGTAGAGAAACTTTGCTTTAATGAAAGCAGGATGCATACAAATGTTTGTGTTGCTATGTACATATACATGGCCAGATCTCCTTTCTTATACTTTCAATGGATACCCCAGGAAAATGGTAAAAATACTTTATGGCTGGTACAGGCCAAAAAAGGTACAGTTGGACTGTATAAGTATATAACATACCCTAGTACAGTCCACAAGCATTGTACAGCTAACATTGTTTAATTGCTTCTTATTGCCCTTGTTGCTTCCAGTATCCCTGTGGAGGGCAAAATATTTCATTTATTACAGTGTGTTTACTTGTGAGCCACACCTACTTCCCTCTTTGTCTGCTTTCTAGTATCTAGTTATATTACTGTGTGTTACTCAACTCCAGTTGTACAATGATTTATTTCTTTATTAACAGTTTCTTATATAGCGCATACATATTACGCAGCGCTTTACAGTGATGCAGAGAATACATGCGCTATAGTATATAATCTCTTATTCACTAAGTTATAAATGATGTTAGTACTTTGTTTTTCTGCAAGAAGAAATGTTTAATATATTGTGTTTCTTAGCACCCAGCACTATTTTTTGGGGAAAAAGGTCCAGGAACTCCAGGTCTGGATGTGGATCAATTAAATAAAAATAGAGAGAGACAGATTATATATATATGGCACTTAGTAAAACTACGTTTTTTCTGCACCAAGACCTGGAGTGACGTTCTTCATTTGGATTGTTATATGTGTAAGGGGGAAACCCCTGTAACAAATATAATATATATATATATATATATATATATATATATATATATATATATATATATATATATATATATATATATATATTGTATTTAGAAACAAAGGTGCTCACCGGTGACTTTAGAATAACACTTTTGTTATGGAAAGTATATTTTGGCCCAGAACAGGTTCAGGAACTGAGGGCCTTATTTTGGTTCACTCTTTCTGACAAAATACTTCTTAGATGGACAAAACCATGTGCACTGCAGGGGGGCAGATGTAACATGTGCAGAGAGAATTAGTTTGTTTCTGTGCAGGGAAAATACTGGCTGCTTTATTTTTACACTTCAATATAGATCTCACTTTGAAGTAAAACCCCAAACAAATCTAACTCTCTCTGCACATTTTGCATATGCTCCCCTGCAGTGCACATGGTTTTGTCCATCTAAGAAGGATTTTGTCAGAAAGAGTGAACCAAAATAAGGCCCTGAGTTCCTGCTGGTTGCTGCTTGAAAATAGCACTACTAGCACCATTGTATCTGTAAATTATTTGGGGTTTTCTGTTGTCAATTATATTTACATTTTGAATTCAATATTCTTGTTTTCTTTCCATTGCAGGAGCATTCATTGTTTGCTGGACCCCTGGCCTGGTTCTGTTATTACTTGACGTGTGCTGTACAAAGTGTAACATTCTGGACTATGAGAAGTTTTTCCTGCTATTGGCTGAATTTAACTCTGCCATGAATCCCATTATTTACTCCTACCGAGACAAAGAAATGAGTGCCACATTCAGACAGATCTTATGCTGCCAGCGAACGGAGAATGCAAATGGTCCACAAGAGGGATCAGACCGCTCTGCATCTTCACTCAACCACACCATCTTGGCTGGCGTCCACAGCAATGACCATTCTGTTGTTTAAACTAGGACAAGACCGGTTTATTAGCCAAAACTGTGGAGGCCAAACTTGAGTGTCTGCCCCACTGTTGAATGGGGCAGAACATGCATTGTGCTAACTGTTCCTAAACACTAACAGGCTACTCCAAAGTTACTGAACTCAGATGAACATTAACAAATGAATGTCTAACATTGAAACTCAGTAGCTAACCTACTTTGAACATTTTTATGAACTTGCCACATTGTCTTTTCATGTAGAACATAGATCTTTTTAAAAAGGTACTGTATATTCCATTAAATAAAAACATACATTTCCTTTTTTAGTCCCATCAGCATGCCTGTGATGGAAACGGTTTTGGAGTGGTTTGGAAACATTTGTATTAGCTGCACTGCCTTAAAGGAAAAAAATAGATACAGTATTTTTCTAATATAAACAAGAGCATTGTGCTAGTTTTGTGCGTAGTCATTCTCCGTTATATGAAGTTTTATTTTATAAATATATAATTTTGTTATTTTATTTTTTACATTTTATTTTCTAGATGAGACATTTGTAGTTTCCAGGAAACGCACAACTTGTCATAACCTCTAGACAAATAAACAAGATAACAAGTGGCGAAAGTTATCTTCTAATGTGTACCAATATCAGTATTTGGGCCCTAGGTTAATGAAGCTCAATAGATAGTAGGTTGGCAGAAGGTACATGGGATAAAAGATCCTAGAGGACCATCTTTCTGCCATGCTGTTTAATGGACCAGTATTGTCACATACCTTCTTGTTGGTGTTTCATATCTGTAAATCCCGACCTCTGTCTTTCTAGGCTTTGAGGTTTCAAATAAGTGGAAGGCTCATAGCCGAGGTTTCAAATAAGTGGAAGGCTCATAGCTTCATGGGAATTTTTAATGTCACACAGTGAAAGTAAAGAATCACTCTAAGATTGGTGATCTCCAGGTCTACAACATATAAATCTTCCAAATCAATGACTGAAATGTATTAAAGTATTTATGTTTAGGATTCAATGCTTGATCATCATTGTTTTGTGGGATTGTTGTATGAAAGTCTTCCTCCTGAAGAATTATGATGGTCTCATTCTCCAGTCAACTAGTTCTGATAGCTTAATAAGGGAAGTTAGTGTCTTCTTAGGTGAACCTGTCAAGCTTTACACATTCCACTCATTTAGAATTCACCAAACGAAGATACCTGAAGTTGTTCACAATTTCAGACTCTATACCACTATTTAACAGAATAAATTTAAATACTTATTTCAAAATGGGTGTATGAAAACTTATTTACTGAAAAGAACAGCTTTCCAAAGTAAAAACAGCAAACATCTCTTCACCCAACTGCCTCAGTAAATGCCTTCTGTACCCTAAACCTGTACTAAGTATTAATCCTGGGCTATAAGCTACATTTGGATGTTTTTATTTATAACCACTTTGTCAATTGAGAAATATAAAGGCTAAGCGTTTACAGTAATGTACTAGAGCAAACTGGCCAGTAATATGTATCAACGGGAATATCTTTAAGTTTATAACAAAAAGTAGATGAACATCTAATGTAACGTATACTATTTATATACTATTCTGTACTTTTACAGGACTTTATTGGAAAAGTTGTTTTAGTCTAGTAAAATGGACTTCATAAAAGGGGCATATCCAGTTCACCCGTTTGGACCTATTCAATTAGTTCATACAACTCCGACTGCTAAGATCTGAGGGTGCACTTTTCCTCACAGCATCTAGATCTGCAAGGAAAAGTCCATATTAAAGTGTACCACCTCGCATTTGGGCCCATAGTTTCTGCATTTTATTTGGAATCTATGGGTTATCATCTGTTTAAAATGAAGAATGATTGAATAGATCTAGACAGGAAACAAAGAGATTTTCCTGCGCGGTATATCATGCACCTAATTGGATATGTCCCAAAGTATCTCAAATAATGTCAACATAAGGAAACCTTTTCTGAAGGTTACTTAATTACAGCATACATACAAGCTGTATTTTGAGACTTTGAGTCAAATGGGAAGTGGGTAATGATTAAACTAATGTAATGCACTAACAAAGCTGAGGATTAAAGGGATTGAAGAAAATGGTACCTTATTGACTATTATACATATCTAGTAATAGGTTAAAAAAGGCAAACTGTAAGGTTATGTAGTGTTAAGTAGCTGCTCGATGAGTATTTAATAGGTCTTCTTTAAGAAGTAAAATGCATAAAGTCTTATTTAATAGCATGGTTCAAATAGCACAACCAATCTAAATTTTTCTTTGATTTAATGATTTGTCTAACTTGCACTAGATTGATCAAGTTGTGATCTTTTTGCTAGAGGTTACAATACTTTGATGTTATGTGTGATATAGAGTACAAAGGAAGCAAAACCTCACTGATTAGGAGACCAGCTTTTCTGCAGCCCTACATTCATTTTGAAATGTGTCATATTTATTTACTACACTTTTATTTCTGATCTTTTCTAATAAGAATTGGAGATACTGTAATCACAATCACACAGACTAAAAGCATAAGGAAAAATCTGTATGATATAACAAAAGCAGTGTACAGTATCATTTGCAATTTTCCAATTAATACATTTCATTTAGATGTGAATATCTGGTTTTCATTCCAAATCCATGGATACCTTTTTCAGATGTCCTCAAGTGCCCTCAATATGCATTTGACCTATTACAAGCGATAGGCGCAATACAACATTTATTTTGAATATGAATTAAGAAACAAACCAGAACACTCACCAGGATAACCTATTGTGCTGATGACTGATTGTTGAATTATAAGAGTAGTATTGAATTTGTTACAGTAGGTATTTTATAATACTTTTTCTCTCTCCCATAAATCTGTCATACGGCTTCATAATAGCCAGACACGTTGGAAATGGCAGAGAAATTACATTATTCTAGATCTGTTTATTCTCATGAATTTATGTACATGAGATTTTCTAAAGATACATTTCTTGATTGTTATTCAATCGCCAATATATTAGGCTTTAAATTGTCTTAAGAATCAGAATCAGAAACAGATTTATTGGCCAGGTATACTTGCGTATACTAGGAATTTGTTTTCGGTTTGCTGTGCAGCAGCCAGGTGGGTAACAAGTAAACAGCATACAGTATAAACAATAAACAATATAAACAGGTGGGGGAACATGTTCAGTCATACAGAAAGTTATTCCGAGGGGACACCATGTTAGATTATGTGCAAAGGGTTATGGCGTGACTAGACAGTGATGTGTTCATGAGGTCACGTGTCAACAGGTGAAATGCTTGAGGGCAGAAACTTTTTAGGCATCTGGTGGGAATAGCCCTGTAGCATCTGCCTGATGGCAGCAGGTTAAACAAGCCATGGCCAGGATGTAGTTGGTCCTTGACTATCTTTGTTGCCCGCTTTTTTGCTCTGGACAGGTACAGGTCCTGGACAGAGGGAAGGATTTGTCCCAATTTTCTTCTCTGCAGTTCTGACTACCATTTTGGAGTCTGTGTTTGTCTCTCTTGCTGGCGGAGCCATACCAGAACAGTATTGAAAAGCACAGTACAGACTCCACAATCGCGGAGTACAAGATGTGTAGTTGCAGGCATTTCTTTGCTTTCTCTATAATGAGTATTGTTAGAGTTTCTGGTCCTGCACTTTTTCTACTGCATATACTGGAATTTATATTTGTAAATGGTTTGCTTTTTTTCATTACTGGAACACAGTGGTCATTCGCTACTGACTGCCTGGCAGCATTAACAATTATTGAAGGTTTGTGTCAGGCCCCGCTTCGTAAAAAGTAGGCATGGTCATAAATTACTGGGAGCTACTGGTAAATCCCCCAGTACCCTGGTGGGCCAGTTCGAGCCTGTTCCTCTAATTTGTTAACTTTTCCATAATACAAAAGCAACACGCAAATCTTTTTGTATCATAAAGGTTAAGCAAAAATTCAAGGTATTTTGTTCATGAAATTTAAAGGGATTTTTGTAATGTAAATTGTAAAAATTGTTCCAGTTTGAAATTTTGTAGACAAAAAAAATTTCTTGCTTGCATACAGTATTCGCATAATTAAAAAAAATGCTATCTGTACCAGTCTGTTTAAATAACACCATATAGATCAAGATAATCTCATTGGTTAAATTGATCCTCTTATCCCCCACATACAGAAATGTTTTTAAATAAATATTTGTAAATATAAACTATAAACTTCTGTACAGATTAGTAAAACAAAATATTCATTCATATCAATCTGTTTGGGTTTACAATATATCTCACTCATAGATTATAATTCATTAACTAATACAATTACTGAACTGAAAATGAATGTTATTGTTTGCAGTAGAAGACTTACTGAGGGTTTAGAATAACACAGATGGGATGGTCAGAGAATGTTGTTAGTGGATACAGCAGAGTAAGAAATGGAACAGGTGGTTGCGTGACTAATCTATAATGCAGGTGGAAGTGACCTATGAACATTGGCAAATGAAATGTAGGTTAAGGCACACACTCTTGGTAACAGAACGTGAGCATTATTGAATGCACACAATTAAGATGTTTTTATCTTAAATGTATATAATAATTTGCAAAATGTGTTATTCAGATCTCTTCATAAAACATTGGGTTTTGGAATGTCAAGCTTTTATGGCTAGATTTAGATTTAACCTAATGTCTCCTGTTATTCCCTGTTATATCGCCATTTTTTAGGTACCTGTAATTAACAGTACTTTATGGAACAATACAGTTATTTACCAACATTGTCAAAGGTCAAAATGTGCACTAAAATCACAGCAACTAATCAAATATGACCTTTCATTTGTATAGTGCACTTTATGCATTAGAAGCAGATGTCTGGTTGTGTGATTTTTGTGGAGATTTATATGGTACCTTCCATACAATGTTTATAATGTTTG
Source organism: Crinia signifera (assembly GCF_055691185.1). Classification (NCBI taxonomy): domain Eukaryota; kingdom Metazoa; phylum Chordata; class Amphibia; order Anura; family Myobatrachidae; genus Crinia; species Crinia signifera. The sequence goes on along the minus strand of NC_139217.1, from coordinate 274,450,405 downwards.
TTCTTAATTGTGACTATTTCAATGTTTTTCTATGCAAGATTAACCATTTTCAGCAGGTTAAAGTCAATAAATATGATTTGCATAGCACAAACGCTGTACATCACAAATCCGGCAGTGTGGTTTTTCTCCACATTCTTCATACCCATACAGCAACTATGCATTAATTTATAGTGGACTTAATTTTAAAAAAATCAAACCAATCAATGTTCACAATAGTGTACATATTATTTTTTTAAACTGTGGATATCCAAACCCATTCAGATCAGCAATTGAAGATACCAGGAGAACCAACTGTTTACCTCTCACTGAGGACATACCTAACACAGGGAAAAAGGTTATTTTTTTTATACGATTAAAGCATGATAATATTCATTCAGTAGATTCAGATGATGCAATGTCACACTGAATGGTTGGCTCAACAGTAGCAGAAAGAAGAGTAGTACCTGGAATGACCTAACAGGTCTCCAGACGGCTTGACCATGTGCATGCCTTTACTGTCCGTTGGATGCTCCAGGCTGCTCTGCCACTCCATTCCATGCACCCTTGAAGACAGGTGCAGGTGATGTGGAGTACCACATCACTAGTGTGCTCCTGTATGGATTCTTCTTATGATGTTTTCTGAATATGATCTACATCCATTAGGCTAAAGGAATGAGGTCTTTCAAAGCTTGGAAATATATAAAGCAAAAATATGTAACCTAAACTTCCACGTAATATGGAGGTAAAGTTAAAGAACAGTTCTTTCTGTATTACTTGTCTATTAAAGGTGCTAATTTTTTTATGGAGAATGAAAGGGAATGAGCAGACTGACATTCACATTTCACTTAATAAAGAAAATCAGGTTATCCTGTTCTTTAAACACATACATTTAAAACAAAGTTTTATTTTTTGGTATTAATCTAACGTAACAAGCACCTGTATTAAAATGGCCAGATGTGACCTCTAAGGTACAATTATTGTGAAAATAAATGTAATGGGTGAATTGTTCAGTGTGACTTGCAGTCTAAGCAACAAACTGTACCTCAACTATTGTTCCCAAACCACTGAGGACATAATCCTTTCCCTAGATTTTGTCATGTCTATTACGAGCTGTCTTGGAAGAGAGACAATCTCTGCAAGAATGCAACCAATGCAAGAATTGGCTTTAACTTCATTTGGCTTAAATCCTTATTATCATTGTTTATTTGAAAGATGCCACAAAACTCTGCAGCATCGGACAAAAAATAATACAAAAGAATAAATCATCCATACAATTAAGTTCTACTCAAACACAAAACAAGAAGTTGCGAGGTTTAGAGTATATGCAGAAAGCGGATATTGGGGGCCTTGCATCTAAGAGTCTAGGCCATAAAAGGAAATTTTTAAGCATGTGTGGTCTGTGTGTTGCTGTCATCCTACCAGCTACACTAACATGAGGGATCCATCTGCTCACAAAAGCACTACATGGCTACATGTCATTGGTGATCATTTTACTAGTCATTTTGGCCAGGTGGTAGGTTCTGTAGGCTTGTCCTGTGTGTAGCCAGCAGCATATCGCTATTTTTTTGTTTCATTACTAAACCAAATTGTGTGTATTGTTCTGTTAGCAGGAAGATCTGTTTATACATGACCCAAGAAGACTCCACAATATGAGCTCTATATTTTTTATAGCTGTCATAATTCTGACAGTTTAGAGCAATCCAGCTAATAAAATGATTCAAATATAAACTGATCTATAAAGCAAAAGTAACTGTTTGCTGAAATGTCTAAATAGAAAAGCTCTGCTGTCGGGGATCCAGACTGTTGCAGATCTGTTCTGCAGTTCATTTTTCATTCATTATATAATCCCTTGTTGCCTATAAAGGTGTATCCAATTCAGATGCCATTTATTTGCTTGTACAGTACATATTTTCCCAAAACATTTACTGGTTACACTGTTCTTTTTTCCTCTGTTTTCTTGAACCATGTACTACACGCCTAATTTTTAGATGCCCTGTTAAAATACATTTCAGATATGTGCTCTGTATGGCATACGACTGTATTATGATTACACCAATAGATTTTGAAAAATAATCATGGGAAGTGGTCCAAAGGTCCATGCATCTACAGTGTGCAAGGTTACAGAATTTTGGAAAAGATGTGTTTTAAATCTGTTTTGTCAAAGAAAAACCTTTTATCTCACATGTAGATAATGCAATCACATGATTTATACATACACTGTGTAAGTCTTGTTTCAGTGCCATTCAGTATTTTATTAAAGGACTGGATCATAAAACAATTTCAGGAGTAAAAAAAATGTCAACCAGTTTTGTAACTATTTTGTATTTGACCCTTTGACTTAGGAGCAGTTTGTATTTTTAACTATAATTTTCATGTTGACTTGTAGCACTTAAGATTTTAGCAATTTTTGCAACCCAAATGTTTAAGTTGTACAGTAAGCAACAGATTAAAACAAATAAAAGTGTTATGTTTTTAGATTGGTCTTCCTGTATTTCTCCCAATGTGTTATACACTGTGAATACTTTCATTTTGCAATTTACCACAGAAAAACTTAGTGTTCCCTACCCTCCAGGATTGTCAAGGTGGGCAAACCTCCTGGAGTTTGCTGGGACTACCCATTCACCCTCAGTCATAGGGCGGTATTCAATGAGCCTGATTCGCCAGGTTTTTATGGCGAATTTGTGCTGTTTGGCGAATTTCTGTCAAAAACGGTGAATCACCCTATTCAATGACCACATGGCGAATACATTTCTAGGTTTTTTTCACCATGATTCACCGAGTAGCAATCGCTATCTTTTTATGGTGAAGTGGAATGTAAACTTTTAAAATAAAGTGTTTTGTTTTTTACATTTGGTGTAAAAAAATCAGGAATTTTATTCTGAGGAGGGGCATGCTATTTTTATTCATGTGCTGTAAGCACATGAATATATATTTAATTTTAAAAATAATATTATTATTTTTTATTTTATTTTTACACAGCATCCAGCAGGTGGCGCCAGAGTGGAGCCGCTCATTACATATTCATATATTCACTGCACGATCATTTTGATCGTGTGTAGTGAATATACGCTCGCCTGCTGGCACCCCCGGGGGGGCAGCCTGTGCTGCCTGGCACCCGGGGAGCACACCTAACCCCCCACAAAGGTCTGGGCTAGGCAGAGAGACTACCATCTCTCTGCCTGGCACCGTCCTGAGGCTCCCTGCGGCAATCGCCGCAGGAGCTCATATTCGCCTGTCAGGGGCAGCGAGCCCCTGACACGTTGAATACCGGAGCCCGCCGGCTCCGGAACGTGGCGAATGTGCAGCGAATCCAAAAAAGGATTCACTGCACCTCGCAGGTATTCTCATTGAATACCGCCCATAGTGTTTAAATACTGTGACACAGGTATTTGCAGTATGCCGATATCAGGCCCTGTCGTCCCCCCACAGTGCTGCTGACATTCTCCTCACTGGGCGTCTCCTGAAGAGGAGACTGAAGCTATTTAAGGGTTGCCTACTTTTACAAACAGCCTACTTTTACAAATAAATACTGCAAACCGCTGCAATCTCCTGATATACTTGTGACTTTCACACTCATCGGTTGTATGAAGCAGTGATAAGAGTGGAGGTGTGTGCCAGTGGAGAAGTGTATCAAGGCAACCAATCAGCATTGAAGTTAAGGCTCCCATTCATTACAGCGAGGTATCGCATGCGGTACCTCGCATGTGATACCCCGCCAACTCACCCGGCAGTATTTGAGCGGCTGGATCGCATACGATACATTGCATGCGGTCATTTTGCATACATTGTATAGTAGGCAATCCAAGTCCTGGCTGCGGGCTCCGAAGGATACGTGGCGCACATCGGATCAGAATTGGGAACAAAACATTGCAATTCAAAACGTTTCATCCAATTTCTCGGCCCAATCTGTCAAAATCTGATGAAAAGGGCCCAGATTGGACTAATGGATTGGAACCTAAGCATTTATAATTTAAAATTATACAGAGCAGTTAATTGGTTGCCTTGGGCAATTTCTGAACTGGCACACTTTCTAACTGCCCTCACTTAAACATATGATTGGTATTACAGCAATTCTGGTACTATAAAGTTTTTGACCTAATTTATATAGGGAACTGTGTGATTCGACTACAAACATGGATATTAAAGTCAACTTGGAACTCAGAAATACTTAAAATATAAAAATAAAATAAAGGGTACATAACAACAGGGTCACTGATTTATATAAATCATTTAGAGAAAAAAAAAGAAAAACGAAACAACCGTATTTTCAACATTCAAACTGGCTCCACACTGACTCATTTACAGTATACTCACAATGAAGAGAGACTAGGGGGAAATGTAGTAAGTAATGTAGAATCGATGTCCTTGTTTAAACCAATTTAGTACTCACTCAAATGTGGATTTGCGCTGACATGAAACATGGAGTCTAAAAATCCTATTGTCTTTATAAGGGATTCAGTATTGAATCCCGGCGGTCGGGATCCCGGCGTTCAGAATCCCGACGCCGGAATCCCGACAGCCGAAATGCCGACAAGGGGGGGACGTGGATCGCCCCCCCTTGCGGGCTCGCTGCGCTCGCCACGCAGCGGGCCCGGTGCCTCGCTACGCTCGGCGCGCTATTTTATTCTCCCTCCAGGGGTGTCGTGGACACCCCAGGAGGGAGAAAGTGTCGGCATTTCGGCGGTCGGGATTCCGGCGTCGGGATTCTGAACGCCGGGATCCCGACCGCCGGGATCTTAACTGCATCCCTTTATAAGTACCCCAGCAAGTGGATATGGGTTTGGCTGCTTGGTGGTCAGCAGGTCATAGTTCTCCACAGTTTTCCCAAATGCTCATTTCTGGTGTAGGGTACTGTACACAAGCTTGGTCTGGTATGCAGCCATACCATGAATAAGCCAGTGGGACTACCAGTAGGGAGCATAAGGACAAACTGAATTGGAACTGAACCACAAGAAATTGTATTTTCATGGCACTCTACTAATTTGTCAAATACACTGAAAATAGCAGTATGCAAGCAAACAGGAATGCTGGAGCTAAGGTACTGGCCTTCTACTCTAGCACAGGTTTGTGCACAGAGATGCTTTGTACGGGTACCTGGATTATCTCAACAGTCATGTGGTACCTCATTAACTGCATGCAGAACCATGATTTCTCTTCCCCACTTTGTGGGCACTGTGTATTTGCTCTTAAGCTCACTTTATTTAACATTACCGGGGTGCAATATACCCTATGTAGTAAATAGTAATGGACCTGTTGATATCTGGTACAGGATGTAGCTTTTCTTATGGAGACCAGAATACATGTCCATTGTTCCGTTGTACATGGTCTACCTCCCATTTTTCTTTCCACAACATTTTTCACTGAGATTGTAACACACCTCATGTACTACAAATGTCTATACTCCTTAAGAAGATACACAAAATAACAAATTGATGGTTTAAGTTCACAAAAACTTCCAAAAATACGCAGAATTTTCAGAAAAATAAGAATACTTGTTGTACTCGTGCTGGTTCTGATTTCAAGCTGAGGAATGAGATGTTGGCGAGATCGCAGCTAATTTTAATGACCCCGACTGTTTTCAATGGTGGGGGTCTATGCTACGCATGCACGAATATGCGAATGTGCAAAACGTCTGTGTGAATACCTTCTGCTTTCTCACTGTCAGGGTAGGGAAGGGGGTGGGCAGGGCTACGCCCAGCATTTCTGGTGCTAATTGCCCATGCTTGGGCTGGTTGGAGGGGCTTTTGTTGAGGAGGAGGCGTTGATCCACCACTGCCTCTCTCTTTCTTACCTGTCATTGGCAGCAGCCTCTCTCCCCAGCCCAGCTCACACTGCTGAGTGCAGGCTGCAGTGATGCCACTAAGGAGCAGCAGTCTCCTCTGCCTACAGGGAGGGAGCAATCACACTGTTCCCCCATACCCAGATCTACTACTGGCTGAGAGGCATACGGAGCCCCCTGTGCAGCTATTGTTTCATAGATTATTTTGGAAGGCCAGGCTACGCCTCACATGATTAGGTCCCATCTCTTACATCACCTGTATCCAGCCCACTCTCTGTGGCCTTGAGTATTATTATTGTCACCAATATCTCAACATTTTGGCTTTCAAACATGCAGTACATGTCTGTGTTTGGACTGTCTATATTTTGACTGTGTCTGCATGTTATCTGCCTACATCAGCAGTCTTCATCCTTTAAGACCATGTCGACCACATTGCAAAATTCAGCGAAGCCCGAGGGCCACTAAGCTCTACTGTGGTATTTAGCACAGCCCTTCATAGATAGGTGCGTGCTCCCAATAGGGTGTGGCCTAATTATAAGGGGCGTGGTCTAATTATAAGAAGTGTGAAGTAGCAGGAAAACAATTACCTGACACCTCACTTTTGCAACCTGAATGACCAGACATTAGTTACCGCAGGAATGTTGTCCTTCCACGCTTAAGTTGGCTGGCTGAAGGCCGCACAGTGACATATAAACATGAAGGCCCACACAGTGACCCAGTGACTCACAAATTAAGCCCAAACAATGACAGGCTACTTAAATCAATATACACTGTTTATCCATAATGGCAATTACACATTGTGCAACACACCGTAATACCGCCCCCCCCCCCCCTCATAGTCAGCACCACATTGCAGCAGCCAGCCAGCCCACTCCCCACAGTCAGCACCATATTGCACTGCCAGTCTCCCCATAGTCAGTACCACATTGCAGCCCACCACCTCCCCCATAGACAGCACCGCATTTCAGACAGCCCGTCTGCCCCCTTCCCTTTTCCTAGAGAAGCTGCATGAATGTGCTGCACTGTCCGGAAGAGGGCTGGCGGTGGCGGCAGCTGTCACTCCCGCTTAACAGAATGAAAGGGCAGAGGCGGGCCGAGTACACGGCGTCCATAAATATACAATGTGCCTGTCCACCCACATTCCCCCCACCCCCAGCCACTGCACATCTAACTTCCACCACGTCCCACAGCAAAGTGGACTAATGCGGAAGGATTTTTTTTACATGGCTTGCAGCAGGCATCGAGCCACTCACTACAAGTCAGCGGGTCACTCGTGGACCCCTGATCTACATTTTGTCAATGTCAATATTTTAAACAGTTTATGTAATGACTGTATCTCAGTATATTTCAACCATTTTGAACTCGCGGCACAACATGCCATGAGCCATGGAACACAATCAGACCCCACAGGGAAAAACACATTGGTCCCCACATAACAAAGCAAATCCATTGGCAGCGATATAAAAAAACATTTACACTGGTCCACACAGATACAGAAAAATAAAATACACTGGCCCTCACATGAAAACAAATGACACTTAAGTCTCCACAAAAAAAAAAAAAATCAATCACATTGTCCTATAAAACACAAATAGAAAACACACTGCCCCCTAGATGAACACAATACAGTCTATGCCAGGCTCATCTGTTTTCAGAACAGAGGAGAGACCTTCTGCCAAATGTTTTCAGTGTGTAGTGCCCCAGGGGGCAGAGTACAAAATTTCCCCATCTGACTATCATTGCTGCCATTATGTTCTCCTAGAGTGCGAAGTACAACAGCAGGATACCCAAGCAGCTCCCCACCCAGCTCCTTGTGAATTCTCTTGATCCGATTAATGTCCTATGCAGTCTACGGGCAACTTCTTTAGCAGTGACCCCTTTAAACATTTGGAATGTCTACATTTTGACTGTCTAAGTAATGTACCCAATCACCTGTAACTATAAAAGCATATGAAATGGATTTCTAAATATTTGCAATAAAAAATGTGGTTAAAGCTGAGATGTAATTGAATGTTTTGATAAATGAGTTACTGGCACCTGTAAAACTCACTGTTATCCCAGCCATTTTGAATGAAATAACTTGCGTTCCAAATACACAACAGGGAATTGGAAAGACTGTGAGAATGATTGGAAAGTTGCATGGGAAAATAAGACATCTGGAGCTATTTCTGTAGTGGAATCATGATAACACTTGAAATACGTAAGTAAAAAATTCTAATTTATTGTAGACAAAAACAATGTTGTCAATTTAAAATGGTGACATTGTAAAGTATTGTTGCATATTGTCACTATTGTTTGCAGGCTTACAAAGCTCCAGGGGTGTACAGATGGAGCCCTCCTCATTTAGCCATTTAATAGGTTTAAGTGAGTAATAAGATTACTCTGCTAATCCCCTACTGTATTGTTCTATGTATTGTATTGCTGCTGAGAACAATAGGATAGCCATATCTACCCATGGTGAGCCACAACCTAAGGAACAAAGTTGAGAGGGGTTCCAACTGTATCTAGGGTTCTGAGCACCCCTGGCAAAGTAAGGGATTGTTACCCCTTCCCCCACCACCGAGACCACCATCACATTTTGGAAGCCACACAAAAGGACCCCTAATTTAAACTAAACCTCACAGTAAAAAATGTGGGTGGTGGAGCGCTATCTTTTTTTTTTTGAATAAACATTTTATTGTTATTTCAAAAAGTACACATTCACAACTGTGCAATAGTAATGATTATATCAATAAACAATAAGAATTGAACAATATACCATGTCTGATGATTCCTACGTTTCAAGAGGGACAATTTGAATTTTTATATTAAGCAAAACCTGGAGGCAATATGAGTGGACCAGTGTTACGGACATTCTCCACCACGGGTCACAGGTGTCATCTTGTTCCGTTTGTTGGCATAAAGAGCTTATTGCTCAAGCTTACAGTCCCGATATTTGACCCGGGTAGGTCAATGAGCCTTGGTAAAAAAAAAAAACGTTTCCTCCTGACATATAGGTGAGTTGTCCCACTTGTGCTTAGAGTTTACATATATTATCAGCAACTTCTATATCTACATTATATAAGAAAATAAAAAAAAAAGAGCTGGAGTAATTAAGAAGGAGAGAGGGGAGAAGGGAAGGTGGGGAGGGAAGTATTATTTGGCTACGGGTCTTCTTCAACGATTTCTTAAACCTGGGTCTGGTGGGGCCCTTTCGAGTGCCTCAGGATTGTAGGAAGGCTTATGAGTAGCCATATCTATCTTTGTCGTGGATAGTGGGCGGGGATATCATCTACTGATTTGCTGGATTGATCATACCCCGTCATTGGGGTTATTTATTGCGACATTCTGATCCATATTTGTTACCGTGGTCTTTCTGTCCATAGACCATGACTGATACTCCGCATACTTGTAAATTTTTGATTGAGTGTCTGGGTCTAGCGTGAGGACATATCTTCCCCATTTTCTTTGAAAGCGGGAGGTACTATTGTGGGGAGAGTCTATTATGTGTTTTCGGTCATAGTACATCTGTTGAATCAGCATTCTATGGAGGTCCCCTAGCCTAGGACTAGCCTTGGTCGTCCAATGCTTTAGTATCAGTTTTTTGGATATTGTAAACATAATTATGAGTAGTGGGATCTCTTCTCTGTACTGAGCCATGCCTGCCCACCCCGTGAAATTGGCGCAAATGCAGGCTGCCGGATTGGGTGAAATTTTGATGTGCAGCCTTAGATTTATAAATTCAAAAACCTTATTCCAGTATTTCTTAATCTTATGACAGTCCCAAAAACAATGAATCAAGGATGCTGACCGCATGTCGCATTTGGGGCATCTTCCCTCTTCGTCGGGTATAAAGTGTGCCCGGATGCTTGGTGGCATATAAGCCCTATGGAGGGTTCTAAAATGAACTTCCTGCAAATAGGCTGAGTGTAGAACCTTCATGGTAGATATATAATTATTAGTAAGGTCTGCTGGTGTCCTGATATCATTTACGTCTTGGTGCCATCTGTCTGCCAGCCTTGCCATGAGTGTAGTGGATGGGGTATCAACTATTAGTGTGTATATCTGTTTCAGTTTATATGGTCGAGTTTCCCATCTTCTCAAGACCCCCAGAATCCCTGTTAAAGGTGTTTGTGTGTTGTTTGTTAGTTGTAAGGTTTGTACGTAGTGTCTGGTCTGTAAATACATAAAGAAATTTGAGTTGGATAAGAGGAAGCGTTCTCTCAGATCATGAAACGGACGAACCACACCTCCTGGGTCAAAGATTTGATTTGCGGAAGACAGTCCCCTCTCCTTCCACTGAAGGTATGTGCTATTATGTAGTGAGGGGATGAAGGAGGGGTTCCCCCAAATATGAACATAGGGGGTAGCTTCATGACGTGTCTTGAGTTTCTTATTGAGTGTTACCCAGCTCATGTATGTGTCGTGAAAGAGTGGGTGGCCCAGGATCTCCGGAGGGATCAAGTTTTTCTTGGTGTGGAGAAGTGCATTTGGTGAGTATGGGTGGAGAATTTGTGCATCTAGTGTACTGTCTGTGTAATTGTTTTGGCCCAATAGCCAATCCGCTGCATATCTCATGAGTATGGCTAGGGAGTAAGCGGTTAAGTCTGGTAGGCCTGAGCCCCCCTCCTCTTTGGTCATAGCAAGTTTGGTGAAGGCGATTTTGGGCTTTTTCCCCTGCCAGATGAATCTTGTAATGGCCTTTTTTAATTTTTGGTCGTCTCCTCTTGCTATTGCGTAAGGTAGGAGTTGCATTACATAAAGGATTTTGGGAAAGATTATATTTTTTATTATTGCTATGCGTCCCATTAAGGAAACTGGGAGATTATGCCAGCCGTCTAATTTAGTGATGATGTTATTTATTACTGACAAAAAATTTAAATGATATACATCAGAGGGATTTTTTGGGACTAATATTCCAAGGTATTTGAAGTGTGATTGGGTGATTTTTAGTTGGGTTTGTGTAATTAGGGCCGAGATGTCATGATGTGGTACGTTGAGTGGCAGCAGCTCAGATTTAGTAATGTTAATTTTGTATCCCGCTTTGTTCCCAAACAGGGATATGAGCCTTAAAATTTCAGGTATTGATGTCAAGGGGTCCGCGACAAACAGGAGCATGTCGTCGGCGAACAGTGCGACCTTCAGCTCTGCTTCACCCACTTTTATGCCTCTGTATATACCCGAAGCCCTCAACATCATTGCCAGTGGTTCTAGCGCTATGTCGAATAACAAGGGTGACAAAGGGCACCCTTGTCTTGTGCCTTTTTCTATGATAAAGGGGTCTGATAGGAATCCATTGCATGCTATGCGGGTTTGGGGGTTTTTATATAATAGTTGTATGTTTTTAATGAATTGTGCTGGGAATCCGAATTTGATTAAGGTGTTATAAAGATGTGGCCATTCTATGAGGTCAAAAGCCTTTTCGGCATCAAGGGATAAGATTGCGGTGTGGACATGGGGAGGGGAAGATTTCGAGGTCACCAGGGCTGCTATGACCTTCCTTACATTCATCACCGAATGCCTTCCTGCTATGAACCCTGTTTGGTCCTGGTGAATTATGTGTGGCATTATATCTTTTAGTCGGGTTGCTAATATTTTGGCCATCAGTTTGTAATCTAAGTTTAGCAAAGATATAGGGCGGTAGGATGCTGGAAGTGCCAGATCTCTACCTGGTTTGGGGAGGATTTTTAAAGTAGCAGAATTGAAATGGAGTGGTGGGCTTTGGCTATTTATCATATCGTTAAGGGCTTTTGTGATTATAGGGGCAAGTGTGGGGGCGAGAAGTTTGTAGAATTCTCCGCTGTATCCGTCTGGGCCTGGGGCCTTTCCTGGTTTGAGGGATCTTATGGCTAATGTGACTTCATCCTCTGTAATATCTTTTGAGAGGGAGGTAGACATTTCTACCGTTAGGGTCGGGTAATGGATGGAGTCCCATTCGCTGTTTAGGGGGGTTTGATTTGAGTGATCAGTCTGGGGAGGAGATTGGGTGTTCTCTGAGATGGAGGTGGAATACAGTTGTTCATAAAATTTATGCATTGTCTGCGCTATCTGAGCATTGGAGTTGGTCATTGACCCATCTGGTTTGCGTAGGGGGTGTACCACTGCAGGTTTGTATGTTCCTTTGAGGAGGTTGGAAAGTAGGGATCCTATCTTATTTCCAAAACGATGGAATTTGTAATGGACATTAAAGAGGTATCTGTCACCCATTTCTGCTAGGTATTCATCTAAGTGTGTTTTTGCCACGAGGTATGCCTGTTTAAGTCCTGGGGTGGGGGATGCTGTATATGCTTGAAAGGCTGTAGTGAGTGTTGTCTGTAAATCTAAATATTTTTTTGCATATGTTTTATTGGCTGCAGCTGTAAACGATATCACCGATCCACGGAGAACTGGTTTTAGGGCCATCCAGAAAAGGGAGGGGTTTGATACTGCCATCTCCGCGTTATCTATACAGTAATTTTGAATTTCTGTTTCTAGCATTTTTTGAAATTTTTGTGATTTGCAAAATCTGGAGGGGAATCTCCACATTTTACCAGAGCCAGATTCGTCAGGGATGTGAATATTCATTGAGACCATGGCATGATCTGAGAGAACTATTGGTGCTATCAGGGATTTTGTTGAAAGAGGGAAAATGGTTAAAGATAGGAAAATATAGTCGAGGCGAGAGAGGGTGCCGTGAGCCGAGGAAAGACATGTGTAGTCTCTGTCTAGGGGATGGTGGGCTCTCCAGACATCAACCACCTGGAGTGAGTCCTGAAGTAGGGCAAGTCCCACTTTCGGTGTGTGTAAAGGGGTGCGTCTTTGGGAGGACCTATCTAGAGTGTTGGACATGACGGTATTAAAATCACCTCCTAGTATAAGATTTTTGTCTGTGTATGGAGTCAATAGGGCTATAATAGAACGAAAGAAGTGTTTGGAGTATGGTGTGGGTGCGTAGATATTTGCTAAAGTGTATTGTTTGCCGGCTATGCAGACAGATGCCACCACGTACCTTCCTTTGATGTCTGTTTTAGTCTCCATTAATTCCATCACTAAGGTTCTTCTGGCCAGGATCACAACTCCGCGTGCTTTTGAGGTATAAGGGGATGATGCGACTACTGACCAGCCCAGCATTTGCAGTTTCATGGTCTCAGGGGCCGTCAGGTGCGTTTCCTGTAAAAGAGCTATATCTATATTATTTTTGTTAAGATAAAGTAACAATTTCCTGCGCTTAATTGGGGAATTTATGCCCCCCACATTCCACGAACATATGGTTAAGTCAGGCATGGCTCATCACAGTGTGTAAGATACAGAGTTTTTAGGCCCCCGCCGTCCCAGCCGTAGTGTTCAATTTGATTTTTACATGCATACCCATTTATCCTTTGATTATACATAGCATATTTGGAGGGGGTAGGAAAGAGGGGGGGAGGAGAGAGAGAGAGTGGAAAATTAGAGATAGAGATCAGAATAGAGACAAAGAGATACAGTAGAAAACTTATCATGTAACTCAGTAACAGTGCTAGAAGCAAACTAGTCGTGTCCTGGGGCAATTGTCTCAGGACAGTACTTCCGTATATTCTATAACCATCTAACATTAAATGAAGTCTGTGACCGGCAGCCAGCTCCATCTAGCCGCCCCGTTCTTCTTGCTAATAGAAGGGGAAGGGGGGGGGGGGGGGAAGGGGTGGGGGGGGGGAGGGGGGGGGAATGGATATGATGGGGTGGGGGGGGGGGAAGGATAGGGGGGAGGGAATAGGGTTCACCATCTTCTCTAAAGTAGTAAGGTGAAGCATCAGGATTTTGTTATTTCAACAATGGTTTTTAGTAGCTTCTCTTTTCTATGGCTGACATTCATAGTTGGATAGATATACGTCCCAAATCTGTGGCGACAGTTAATTTCTTCTAAACGGTAAGTCTCGTGTGTGCCTGAGCTGGGTTCAACAGTTTTAAGGCAGCAGAGTTGTCGCAGAGGTAATATCAAGAGGGAGGGGGGGGGGAAGGGGTATTGGTAGGGGGGGGGGGGGAGTATTGCTGAAATGCTTAGATCACCAGTCAAAGTCCAGTACCAAATGTGGTATTTATGTTGAGAAGTCCCAGGATTTATTTTCTGTGAGTGATGAAGAGGGTTCAGGGAGCTGCATCCGAAATATCTGCGTGGGAGGCAGCGTGAGCCAGTTCCCGGAGGTATGCCTCGGCATCTTTGGGGGTAGAAAAATCCTTGTAGGTGGATCCGTCATAAATGCGCAGTTTTGCCGGATACATAAGTCCAAATCTGCGTCCTTCGTTGGCCAGTTTTGTACATACAGGTGAGAAAGCTTTTCTCATTTTTGATAACTCTGCGGAGTAATCTTGGAAGACATGTAGCTTATGCCCTTCCCAAGTCAGGTCCCTGATTTTCCGCGAGGCCGTCCAAATTTCAACCTTGTGGAGGTAATTCATACATTTGAACAAGGTGACCCTAGGTCTTGGTCTGGAGGGGGTGGGTGGTGGGCCTACTCTGTGTATTCTCTCCACGACCATGTCGCGGCATGTTTCTTCAATTTTTAGCAGAGAGGGCAGTGTGTTGCGTACAAATTGTGCCAAAGCCGGGCCCTTGATGGATTCGGGCAGGCCCACCAGTCTTATGTTATGCCTGCGTGACCTGTTCTCCAGGTCCTCCACCCGGTTCCATAATTGGTAATTCTCTGTATTCAGCCTTTTGATGTCTCTTTGGATGTCTGTGACCTCATGTGTGATAGTGCTAAGCTGCTGCTCGTTTGTGGATACTCTATGTGATAGCTGTTGCAGTTGCTGGGTTATGTCATAAACTGCCTTGTTAAGTAATGGCGCCATAGCTGCATTAATGGCTTCCACCACATCGGTATATGTCACTGGGGCGTCTTGGCCCTGACTCACGCTTCTCCTGGGTTGATTATCCCCTCCTGCGGCTTTCTTGTGAGCTGGGAGCTCTCTGTCTCCACTTTCTGCTGGTGACATGTCTTCCGCCGTCCTGCGGCGTTCAGCACGCGGCTGCTGGGTTTGCTGTGACCCATAGTGCGCCGGCGTCCCCGTTTGGCTTGGAGACCGATCCATCGCTTGTTGCGGGTAAGAGGGATGGTGAGGAGGAGTGAGGGATGTATAGAGGCTCCAGGAGCCGAGTAATGGTAGCGTTAATCGGGGCGGGAGACGGAGCTTCAGGACGGAGCTCCTCACTCCATCAGACCGGAACCGGAAGTCCGGTGGAGCGCTATCTAATTAAAAAATTATATGGATATATTGACCAATTGGGTATTACATTAGTATTTTAATATATCACATTATATAAAAACACAGTATATACGGTAAAAAGCAATCAATTAAAGACAATATTCACCCCTACATTGAACCTGGATCTGGAGATATGAATGATTAAAGTCTCACTTGTTCCTGAAAACGCTCTCTTGTTTTAAATGGAAGTGCTGGATTGGCGGGTGTCCATGAACCTGACTTGTAGCCTGATGTTTAAGTACTCCCGTCGTGAGGAAAGATGACACACATCTCACGGAATGGAGGGCTTCAAGGATTTAGCAGGTGGTGGTGTCCCTTGATTTTAAGTCCAGTGACTTGGTTCGAAGAAGAGAGCTGGTCCAAGCGAGAATATGATGAAGAAATATTTGTAATCCACAAAGGTCCAGTGGGTAGTATACGCCTTAACGGGTTTTGTCATCCACAGATGACTTTATCAAAGGCATGCCATCTACAAGCCTATGCCAAGCTTTGTCTCCCTGTATTGTTCCTTTGTACGGCGCTGCGAAACACTTGTGGCGCCTTATAAATAAAATTATAATAATAATAATAATAATCTGCAAGTAGTGTCCTTATCTTCTAAATATTTAGTCAGATCTGTCAATCATCACTGTGTGTTTAACGCTGGGCAGAGTTACACCCTCCGCCCCCTCCCAGCGTTATACACACACCACCCCCTCCCAGCATATCACTCTGTGTATAACGCCCCTCCCAGCATTATACACACACCGCCCCCCTCCATACAGTCCATAACCCAGATCTTTCACTCTGCGTTCCTCCCCATTTCCCACCGCACCATCCCCAGCCAGATGCGGATACAGAGGGGGCAGCATGGGACAATCTCCTACCCCCCTCAGATGCCCCTGCATCAACATGACCCCGAATGCCGCCGGCTACCGAGCACAATCCTCCACCTGTCTTTGCTAATGACCGCCCGTACTTAGTCTTACCTACACAATGGGCGGTGGCAGCATGAGGAGGAGAGCATCAGCAGCACCACCCCGCCCGGACACGGGTCCACCAGTAGACCTGTGCCGCCAGCAGACTTGTGCCCAGACATGGGTAGGCGGAGGAGACCCATCCGCAGCAGCACTAGCACTCTGCCAGGACACGGGTAGGAGTGGGGACCAACCGGCTGCAGAAGCACCGTTCCTGGACACGGGTGGGGGGAGGTGCCCCGTCCGTACAGGTACAGCCAGAGCCGGGGGGAGCAATCTGCTATAGTTGTGTGTGGCAGTGTCCTGTCAGCCCCCGTCCTCCTACCAGTGTCCCCAGTGCCACTCCTCACTCCCCTGCCAAGGTCCCCAGCCCCTCTTTAATCCCACATCAGCAACCCCCCCTGCTCTCTTCAGCCAGTGTCAAAAGCCCACCTTCTTCATTTCCCAGCCAGGTTCACAAGCCCCCCATCCCGCAAACCCCCCCCCCACAGCATCCCCATCCGCACTGCCACGCCACCCCTGCACTCTCCTGGAACTGTTATCAGCACACCTACTCATTCCCCCGACAGGTGCCTCAGCCCCCATTCATCCCCCAGCAGCATCCTCAACCACCCCACCAGACCCCCCTTTGGTCTCCCCGCTGTGTCACCAGAGCACCTCCTCATTCCCCCGCCAGATTCACCAGCCCCCCCTCCCCACAATACCCAGCAGCATCCCAAACCGCACTGCCACCCCCCTCCAATCTCCCGACAGTGTCATCAGCGCACATCCTAATTCCCCTGCCAGGTTCCCCACCACCACCCCCGGCAATCTACTGCCAGTGCCCACCGCCCCTTCTCGATTTCCCACACCAGCATCCCAAGCATAATTGTGCATGCAAAACCCCCATTCACAGTATCCACCCACACATCCCCCAGCACCCTTGCAACTGCCCGTCATTCAACCCGTGCACACCCGCACCTCACAAACCCACACCACCCAAACGGAAATCCCCCACATGTTTAACTCCAACCACCCAGTATCCCCACACCTGCAACTACCCGACCCGCTCCACCCCCAAACACCCTCCCCCACCATTGGCACCCTCGCACCCCGCCCACACCCCCAACACCACCACAACCACCTGCAATACCACCACAACCACCCCTCCAGCACCCACTTGCAAACATGGCCTGGTGTGGGTGTACACCTCCACCACCCGCAGTACAACCACACCACCCCTCCCCCACTGCACACCAGCCTCTCCTCCATATGCATCACGCACAAACATCCTCCCTCACCCATGTCATCCTGGTGTCCGCCGCACCAACACCGGCGGCACACTCCCACTATCCATCCCCAACCCAACTATCGCACCCACACACCGACAACTCTCCCACCCACAACACCCACATGCCGCCCTGCAACTTACCAAACCACACCCCCCAAACGCACCACAACCACAACTGCAACTCGACCACACACACACAGTATCCCCAAACCCACCACTCCCCCGCCCACAACACTCCCCAAGCACCTCCCCCTGCCCTCGCAATAAATATGTTCACAAGTTAAGGGGGTGCAGCCCCTTACGACGGTGTGAAGAACGCCTGTAGGTCGAGATGAATCATCTAGTTCATAATATGCAATAAAGTAATAGTACCTCTTATGCATATTACACCACGCAAAAACACCCTTATACACATTATACCACACAGTACTTCCCTTATACACATTATGACACACACCCCTTTACATAGAGTATTATGTCATACAGTATTACCCTTACACATTTTGTCCCATAGTAGACCCACACAGTAGTAACACCCCTTACAACACACAACTGTAATACATTTTTGCACTGCCATGTCCTGATAAAAATTTTGCACATAAACTTTGAAACATTGCTGTACTGTACATCATACTTTCTGCATTTTTTCTGTAGTGAGCGTTGCCTGTGACTTCACTATTTGACTCAGTCAACTCGGGTTTGGATTATTTAGATACTGTTTGTCAGTAGTGCGGCCAACAAGTCTGGCACATTTTTCAGTTGCTGTATTATCTCAAGTAAAATATCATTATGTCTAGAGTATATGTTCTATTAGTTTGCAACTAATTTAGTAAATAAAAATTAGTTTTCATGTGACCCCAAACTTTTGAATGGTAGTGTGTATATATACAGAAAGAGTATTAGCTATCCCTAGAGAACAAGCTATTACTCCTACACACAATTACTATCTGCAACACGCACTAAAATACCATGGGTGAATCGTTATTCTATGTCTAGTAGGAGAATTACCAAAGAGGTTAAAAACTATTGGCCACTATAAAAACAGTTTAAGATCTAACCAAGTTGGCTGATACTAACATCATGGTTTGTGGTCTATGTTCTGTCTTACCCATGTGGTCTATCCTAGAAGTGCAAGACAGAATGCCAAGTAAAGGATGGCCAATCATCGCTCGTCCATATGAGCAGACATTTGTTGGGTATCAGTGACCAACAGGTGGCAAGGCAATGTGTCTTGTTAGGACACAGTATTCCAGCATTAGATCAAATATTCCAGTGTCAACTAGAAGAGGAGATTGAGGTAAATGCCTATTACATGCTGAGAGTAAGTGGATATATAAATTGGACACCGTCTCCCCAAAAGGTCTCAATGACCAACTGGGTTTGCATTGTTTTTTTTTATGAAAAAGAAGGCAATACATATATATATGGCTGTACCAGCAGAAAATTAGAAAATTATTATTATTGATATATTCTATAAATATTGATTTTCTTGTTGGTCATGTATGAATTTTTCTTCTTTTCATTTTTTCATTTTTCTGTAATTGGCTATGTTTTGATAGCTATATTTGCCTTATCAATCAATTAATACAGATTCTCTTCAAGCTATGTATTATTATTATTATTATTATTATTATTATTATTATTATTATTATTATTATTATTATAATAGAATAATAGCCATTACTATAGGAGAAATGTTACACTATGTTTTTAATTTTTTATATGTTTGTATTGTTAATGTACACAGTAGTTTGTCATGCTCATGTGTCGATCTTTAGATCTGACACTTCCACCCTACTCTCTGCTGTCAGATGGGATCACAGCATTGTGCTGTTGCTTGGCAACACTGAGATGCGTTGCGCCCCTGGTGATGTCATGCACTGTGCGACTGCATGATTCCAGATAGCGGGTCTGGGATGTCTGTGAGATCTACACAGGTGAGTATGTTTAAGATTAATTTATTAGGAGGAGTCTGTGTGGGTATTTAGACTGTATGGTTTAGCAATAAAAACAAAAAAAACGGAAAAGTCTGACGCTAATTTACTTAGTCCTCTATAGGTTTTTATTCTTTTTAGCAGTGGTCCTCAATGTGTTTGTACTTACACAAAGAGAGGGGTTTAATAACCCATGAAAGTCCACATCAGCGAACCTAAATAGTTATTTAGACCCAAAAAGAAATTAAAAATTTGAGGAATTGCACTTTATTAAATTGAAAACACTCAATAACCACTGTGCTTAATTTTGTTAAGCGCTTGTTAGTAAGTGTTTCTATATAAATTGTATATGTGTGTGCATGTCTTTAAAAACTGATTTAAGCAGTAAAAGTAAAAATAATTACAATTTATTCCTATGCAAAAATAAGCCAGGAAAAAAGGTTATGTCTGGAGCAGGTGGGAGGTGCCCGGAGTTGCAAGGGGATACAAACAGATTTGTGTAAGACGCACCGTCTTACGCAAATCTGTGTGTCCCCATCGTGGTCCCATGCGTTTGGAGATAGTATTATCTGTTGTATCAAAAGTAGTTGTTGTTAAGTATAAAGTGTATCTGTTCCATTATGAAATTGATTTGTTTGTTGGGAAGTTGGGATTGTGTTGAGAAAATGTTCCTGACGTGGTCACATCCATCCTGATGTTTAATACAGGTATAGAAAAGCATGCTCTACCAAAGTTTTGCATTTAGAGAATGCTAAACTGTGGCAGGAGATGCTGCAATGTTTAGTTTCACAACAGCTTGAAAGCCACAGGTTAGCCAGGCCTGGTGTAGAATGGTGTAATATTGGCACACATGCTCTGGCAGAGTGGAGGTATCTTGGGGTACAGCTCTGCCATCTGCCCAAAATGCATTCTTCTTCCTGTATAATTTATTCATAATTTTTTTTTAATGCATCCAGTTCTATAGTGACACATATCGTTTAGAAGGAGACCTTAAGCATGAGTAATAAACCAGTGTATTCTAATTTATTGTTGTGTGATTACATTTCATGATGTGTAAATTACTGAAATTCATAGAATCTTGTCATTTGATTAATCATTTCTCATATCTTTCATCAGTAGTCCTTTACAGTTGGAACATTGCTATGAGCAAAAATAGATTAAATCTTTAGGGAGCACATGGCACTTAAAACACGAGCCCCCACGGTATAGTAGTTATTCACAAGAGGGTGAGAAAGCTACTAGTAGTTAGTGAATACAAAAGAGTCAGTCAAACAATTGTCATCACTAAGAAAACATACTGTATATTTTTAAAAGTTGCCTAATATCAGAGGTGAAAAGTTTAATCTGATAATCCCTAGTAGTAGATGCTGAATCCAAACAAAGACTTCTTTGGACCAGCTGAGAAGGGACAAAACGAGAATTTACTGTGCCTCACAGCAAAATTTTCAAAAGTGACACCCCTTATCTTAAGCTGGCCTTGCATAAGAACTTTATCAGTCCCAAATGCTCGATTTCGATGGGTCGTGCAATTGATTGTCTGCACATGTGTGCATGTCCTGTAGTATATCGGTAGAATGTGCTGCCCCACGTGTGGTTGAGAGGTAACTCCACCGTGGTGCACGGTTGATCAGTCAGTTTTGCTTACGGTTGATCGATCAAATGACCTGCATACGATCTGCATCATATGCAGGTCTTTCTAATGTATGGCCAGCTTTACAGTATCACTATCTAAGTATATTTATTTGCCGGTATTTAATGAGAGCAGAGTTTGGTCCTGTTTTGTGAAATAAGAGAGAACAATTCAACCGAGGTTGATGTTGGGCGCAGAGAGGGGCTGTTTCTCAATCAAGCAGCTTCTATTAATGGGGGATAACAAAAACGTCACAAAATGACAGAAAGAGGAAGAACATATGAAGGTTTTTTGGGGCACACTTTACAAATGGTAGTTGGACGATTTAAAAAATAACTTTTATTGTGTAATTTATGCTAAAAGGTTGGTACGCATATTTGCATTAATTGTTAAGATGCGAAATGAAAACAATAAAGAGAAATCAATGAGGAAAAAAATCACAAAATCGAAAGGCTGTCACAATAATATGTGCAAAATAATCAGAATAAAGACATGCTCCACAATTCAAAATTCAAAAACATCGGTATTGATTAGCATCCGTTTTGATATAAATAATGTCTTATTTATTGGAGCAGGGAGATCAAGTACACTTGACACTTTTCCCCTGCCAATTAAGTATGGTATTGGTCCCAGTGGTTCATGTATGTTTCATACGAAGATGGGGTGCTCCCTAAGCCAGACAGAGGTGTATCTGCTGTCCTGTTTTTTTTACAGCTACTGGTATTCCCCGTTGGTCTCCCACACAGGTACTAACCAGACCAATCACTGCTTAGCTTCTGAGTGCGGGATAGGGTTCAGGCCGACCAGTGATGTGTGGCCGTATTATTCTGAGGATGAGAGTACCACAATGTCCTTAGTAGGAAGCCAAGGTGTACTTCTGCTTTTTGACCATTAAAACCATGGTCTCCCTGTTGTTATTAGCATTGCAGGGGGAATTAGGAGTACCGGAACAAATGAGAGAGTCACAGAAAAATGAGTGTTTAGGAACAGATAGGTGGATGTCAAAGGCCCCTCTTCTGCTGTCCACCATCAACTTTAGGTGTCCAATGGTGGATGAGAGTGATAGGGCTCAGAGACTTGCGCAGCCAGAAAGAGAGAGTTGTTTGGCAAAATGAATGTACTGTGATCTCCACGGAGGAGTAGTATGGCTGGTGTCAGGACTGATGTTCCTGAGCGCCGATCCGTAATAAAGGGGTAATTTGCTGAGAGATGGTATTATGCATATACAGAAATCATACACATTAATGTGCAGTGAGTTTAGACCAGTAATGAGTAGGTTAATATACGCCCAAATAGGTGGTGAGTATCTCTGAATGGCTGGTATTAGTAACACATGCAAATAAAAGTAGTATTTCAATATCTTTTACATAGGAAGAAAAAAGAAAACGAAAGGGGTATGCACAGTAGAGTAAACGGCTTGCACAAACGTGATGGCAATTATCGCCCTTATTGAGCAGAGGAAAGATATTCAAATAGCCGCAGCTTCTATGCACATATAATGGTAGTGATTGTCCCTTACTAACTGTAGTAAGTCAAGAAAGATTGGTCCAAGTACATATAGTTCCCAACACTAAATGATATTTACGGGTATACTGATACAGATAAATAGATGGTACCACACAATTTATCTCTCGCGAGTTCTGGCTGAACGGCAGGGAGTGCTGTGTTGGTCACAGAGACCGATTCCACGCTGCCTCTGCCTGCATTCACACTGGGAGATGCAGGGGCAGTCTGTGGTCTCCATGTCCTGACCACCTTGCAATGTTACCTGACTGGCAGGAGGCCGGAGTCGGTTGCACTTTAGTTGGGGGCTGGGTGGCGTACAGCCGCTGTGTGCGGTCTCCTGTTGAGGCGCGCGGTCTGGGTAAGGAGACTGAGCTGGGAACAGCAGGGGGGGGGCGTGTTGTAGGCTTGCACGTGCATCTTAACAATTAATGCAAATATGCGTATCAACCTTTTAGCATAAATTACACAATAAAAGTTATGTTTTAAATCGTTCAACTATCATTTGTAAAGTGTGCCCCAAAAAAACTATATATGTTCTTCCTCTTTCTGTCACTTTGTGACGTTTTTGTTTTCAGTTGTTATGCTGAGCATTTTTGGGAGCACCACCAACCAGACACCACTAATCGACTGAGTAGCAGTGGTAATTATGTTGGTATAATCAATTCTATGTACGTTATCTTCAATAATGTATCTCTTTTCCAGTGCCACTCCCAACCCATATTGTATAAATATTAATGGGGGATAGTCAGTCCCCACAGACAAAAACAACTAGAAAAAAGCAAAAGCAGTGATAATAAAAAATTGAACAAGTTATTGAATAAAAATATGAATAAATACATGCACGTCTACATATAATAAATATTCAGGTCTCAGATAGAAGGAATGGGAATGTCCAGCGATAAATGGGGCAAAAAATGATGGGGGTTGAAACAGCTTCATTGATGGGCAGATAAGTTTACTTTACCATAGGAGATTACTGCTGGAGAAAAGAGTCAGTAGCCTCATCCCAATCGATACAAAGATAAGTCCTCTCTATCGTATGCGGCAGTAGGAATTAATCAGCTGAAGGAAGGAATCCAAAGCAGCATCCCAGTAAGTTCGGTTTGATGGAGTCCACTCTAGTTTGTGGTATTGGAGTTGGTCAAAGGCACACATAGACACACAAGATGGTCAAAGGCACACATAGGAAATGCCCAAATTAAGATGAAATCCCAGTGACCAAAGTTGATCCGATTGACCTTGAAGGTGAAATCCTGCAACACCTGACGTATTTCACTACCAACCTGTAGCTTTATCAAAGGTACTGCACATTCGCTCTCTCCCTATAATAGCCTGGACTGGCAGTCCCAGAGGGAGGAAACATTTCCAAATGGAACTGCCTTACTGCAGGTGACTGGCAAGTCAGACTTCCAATAGGAAGTCACTGCCAGACAAAGTGATGCTAGTGCAGTCTTACGGACTGTATCTGGTTTCACTAAAGCTGAGCACAGTGTTGAATTTTACTTGGGGTGCTGCAGTCCTATAACTTTCATTATAAAACACCAAAGCCTTTTATAATAAACATTACATACCACCCGCTCAATGGGCACTGCATCACATTGGCAACACCAGGACATGGTTCCACCTTGTAAAAAAAGGGGAGATATATTAGATATTTTATGAAAAAAACACAACAATGAATGTACAGGATATATATAGTACTGTGATAGGGAGTAAAAATCGAAGCAATGCAAAGGTCAGGCAATTTATGCCAAGGTTTTCATTTAACAAGCAGCGGGTTTCGCACTTAAGTAACTTTAAACCCCTGTTGTTTCGCCTGGATACACTTGCACCCAGTCTCCTAGTGCCACTTTATTCTTCGCCCATATATATATATATATATATATATATATATATATATATATATATATATATATATATATATATATATAAAATAAGCATAGGTTCAGGCACTCACTATAATGTTATTACTGAGCCTGTTGTCCTCCGTGTGTAGAGACGACCTCCATAGACAATACCAGTATACGGTGGCACTCAGGACAATATGACACCGAAACCAGCCACTTAAAGCCAATGTTTTAATGCAGAATTCTCATTTTCATCAGAGGCATAAATACATATACAATAGCACTCACCATTTATGTGTTTAGTACCTCCACCATTGCCCCCATGTGCACCGTGCTGTATCCCAAGGAGGGCACCCGGAGCAAGTTGTCTCAGAAGGAGTGAGTGCCGATGCTTTGCTACACACACACACATGTATACACATACCGACGGAAGGAGGCACTCAGTCACGGGTAACAAAATATAAGCTGTATTTGCACCAAGCGCTTTCAAGGTGTATCCCTGTCCTCAGGGCTTAAAATACATAGTGGGGGTATATATATATATATATATATATATATATATATATATATATATATATATATATATATATATATATATGTATATATAGTTGTTATTTTATATTATTCTATATAACAGAGAACCCATTCAGCAATATGTTTATTAGGCAACCAATAAGTAAGATGCAGATGTCTATGTCATTTGGTAGGCAGACAAACTTAAATTACATATACACAGAGTACATTCAAGGAGTATCACTTAATTCAATGAATTCTTTCCATGTGCCCTCATCAGTACTCCTTGTAAGACATCTGGAAAGTATGATACATAGCAGTTTTATTCAATTCTTGCAGGAGAAGCTCAGTGAGGATGTGTGAGAATGTTTTCACAGAACCCAATCTTTCAGAGCCTCCAAAGGAAAAATGTCTATTTCCGTTCTTACTAAGATGTACACTGTAGGAATGGGAACCCTAATACAAACAACAGAAGAGAAAGGTTAATGGAAAAGACAGTACAATATGGAATGGCAGTATCTTCTAAATTCATATTATGAACTGTGATGTTAGATTCTGTGCCTCAAAACTTTCAGACTTTTTTTTTTTACTACTCTTCACAAAATCTAAGGAGAAGGATTACACTGTTTTTCATGGATATATTAAACACATTTTGTCCCCTTCCTGTCTCATTATTATCAATAATTAAATTGCAACGTGCTATTTTCTGAATTGCTAATTGTTTGACCAGGGATGTGGTACAGCTTTCTGGAGAACCCATCCTCTATGGTTTCTCAAATGATATATGGTGACATGGAATAGCTGTTTTCCCATAAAATAGGTGCAGCAATACTGTAAATGGTGCTATTGAGCCAGAGGCACTGTAAAAGAGGAGGAGGCCCATGTACAGAATCTGATTGGGCCCCTCCTCTTTTGTGGTGCGGTAGATTCTGGTATCGTGCATGCTCAATAGAGGTATCCCCTAGGAACTTGGCATGGGCGCCATGTTCCTGGAGAACTGGGCATGGTCAGTGAACTCTAGCATGATGCCAGAGTCCATGCTCTTTTGGGCATGCGAGAATCTTTAGAAAATGGTCGCTGCTGCCATTTACCCACTGATTTTTTACACTACGCAGCCAGCACCATGGGTGTTTTAACATGGGTGTAGTGTGAGGCCCCCTGGGGGATTGAGGGGTCCGTATTCACAGCAGACCTAGCACTAATTGTTAATATGCCCGTGTATGGTACTACTAATTATGGTAAAGGCACTGGAACAGAAAACTCTGTGGGGGTAAACTTACTAAGATGGGAGTTCTGTTAAAGATGGGATGTTGCCCATAGCAACCAATAAGATTCTACTTCTTATTTATATAGCACCTTCTAAAAGATAATAGATGGATTTTGATTGGTTGCTATAGGCAACATCCCATCGTCAACAGAATTCCCACCTTAGTAAAATAGATTCAAATAAACCTGGATATAATAATTGCTTATTATGGCAAATCACTTTTACAATGTGTATTGTTTTCTTTTCATTTTTTTTATATTAGTTAAGTAAGATATAGTACTTTTGACATCTTAAAAATGAAGTGCTGAAAGCAGTTCAAGGCCTTGGAAGCAAGAGTAATTCAGATTATGCTGACTGCCAATACTTTCTTGTATTTGCAAAGGCTGGCCAAACCTTCCTCAAGCAGATGCCAGTATGGTGAGGTCAGTGTGTGTGTGCAGTGCAGGTTCTGGTGACGCACTGGTAGAGGAGTTTTGTATTATACAGGAAATATGAAGTAGACACTGTCCTAAAGATCAAAAAGCACCTATATAAATGCCTACAATATAAATAAATAAAATATTTAATCCACATCACCTCTGGATTTTTTTTAAATGTTTCAACCAGTTATAGCCAACTTGGGCCCTTATTCTGATTGGTGCGGCCGGATCCGATTATGCGGCCAGGACCGTGCGTGCGAAACCCCGCCTTCCATACGGATCACCAACTCCGTCCGTACGCGGTAAGAAGCTGGCCGAACGGACCGCACGTGTATTTTTCACGAAATACGCCTCCTCCATCTCAGGGAACCTCCCCCATCATTCGATGGTCGCAGACCATCGAATGCAGGACCGAGTGCTCCACCAGCTCCCGCAACCTCAGACCACACGGACATTTTTCCGTGCAAAAGCAGGGATCTGGGCGGGCAGCTGACATCCGGCGATGTCATATGTCCGCCCCCTACACGTGCGTCACGGCCGCATTCCCATACGTACGCCCAGCGTTTGCATGGGAACGCCCATGAAACGCGGGGCGTATGCATATGGTAAAGAGCCCAAATAGCCCTTCACGCCCCTCTCCACCCCCTGTTCGGAGTGTTTACATTTCATGCGGGATTTGGCCGTTTGCCCCGCCTCTGCACATGCGCAGACACAAAACATCGGCGGTACGAACGCACGCGGATATTACCGCACCGACCAGAATAGGGGCCTTGGTGTGGAAAACATGCACTTTTAGGGGTCACTGAAATCTGGATTGGCGAAATGCTGGCGAAATGCTGGCTTAAGTAGCCAAAAACATAAACTCATACTTGACTACCTTCATGGAAGTTGCGAAGACTCACACATTTTGTGGTAGTCCCCTGCAGCCCTGGAAGAACAAATGGATCTCCAGCATCATGCCCGCTTCCTAGTGCAGTTTACAGGATGGGGAGATAATAATTGTGTATTGTGTGCCGTATTGAGGGTGCGTGGCTATATTCCATTAGTGATCATGAATAGCCTCCTAACTATTAACATTATGTTTATTGAAGCTCTACATGTGCTGACCACAGCATGGAACCCTGCCTGAGTACACATAATCAGGTTACCTGTACAGTAAATTGGTGCTGTGTTTGAGCACAAGCCGAGGACATACTAAGAAACATCAGTAGGGCAGTGGCAGAGTGTGTGAAGCCCAGGTGCAAAAATATGCTCAGGGCCCCTCCCTTCTAGGTCCCATACTGAGACCATGTGATTGCCAATATGTCCCCCGTTAATGAAATAATAATCTGTACCCACTTTAAAGGCCGTGCCCACCATGCAAACTTTTTGACTATATTGTGTACAAGCTAGTTTTCTACCTTAATAGTCAGTCACCAGTGGAATGATTCCATGATTATGTGTAAAACACAGTTTAAAATATAATCTTATTAGTATTATAATCTTATTAGTGTTAAAATCTTATAAGTGTTGGGCAGTGATAAAGATCTGAGATATACCTGCGAGTAAACACAGAACATCCCTGCATAGCAGGATCACCTTGGACATTACACTTGCTGATTGAGATGTGCTGGTTCGGTTTTAACCGGATTTACTCGGATCTCAAAGCGGGATCTTATTGGCTATCCAAAACATGTGACAGCCGATAGCCAATTGTAAAAATCCGAACCTGCGATAAATTGGCAATAAGAACTGAGTAAATCAGAACCTGCACATCTCTACGTGCTGTGTTGGTACATCTCTATATGGCCTGGCAAATCCCATTTGAAAGTACCTGTGGAAGTGGAGCATGCCATTTTTGATTCTTTGATTGTTCTACCAGATTCCTGTAGTCCACTTCTACCATGAACAGCACCCTCGCACAGCATCCACCGCTCACTGCCAAAAGCCTGCAGCTACCAGAAAGGAGACGGACCTGCCGCACACCGCAGTGGTGATCTGGGACAACATTGTAGCTTTGATCCTTATGCCTAAATACTTAATTAAGTCCTCAGGTTTCATTTAACCTTCTACCAATCAAGTTATCTCCAAGGATCCTAATCAGAGTCAGTTTGTTTTGACCATAGGGGAACAAATCCCAAGAATTGCCTATATAAACAGATAATTAAATAATACCACTATTGGGAGCAATATTATAAAATTATTACTAAAATGTGAATGCCTATTTATGCTATTGTATATAGTAAATCTGAGTGATATTCGGCATGTTTGGTATAAATCAGGGGTGAGGAACCTTTTTTGTGCCAAGGGCCGTTTGTATGGGGAAAAAATCCTTCAGGGGCCATATGTAAAAATTTCTCTTACAAATTGTCCTGCTGCAGCCGTTTCACGCTCTGGCGGCTGCCACTGAATAGGACTGACAGTCTCAGACTGCTGTTAATTAAGAGGAATCTCGCAAGAACTACCAACTTCTTGCGAGAATTCCCCTGTACTTGACTCCTGGCAAAGGGTGGGAGGGCCACTCAAATCGGCTACGGGGGCCGCATACGGCCCCAGGGCCTGAGGTTCCCCACCCCTGGTATAAATAAACAGTTTATTAAATGATTTCAAAATTAGGAACAATATTGTAGGATGATTAATGGCACACATCACATCAATCTAATGGTGCCACTCGCATCATACTAATTTAATGTAACTAATGTAACCACATCCATGATTACAGTAATTGAATCAAAGGCACATAGGTCATAAGCTCATAAGGTTTTATGTATATTCCTATGATCACATAAACATGTTCACTTCTATGATTTATGCTGTTATAGTATATGACCCTACCCTATTAGAAATGATCTATAGTATTATATGAAGAGAAGGGGCGTAGCTAAAGGTTCAGCTTGGGGCCCCCCTACATACAACAAAATTAAAATCTTGGTCTGTTTATATTTTAATGTAGACACATAATATGCCCCCACAGTGCCAAATACACATATGCCCCCACAGTGCCAGAAATGCCCCTACAGTGCCAAATAAACATATTCCCCCACAGTGCCAGATACACATATGCCCCCACAGTGCCAGAAATGCCCCCACAGTGCCAAATAAACATATGCCCCCACAGTGCCAGAAATGCCCCCACAGTGCCAAATAAACATATGCCCCCACAGTGCCAGAAATGCCCCCACAGTGCCAAATAAACATATGCCCCCACAGTGCCAGAAATGCCCCCACAGTGCCAAATAAACATATGCCCCCACAGTGCCAGAAATGCCCCCACAGTGCCAAATAACATGCCCCCACAGTGCCAGAAATGCCCCCACAGTGCCAAATAAACATATGCCCCCACAGTGCCAGAATTTCCCGCCAGCAACTCACGATTATTGCTGCAATGCTGCCTCTCTATCCAAGGGTGTAACTACCATAGGTGCAGGGGGTGCAGCTGCTATGGGGCCCAGAGCTGAAAGGGGCCCACTTTGCCTGTCAAAGTATTATGTGCTCTATACATTTTTCCGCATTAGGTGATAAATAGGCGCCCTTTCAAACTTTTGCTATGGGGCCCACATGTATCTAGTTACGCCACTGTCTCCATCTGCTGCTGCTGCTGTTGGGCGAGGGGGGGGGAGATCCGGTGGGGTCAGACAGCCTCCTGCTCTCCCTGGCCGCTTAGCCAGTCACTGGCTGCGTCCAGGCAGCCTCCTGCGCTGGCCACGGCTTCCAGAACACGGACGCGGCTATAGGAAAATGGCCGCGGCCATTTTCCTGTAGCCGCGGCCGTGTTCTGGAAGCCGCGGCCAGCGCAGGAGGGCAGCCTGTGACTGGCTAAGCAGGCCGGGGGGACCTGCTGCCATCGGCCCCCCTGGCTCAGGGGCCCGGTCGCAGGTGCGACCGCTGCGACCCCTGTAGCTACGCCACTGTATGAAGTATCATGCTTAACTAGTTACTGGTTTCCACATAGACAAAGGTCCTAATTTAGACCTTAAGCAGCCCATACATGCTGCTATGAGTGCTGACCCGATGTGTGCTTTGAGGTGCGCGCACCTCATCGCACAGTACAAAAAGTACTTGCACAACTCATGCACAGGCAATGCAATGCAATGTGATCCGTGCTAGTACAGCACGGAAAGCACACCCACAAAGCAGCGTGTATGGGCAGCTTAACACAAGTTGCAATTTTCTGCGAGAGGCAGGGAAAACGCAGGCATGCCCAGAAATTTGATGGGTGTGTGATGTTAGTACCAGCCCTGATCTGACTGTTATTATCGCAGCCGCTATGCACACACTGGAAAAATCATTTGATGGTGACCAGCATGCGAATGGATTTTCAGCTAATCGCAGGGCTGCAATATTTTCTCTAGCCATGCTTAGCAATTCGTAGGCTTGCAGGGGTAGGATTTCCCTTGGTTGGGGCAATGACTGATTGCAGTGCTCCGAAAATTAGCAGCCGTGTGATCAGTTCTGAATTAGACCGAATGTCTAGGTTGACACCAAAAACTCAACACGCACAAGCTCCACATTGACAAAAGGTCGACAACAACAAAATGTCAAGATGGAAAAGGTTAACACAGCATGAGTTTGTCATGATTTTGTGATCTTTTCTTGAACTTTTCATACTCTGACATCCCCATGGACTCCGATTGGGAACAGTAAAGTGCAGAGTGCATCAAGTCCTAGACATTGGGCCTAATTTAGACTCGATCACAGGACAAATTTTCATGCTGCACTGCAGGTGGGGCAGATGTAACATGTGCAGAGAGAGTTAGATTTGGGTGGGGTGTGTTCAAACCTAAATCTAAATTGCAGCATAATAAAAAAAAGCAGCCAGTATTTGCCCTACAAAGAAACAAACTAACTCACCCAAATCTTACGCTCTCTGCACATGTTACATCTGTCCCACCTGCAGTGTGCATGGTTTTGCAAATTTGTCCTGTGATAAGGTCTATTTTAGGCCCATTGACTGTCACACCCCTATACCACACCACTGGTTACCAGCCTGTCAAAATGAAAGAACATGTTTAAGATTCTTTATAAGTAAGGATATAGAGATAACAATAACATAATTTCTAAATATATTAAAGATATGTAAAAGTGTTGGTCTGTAAATACTGTGATGTAATGTGAAAACAAAAAATGTACCTTCTGTAAGGGGAATAAGGTGCACATATTTAATGAGGTATGGGCCATGTATGAGAAACTGAAATATAAGCAGCTTGTTGGGAATCATGAGATTTCCTGTTATATGACAGCAAATATTCATTTATCCTGCCCATAGACTTTTGCGAATGGGTCAGTGTACATTGGCATTATGAAGCAAAAATGTAATGGGGATCTGTTTTCTAAAAATAGGGAATAGCTTTTTCTGTTCTTTGCCTGGTTCATATCAGCTTAAAGAATGTGATGAACACATTTGTGTCCGAAAGCTTAAACTAGAACTCATAAGTAAGGTCAAATAAGGTTGTTTTTACTAGTCAACCATAATTGATGCTGACATACAATTGTTTGCCGTTAAAGTATGTGCTTTGCATGAAACACAATGTTCCTTTTTGACATAAAGTAACTTCCCAGCTGTAATAGTTTACTACTCATTTTGATACTCGAAAAAAGCAATGCTGCTGGTAACACAAGTATACATATCATCTAGAATATATTGAAAACTTTTAACTGATACTGCAG
Organism: Crinia signifera; assembly: GCF_055691185.1. NCBI lineage: Eukaryota > Metazoa > Chordata > Amphibia > Anura > Myobatrachidae > Crinia > Crinia signifera. The sequence continues at coordinate 274,418,458 of NC_139217.1, read as the reverse complement.
GACGCAGTGTAGCCACCCTCAGATACATTATCATTGATCATGTTCCGGCCTCAATACGCAGGGGCAACGGCTCACTGCAGCTTTTAAGGTGTGAGGCACAATGGATACAGCACCTCAGCACCCTTGCTCCAAAGGGCCTGAACGAAACAATACTATTTACAGTATTTGTTACATTATGTATTTGCTAATGTATGGTCATGTACACTCTTTTGATTACCTGCGGCTACCGGCCACCCTGGGCACCTGTTACCATGTATTGTCTGTACTTTTTTGATTCGATTTTTTATCAATCTATTCTGTTGCCACGGTTACCAGGACCCATCTGACGATGTCATGTTTAGGCATATGACAGGGGGAAAGCTTGAATTTATGACATAAGAATATAATATGTGAAAAAAAGGGGTGGCTATTTCATAAAGTTACTGTACAACACTTGATTTAATGTATTTTGATTTGACAATAACATTATTTTAGGATAAAAGAAAATTAGGGATAAACAGTTGGAGGAAAAATATCATAGCTTTTGTTACAACATAAAACAAATGAGTTAAAAATAAATTGTTGTTCTTGTCCAATAACTTCTCCCATCTGTTGGTGAATCATGAGGATCTACAGCAGTAACTCATACCATGGGAGGTCATAAAAGCCGTTTCGATCTTAGTGATTGCAAGCATACTTGGCTATGTTTTTGAAAACTGAGCCCTGTTCCTTCCACATCTAGAGAATAAAATCAAAACCACTAGCCAGTAAGTTAATGGAAAAAGCATTTGAAAAGAAAGTTAAATAGACAAAAATGATTAAGTGTGAATGTCTCTGCTTATGTAATTTCAGGAACGGGGTTATGAAGCCTCCCCAGCATTACTAATCATTTGTAGCCCAGATATGACTGAGAAATACCTTTTGGTGAAAGTAATGTACATATCAGGCGTATAAGTCATGATGTAGTAATGGAACATTGCCTCTCATACAGTTTCATAAGCATCAACTCTTGAGCCATTCATTTATACAGTAAATCTGCAAGATGATTGCAGAATACAAACAATAAAAGTCAGAACCCATATTTGTATGACTTACGACCAATGTGTAGAATTAATTGTGAATTGGCGGTGGTATATGGACAGCAGGCGGAAATGACCCCACATTCACATAATCATTATCCCTCAAACATAAAACATTTATTATTTTCAAAAAGCAGCAGTAAACATTGCGGTGGTATCAAGGAGTGTCATCCCACCAAGGACAAGGTTGCTCAGAGGATCTACTGAATGATATCGGCTGATTGTCCAAATGAGCTTATCTACCATTGATTCTACCCTCTCTATTGCTCCTTTGCAGTAAAATGTAAAATATACTTTACTTCAGTGGTTCCCAATCTTTTTCGAATCATGGCATCGTAGAGTATCAACATTTTTTCACGGCACCCCTAGGCAATTTTTGTTTTAAATTAGATTGGGTTTATATGTGTTCCCTAGGGTCAGTTATGTGGAAAAGGGCAGGATTTGGGTCTATTTGTACACACTTTATGATTGGCAGCCACCAGCACTGGTTTTACTCATAAACAATTAACCATAAATAATTTGAATTGGTCCTGGACCACCGAACCAGGGCACCCCTGCAAGTGTCCCAAGGCATCCCAGGGAGCCACGGCACACAGTTTGGGAACCACTGCTTTACTTACATCCTGACCTTATTTGCATACATAGTATACTGACCTTTCTTAACACAGGTGTAAAATACATACCCGCCAAGATAACACTTCCAATACAGAGCATTGAGGTTTGTTACCCACAAGCTTGATGCACATGGGCATGTCTGCTTCATATATATCAGACATTTGCTGTGAACATTTTTAAAAAATAGCAATGCAAAAATCAGCAATTTTGTAAGGTTTCACTGCTTTATATGGATTGATACATCCTGCTTGCGGTTATCTCTGTGTCTGCCCACATGGCTGCAGCTGCTAGCGAACATGAGGTACAAGTGTCCTGGTTGTGGGGTTATTGAAACCTGATGAGATGGCTGCAAATTCGCTGGGCTAGACAGGGCTAGCCAGGGATAGACAGCTAGAGCATTACTGGCCAGATTTATCAAATCTTGAAGTGAGATATAAGGTGAGATTTAATAGGATGAGAGATTCAGACAGTGAGAGATTTGGTAAGAAATCTCCAGTTTTTTTAAAGCAGCAATCAAACTGGTTTTGCAGTGTAAATGATTGCCGCTTTAAAAAAACTGGAGATTTCTTACCAAATCTCTCATTTTCTGAATCTCTCATCCTATTAAATCTCACCCTAAGTGTCACCAAATCAGCTCATAACTCACTTTCCAGGCTGTGTTTGAAAAATGACAAGATATAATTTTTTGTTTCTTTATCTCACTCCATTTTATCTCTTTTCAAGCTTTGATTTCCCTCTATGTAACATTGGGGAACGGTCAATCTGATGCCAGGGATTTCAGAGTCGATTTCCATTAATTTTGTGCTCATGATCATGAATATGCCATGCTTACTTTTCAATTGGCTCTAGATTGTGAGATATGCATATGTCTCCTCCCAGCATTAGTGAGGAGATATGAATGTGTTTTTTGTCTCAAATGTGGCTACCAGTTACGTTATCACAAATAAAACAAATACTTGTTATTGTTTAAAAAAAGAAAAACTAAGTTGATTCTGAGCTGACTGAACATACTGCCGTACCAGGTGCTTTTACAGATAGGGATGCCTCTGCTTTTGTTTAATGCCAATTTATGTAATTTGTCTGCATCAATGTACAGTTCTGCATAATATATCATAATACTATTGTTGATGATAATAATAATAATAATAATAATAATAATAATAATAATAATAATAATAATAATAATAATAAGTGAAACTGATGCTTCATTGTGAGATTTCACATATGATTAAAAAGTTTGTAAAATATTCCATGGGTAATATAAAACCAGAAAACCAGAAAAACAAAGACATTCTATGACTCAAGTTTGACTGAGTTACAAGATTTTAATTAAAGTTCCGCAACAAAGTACTGATTTGTTATGACAGATAAAAATTTACCAGATTCATTTAATTGTTTATTGTTATAGTATTTAAAGTACAAGAAATAGAAAAAACATAATAGCATAATAAACTGTAACTAAATGGACATGACAAATTAAAATATTAAATTGGGACTGGTACAATATTTTTCTCTACATAAAGCAGCATGGGTACTTTCTCATATTAATCTTAGGGGGGTATTCAATCTCCCGCCGCTATTCCTGATGTGTTAAATAGCGGCAGGGCCCTATTCAATGCTGTCTTTCCCTACTTTAGAAGCAGTCGGGCCCGTCCTGCCAAGAACGTCCATGGATTGTCGAGCTACCGGCCACAGCTTGACGATCCACGGCTGTATCTTGTGTCCACGCCCCTTTTTTGGCATACGGCAGGTGGGACATTGAATCCCGTCTGCCGATCCAACGTCAAGCCAGCCGAGAACAGGACAGGGTCACAGTTGTCGCGCCAGTCCAACAGTCATTATCCAGGATTGGATATCCCCCTTGATCTTTGTTTTAACGATTAATGATACATCTTATTTATTTAAGTTTGATTAGTAAGGTTTCTCTCCAAGCTTTTAAAAATATGCCCTTTCAGTATGTTTAATTATTATTATTATTGTTATTATTATCCTTTATATATATTTGGCGCCACAAGGAATCCACAGTGCCCAATTACATAGTACATAAACAAATAAGCAAAACAACAAAGTGACTTAAGGCCCCCATAAACAAACTAGATTTGGGCTGATTTCACCCGTTCCCGACAAAATGGGCTAAGAAATCGTCCCAAATTGGGTGGTACTTGTGTACAATCACGGCTCCCACGATGTCCATCGCATAGTAAAAAATCGCATCGCATTGCATGCGATCGCATGCGATTTTTAACAGAAATGCATCCAAATGCATTGAAATTAGTATCAAACATGTTCAATGGCCCCAAATGTCATTTTTCAGGCTGTACCACCCCCACTATCAACGCGAACCCGAAGCGCGTCGAGCGCAGCGACCCTGCAAGGGGCCGCGGTACGCGTCCTACGACCTTTTCATACCCCCACTATCCACGTCGGCGTGGAGTTGAGAATATCAACTTCGGGTTCGCGTTGATAGTGGGGGTGGTACAACCTGAAAAATGACATTTGGGGCCATTGAACATGTTTGATACTAATTTCAATGCATTTGGATGCATTTCTGTTAAAAATTGCATGCGATCGCATGCCATCGCATGCCACTACATATGGCATGCGATGGCATGCGATGGGAGCCGTGAAAGTACACAAGTACCAATTGGGTCAATGTGATGTCCCCTCAGGTCCGATGCGTTGTTCCGTGCGCATCGGACCTGAGTTGGTGGTCGGCCTGGCATGCATGCGCCGGGTGCAGAACAGGGGTCGCTTGCGATCAGTCACAAATGACAAATAAAGGGCCGCATGTGATGAATAACATGTGACCCTGCCACCCGGTAAGGTCCCGGGCATCTTGCAGGTGATTGGCTGGGCATACAGTGCTGCGAGAAATAGCAGTAGTGTATGACCAGCTTTACAGTTCAAGACAATGTAGGACAAGTACATGGTACATAAACATATCTGCATCAGTGGACAACACTGAAATAAGTATTATGGTGGCAGAAAACGAAGGGAATTAGATGCCGTTGAAGGAAGTATTGAGTAGATAGTTTATGTACAGTAATAGAAGGAAGGGCACGTGAGAGGTCTGCCAGTTATGGTATAGTGGATTCAAGCTGTATAGATCGACCATGTTATGAACCTGTCTATTTAGAAGCCTAAAGATAGTCGACCACGTCTAGATCGACAGTAATGGAAGTTAGAGGCCAGTGTTATAGCGACAAGAGCATGGTCACATGGTAGCTATGATTTTTTCACATTTTTTGGTACCGAATATCACAGGGGTCCCCATGGACACTGCACAGTGTCCCTTTGCATTGCTTGCTGCGCTCACTATGCTATGGGTATGATGCCTTGCTATGCTTGGCACACTATTATTATCTCACTCTATGTCCACTTGCATAGGAACGTCTGAACCAAGTTGACCTGTGACATGCAGCACCAAAAAAAGGTGTTGACCATGTGACCATCAACCACACTCCCTTCACTCTAACGCTGGCGTCTAACTTCCGTTACTGTCGAGCTAGATGCAGTTGACTAGCTTTAGGCATCTAACTAGATGGGTTTGACTAAGCGTAGTCGACCATGGTCAATCTAGACATCGTAGATCCGTCAACTGGATACCGCCTAGATAACTCCATGGTTATGCTAGTAACTGCAGCTGGAAAAAAATGCTGAAACGCCAAGAAACAGGTGCATACAATATTATATAAGGAAGAAATGATAAGGAACATTTTTAAACTACAGTGTGTAGATTATCAACAGTTAAATAAAAAAAAGTTATGTTGACAATAGACAACAGCACACAATTGTGTAACTTTGTGATTTTAGTGATACAATCATTTTACGTAATCTTTTATGAGATTAACAATGTTCCGTCTTGTGTTGCACCTCAATGTACAGGAAATATTTTACAGCAGATTTTGACACTCTGAAAGTCTACACAGAGTCTACACTGAAAAATGAGAGCAAGAGTCATCAGTGGCAATTTTTGCATGCAGCCTATAGCAGTCTCTCCAGGCCCTGAGGTGACACCCTATCATGGCCTCACACTTTTATGGGTATCAGATCCATTCTGTGTTCTCTCAGTTGTTAGATGGAATCTTATGCATTATGATTGTGGTTTAAAGGAATAGACTATTTTTATGTTCAAGCAATAATCAGAGCTATATATTAAATTATTGCATTGTTTAAAGCAGAGTTAAATGTATGCCTGTTTGCGGCTCATATCATGCATGTTTCCAAACTGCACCTTCTACAGCACGCTTGTCCAACCTGCGGCCCTCCAGATGTGCTAAAACTACACATCCCAGCATGCCTTGCCACAATTTGGCTCTTAGGGAATGCTAGAATGATGGCAATGCATGCTGGGATGTGTAGTTTTAGCACATCTGGAGGGCCGCAGGTTGGACATGCCTGTTCTACAGGGTCGAGCGTGTGCAAGTTCAAGCAATGAAGAATTCGGTACTTTTCAATGCCTCTACACTAGCAAGTAGCAACTGAGCATGTGATCCTGGGTTGTCAATGCACATAGGGCCACAGTTCAGTGAGGGTGTGTGTTCAGAAATGTGGGCTAAGCAGACCTGAAGGTTAGCTGTTTGCACCAGGTATAAGGTGGCACAATGTGCACTGAACATCAAAGGGAGCAGACCAAAAGTTGCATACAGTCTGTATACTTAAAATATACACATTTATTTCATTGCACACAATTTGTGATTAATTCTGCATTAGGAAATTTGAAAAAAACAAATGCAACTTAAAAATGTTCATCTTAAAGCTGTGCAAAGAATAAATCAGCATCATGTAAATAAATGTAAAGGGGATTACTTTAATGGCCAAAGATAAACAGGCGCCTAATAAGGTGTTGTGTGGTCTTGCTGGGGGATGTCAAACCCCTAAAAAGGGTACAAGTGGCTAAAATAAGTAGAGCGCTAAATAATGGTAGCGATTTTTCAGCTGTGGACCCAGGGGTAAGAGATCTTGGAGCCAATTCTAAATGGGGAGTCGAAAACAACCAGAGATTTCCCAATACTGTTAAGATCAGTAGGTGCTTCCTGACATGTTTTGTTGTCCTACTGACAACTTTCTCAAAGTTTGGAATTGGCTCCAAGATCTCGTACCCCTGGGTCTACAGCTGAAAAATAGCTACAATTTTCCAACCATTTCGGGACACCACCACCTGCTTATTGTGGATTACAAATATCGCAACATCGTTGAGGACACCTCTTCATTTGAGGACTGCATATACTGTATCCTCCAGTCCTATTTCAAAAATCCTGCAAGGTATTTGGACTCCCATAATTTATTTCAACATCAAAATGATCCATCCAGGGGAACTGAGCATTTCCAACCACCAAAGAGCTCCTCAAAAAGGACAAAAAATGGGACTCCAAACAAATAAGTATATAACCTTGATTCCCACATTCTTAGTATCACATATTCTTATATCATATGTATTAATATTTGTCTTATATTTATACCCCTATCTATGTTCTGATTTATACAAATAAATATTGTGTATTATCTTAAATAACCAATTGATAATTTTTTTAGCGCTGTACCTATTGTCGCCATTACGTAAATAAATGTTAATTAAGTTATACATTTTGATTTATTGTCTTTGTTTTAATGTGGCTTATTTACTAAAATCTGTGGTTAGCCTTTTTTTAAAAGTGACATTCTTTATTGCCATGTACAGTGATGATACGTGATATGTGATGTTTTTGGAACAATTTATGAAGGGTCAGTCACAGTGACACTGTCTCCAATAAGTGCTTATGCAAACAATGTATAAAAATTAAAGTTATAGCTACACTATCGTTTTATTTCCAGGTTCGTACATCCCCCTTAAGCGGTCTAGTCCACCAGAGAGGGACCAAAAGATCCCTCTCTGGGTACTCTTCTTTATAGAGGAAAGCAGAGTAATACTATGTTTTTGGACCTAATTAAAAAGTCCCTTAACTTGTTCAGTGGCGGATTTAGCACAGGGTTACCAGGATGGTCACCCCGGGGCCACCACACATAAGGGGCCCCTGCACGGTGTGGGGCTCCTGTCACCCCGTGCTTGAGCAGTGGGATCGGGGAGCGCAGGTGGGCTGGCGCAGCGCAGGCGAGCTGGGGGTCCCTGCTGCGGTCTGGGCAGTCAGTGCCAGGGTCCCTGCCGCGGATGGGAAGTCAGCGGCAAGGTCCCTGCAGCGGATGGGAACTAGTAGCCAATACCGCTACTAGTTCCCATCTGCTACAGGGACCCCGCAGCTAACTTCCCATTCACTGCAGGAACCATGGCGCTGACTGCTCAGACAAATGCAGGGACCAAACTCCCCGAGGGGGGGGGGGTGAATGTGTCTGTGGGGGGAATGTGTCTGTGAGAGGGGGTGTCTGCGGGGGCCCCCACAATTTTGTTGTCCAGGGCCCCAACAGACTTTAATCCGCCCCTGAACTTGGTAGTTATTTATCTGTATGGCTGGGGGTGGTGTAGGGAGTGTTGAGTTGTATCAATAATTCTGGTCTCCTGCTTGCTCCCCAATATTGACAGCTAATGTCACCAGGAGGCGAGACATAAGTCTGGCGGCAGTGGGAGGTGATGCATAAGTCTGATGCAGCTAGCAAATAGTCACACTACCTCTGCCAGATAGGGTTTCAGTACTTCCTCATCTTTGCGTAGCCGCTTTCAGAAAACCACCATTGTCCCCTTGCGGGCTCGCTGCACTCGCCACGCTTTGGGCTCGGTGTCTAGCTCTGCTTCGCTCGCCACTACATTTCTAAAGGTAATAGATGGTGGTGTGGACACAGGAGGGTGGCGTGGACCCAGGGTGGTGCGGGTTACGCTACTTAAATTCCGTAGTGTAAGCTGTGGCTGCAAAGATGAGGAAGTACCAGGGTTTCTGTAATAGCAGGGGAGTTTCTTATAGGAAGCACTCTCTTTACTATCGCAGCCTTGACTAGCAGTTTTGGTGGGGGAACACCTCCCTCAGTGATTGCCTGTCTGGCTGTGATAAGCAAGGAGCGCTTCTAATGGGAAGTAACTGCCATTGCTAGGCAGTTGCTGCAGGTGGCAGATTTTGCTGGGTGGCTGTAGTCTGCATTACGTAACACTATCCCATTAGAAAACTATTGGGATAGCTGCTATGAATACTATTGTTAACAAAGCAAGATATATGTATCTCCAATATGTCCTGCTTTATATCCTTGTCAAATATGGGTAATACTTATTTATGCATTAAACATGCAGAAGTAGCCTCAATATTTATATATTAACCAAGGCAAGCACTTCCATGTAATCTAATCATAATAAAGTTACAATACAATGAGTGTTTGTTATTCTATTCTTATGCATATAACATTGCTGTTGTGTTATAATCTCTTATTACTAAAGTTGTGCCACTAGAAGTGAGAGATTTTGGGCAATTTTTTCAAAAAAAATTTAAAGTGGCAATCATTAACACTGCAAAACCAGGTTGATTTTGCCATGTAATTGATTGCTGCTTTAAAAAAATTGGAAAACTCTTCCAAAATCGCCCTAGATGTTTAATGTGCATCCTAGATCCATCGTATAACCTTATTGCAGTGTGTATCCCAGTGGGTTGTGTTATTAACAAAAATCATACGTACTGTGTCATTAAATATCAGCTATTTATTGATTACAAAAAATATTCAAAGTAACAAAATGACCATTAAGATGAAATAAAAATGACATAAAATAAAACAAACAGTAATCATCATAGTGTTGCTTAGTAGTTAAACAGGATTATTGTAGTGAAAATAAGAAAGATCATTAGTTATAAATTAATATAAATCGTCATTTAAATTTGTATTTGCCACAACGTCCATAGAATTAATTAATAAAAGCATACACAAGGTTCCATGTCCTGGAACCTCTTGCATTAATATTGTCTGGGGACATGAGGTGTGTACTAGGACCGGATGTGCATGGTAGCCTCCGATTAGCTTTAACCGCTGCTACAGTATTGTTAGTTTTTTAAGCTGATCTGCTAAATCTGTGCATTTCCAAAGTATATATTTAATAAATAATAAATAGTTAACAAGTGCAGGGGACTTATGTAGTGGATGCTCCCCTTAAAATAGACAGAGAAAAGATATTAAACATAGTAAACCCCTATTACTGTATATTGATCAGAAACCATCATCTGGAGCTGCTGTATTATTTACATTGTCATTGTAATATGTAGTTACATCACAATTATTGAACTTTTTATTTGTGTTTTGCTCTTGTTTATATTTAAGGCGTCATTGTTGTGAAATATAAGGAATGAATGGGGTTATTGAGAAGCTTTATTAGCCTAACAGACGACTTGTTTCTGCTGCTGGAAAACCTTTAGCGGGAAAATGCAATAGAAACATATACCATGCATTGAGGCCATTACTTTAGACTTTTATGTTGCTGCATGGCAGGTGTGCGGTGTAACTCATTTACCGAATGGAAATAAAAATGTCCTTCGCTTCAGGGCCACATTGTTAATCATTCACAATTGCAAAACCATGTGCATATAGCAAGCTGCCCACTGCCATTTTACTCTCATTTGCTATTCTTGAATTGAGAAGAAGGTTTCCCTCATAGAGTGTATTTTTCTCTCAGATAAGCAAAACTTGTGGGAAAATATGCACCTCTGTGCTGGTTACACACTGTAGGTCCAACATCTGTCCATGCACGTGCTGTATGCCAGAGTTTGTGTGTACAATGGTTACACATCCATGATAAGCGGCAGGGCTATGCATGTTTTATTAGTACACATGAAGGTATTAGGCCGCACTGGAACACATATCCTTCACACTTGAGCAGAAACAGCTCTGTCACACATACGCTCCAGGATGCGATGGATGCAAGCAAAACTAGGACGATCGGTGGGCATTTTGCTCCAGCAGAGACGCATTAGATTGTACAATTCCAGTGGACAGTTTTCTGGGCATGACAAAATGTTCCCATCTCTAACATAATAGATGACTTCTTCATGAGCCATTCCGTAGTATGGTTGCATGCCGTAAGTGAATATTTCCCACAAAACAACTCCATAAGCCCAAACATCAGACTCTGTTGTATAACGGTTGTAAAATATGGATTCTGGAGGCATCCAGCGGATTGGTATGGCATCATTCTCATTTGCTTTGTAATAATCAGCTGAGTATATGTTCCTAGAAAGACCAAAATCTGCAATTTTGACCACCATGTTCTCACCCACCAAGCAGTTCCTGGTGGCCAAGTCTCGATGTACAAACTTGCGCTCTGAGAGGTAGGCCATTCCTGCGGATACCTGACGGGCTATATGTAGTTGATCAGTACAAGAGAGAGGCGATGGATTCATATCTGAGAGCCTGACTTTTGCAGCAAGGCTACTGTGGCTTAGGCTACTTAGAGCTCGTGGTGATCTATGACGCAAATACTCATTTAGATCTCCATGGGCCATATATTCAAAAAGCAGACACATTGGCTTCCCAACCGCACACACACCTGGAAAGGGATTAAAAAAACGTATTATAAGCAATATAATCAATTAGTTTATTATAATTGTGTTTATTTGCTGTTTGTGAACATTTGTTGTTAGCACCCTCATAATCTCCTGTAGACCATATTGACATAAGCACAGACAGTGACATGAATGTAAGATTAGAAAACATCACTGACTTACTGTAGGCCTTAAGCATACTCTATGCTATACATTTTTGTTCACACTGAATTACACTACTTCTAGTAAGTTAAAGTAGTAGATAAATAATCTAGAAAAGTTCAATTTAGGCTTCATCCCTGTTTCCTCTCTAGAAGTATTGTAGGAAAATCTGCTATGTTACTAATTGTGCCTTAAGAGCCTATACAAGGTGTAGTTACACGCTGTAGGGCATTTATATACCTAAAAATCAAAGTTCGCTTTGGCACCCATCTTTAAAAACAGGAATAACCTGAAGGCCTATTACGATTTTGCCAAACCTCCACTGCTGGCCACCCGTAATTGGATTAATCTGAGTGGAAATGCCAATGGTTCTCATCAGGTATTTACAACAAGCCGCATACATGATCTCATTTTATGTTAGTTGTTCCTGAGCTTGGCTATTCCATTCTCATTCCTCCATGGTTTTAACAAATGAAAATTACAATGTGTGCTTCTAGTTAATGTTGTACAAATAACTGACCATGGACTCTTCGTGGGATGACTTCACTTTGGAATGTAAAGAATCCTCCACTCAGAAAATCATTAATACCACATACTTCTTTTTTTTTTTTTTTATACAAAATAACGTTGTTTCAAAAGACTTGTAGAATCACGCATTAGTGTGTAAAAAGGAAAATGTATCCCGCTTTATAATGTCTGTATTCTAAGAGCATATGCAAAAAATAAGTGAACATTTACATGTTAAGATGTCAGTTTGGGTGTAAACCTGCCTAAAATGTGTTTAAAGTGTATATCTTTATTCTGGTGTATTGACTAACAATAAAAGTACTATTATATATGTGAAATGCTTTGCATGAGGGATTGGTGAACCCCTGAAGTCCCTTTCCTGATATAGTAAGGGACTTCTGTATAACCACCCACACCCCCTCCCCCCCCCACACACACACACACACTGGGTGGGTTGTCTTGAGGGCACTGCCTGGCTTCCTCTGGCTTCTGCACTGTGGAAGAGACTTTAAGACATCTTCCACAGTGCTGTTTAAAACCATAGAGGAGATTTGTCAGAATGTATACATCAGGTCAGCCATGCAGTACAGCTGATCAGGCACCTGGTGACAGGGGCATACAAAGGGTACACCCATCCCCAGCCTCCAGCTTCAGAGGGTTACTGAGGTTCGGGTGTACAAAATGAGGCCATGGCGCCTAATAGTGATTTATGTGATTTAACAATACAGATGCAGCAGAGTGGATGGGGCTTTGTTGCTAATGCCGAATGTCACAGTGCTGAGTGTGTATTTTATGACGCCCGCTGCTCGTACAGACGCCCCCTGCTCGCTGAGTTCCCTGCATGGTTGCGAATGGATGTTTTACATAAAAATCCATTTGCAGCCTTGGGTGCGGAGTCAAATCATTCGATGGTCATGTCTTAGCTTTGCGTGTTCCCTCTACGGGAACAGGGCAGGCTGCTGACATCCGGTGGTGTCAGCTGCCCTCCCCCAGCAGCCGCGTCACTGCCTAATATCCATGTGACTGCCCAGCATTTTCATGGGAACACCCATGAAATGCTGGCCAGTCCCATGGGTGCGTCTCTTCGCTGCAGCCCCACTTCCCCAGCCCACACTGGTGGGTGTGAATGGGGCCGCAAAATCTCTTAAATGTATTTTAAAAGTATTATTTTTGGAAACATGTAAATATTTTTACCATTAAACATAAAGGGCCAGATTCTCTAAGCTTCAAAAGTGATAAAATAGAGAGTGATAAACAGCCAGCCAATCAGCTCCTGCCTGACATTTTTCAAACACAGTCTGTGACATGGCAGGTCACAGCTGATTGGCTGGCTGTTTATCACTCTCCATTTTATCACTTTTAAAGCTTAGAGAATCTGGCCCAAATACTTAAAGAAAAAAAATTAAAACTTCTCCTTGATTGTGGTGTTATGGCTATTTCTTAATACAAAAATGAGTTACCAGACCATCAAAATGACGGAACATCATGATATTGATGTCAGCTCCGCCAGCTGGGCACGCCTTAAAAGGGCAAGTCTTGAATTGTTTCGTCGGACGTCATCTATTGGCCACAACACTTCCCATATAAAGGGGAGGAGCAGCGTAAGCCTTTTATTATATAGGATTTGGCAATTTCCTTCTAATATAAGAGGTAACAGTAATACAATGCAAATGAAGCAAACTAACACCGATACACAGCAATATATATATCAATAAAATGTAATGTAATTTGGTAGATTTTTGCTAGGTACGGATGAGTGAAATGCTGCTCACTCTGAGATGAGTAGATTGGTAATAGCTGTTATAGAAATATATGACATTTTCATCCAGCTGCTGTTTACAGATGCCAAGAGGAATGACGGCAATAAATGTGATTACAAAGAAAGCTGACCACAAACAACAGAATGTGCCTGATCAGTTTGTGTAGTAATACACACGGATGACCTATTCTGATAAGTTATTGTAATAAAGGTGACAGCTGAAAATGCATCTTATTTGTTCCGCTTCCTACTAATGGTGACCTCATCATGAATCAACAAATTGGTGGATCAGTTCTTGTAATTAGTTGAAGTGTTTCATTCTGAAATACATTATATCATTTGTTTTTGCACTTGAAACTCTCCTTAATGAGCTGCATATACAGGAAGGTATTCAATTGCTTTATCGCTCCCGATCCTCCGTCTAAAGTGAGAGGAGATTGCAGGGCAATATTCAATTGATGTGGATTTTTTGCGCATATCGTGCTCATTATGGTCGGGTTTAGCGACACTTATCTGCTAAACCCGACCACAATAATAGGGGCAATGAAAAAAGTCCCATTTAATTGATCAGACAGGTGACTTTTCATGCATTTCAGGGGGTAGCAGGCTGAAATGATGTTTTCGCACCCATCTGCAGAAACAATTGAATGCCACTAGAGGGCGTATGCGGTGCAGGGACAGCCGCAAACAATTGAATACTGCCCACAATGATAATTCTCAGTATTTACATATTTATAGCCACAGAACTTGCAACATGTAGGGAAGGGAAAAGGTCGCATCCTGTGGTCTGTACTAAGGGCCTGATTCAGCATGGGCTACTAAGCAGCATTCATTGGCTGCTTAGCGAGCCCATAAACGCTGCATGCCGCCCAGCAATTTATTTCTGAACTATTTCCTCACCTAGAAGCTTTACGATGTTAGGGTGATCAAATTCTGCCATAAGTGCGGCCTCCCTCTGGAAGTCTGCCTGCATATCAGGAGAGGCTTCCTCCTTCAGCATCTTCACAGCCACCATGGTAAATGGCTCATAGGGAAGTAGACCTGGTGCCCTGCAAGGAAATTCACATTATATATTAATCACATTTTTCCTTTACTGTAGATCTGCAGGAATCTGGAAATGGAAGTACCGCAACATGTTTTGTTTTGTGCAAATTGTACAGCAGCACATAATTGTGGTGACTTATTTGACTTAAATTGATAAACCCCGGAAAAACGTTGTTAAATCATAGTTTATCGTTGTCAAAGGCAGAAATACCATAGGAATTAAACAGACAAGAACAAAATAAGTAAGTTAGAAAACTAATAATGACAGTGCCAGGTTAGATGGAAAAGTACCAGTAGACAATTTTACAATTTGACTTTATATTAAAACAGCTGTACACCCATTTATATGAAAATGTCTTTCCCTGATATGACAGGGATCAGTGGCAGACCTATAAAAAAAATCCATTGCCCTAAAGGGCAGCATATGATTGGATGTGCTTGCACCGTACACATTCTGACTAACTTTCAATTAAATTTTGATATAATCGGAGACTTCTGAACTGACGCTGAATCAATTGAAAGTCATCAGTATTTTGCGCTTAAGAGACTTGCTTCACTAGTAACTAGTAAACATTGGAACCAGGGACTGTGACCAGCCTGGGAAGTTGAGGAACTTCCGGTAAGTGAAAACAAGCTTTAATATCAGTAATATGCCCCAAATGCTGGAAAGATTTTTGTTTCACTGGTATACTTACACATTGGTTCAATGAGCTCTTCATGCCTCACCTTTGACTTGATGCTACACTTTCATGGCTCTACTGTCTTTATTACTATATCACAAGGTATAAGCAGCACAGTGGGCCTGATCCAAAGACACACAATTACTGCTTTTGAATCAAATTGCCATAGCCTGGTTTAGTAATTCCTGCGGCTTTAACGGGATGCTGGAACACTCACTGATTTTACTGCAGTAACACTGGCACTCGCACGATCAGTCTGAAACAGGCTACTCTTCTCCATACACATGACTCCAGGGGCAAGCGCAGGATCTTTCCAGTAGGAAGGGGGGGGGGTATCTATCTGTTAAGCCGTGTCTATGGCTATATACTGTATGGTCGACATTAGATTATTTAAACAACATCTACATATCACACCGTACTTCATTAAGTATGTATAATCCTTATCACAGTGGAGCACCAAGTCTACATTGCTTCAAGGTACTTTAAGGTTTAGCTCTCTCCAGCAAGAAAGAGGGGAATACAGTATCATACCTCCCAACAGAGCCTCTGGGTCATGCCCCCATAGCGGCAAAATGGGGCGTGGCCTCGTGGGGGGAGCCGCGAGTATAGACCATGCCCCCAAATTAGGCCACGCCCCCCAAAATTTTGGCGCTCCTCTGGCGCGCAGCAGCAGCTTCCCGCCTGCTGGGCTACTAAAGTTGGGAGGTATGCAGTATTACTGAACTGTATATATAATGTGGACAGTATAATACAGCATACAAACAGAATTAAATAGTACCACTGTCAATCTCCAGGTAGATCACCAACTCCTTAGATCAGTTCTTACACAGGCAGTGCATCTGATAGGAGATGCCATACCACTCCCATCACCCCAATATTCTGGGCCCAATTCCCTTCCCTGACAGGTACCTGAATAGAATGCCCATCATAATGGCAGGCCTATGATAATGAATGGAACCTCCCGGGTTCACCCAGTGCATGGTTTCTTCATAGAAAGGAAGTCCCCAGGCAATGTTACTGAACTTCTTGTGACACAAGGATGTAAGAAAAATTGAGCTGATCTATGATTGGCATTGGCAACAGTGGCAGTGGGTGTGTCAGGGGTGGATCTGTGTCAGGGATTGCATAGGAAAACACAGTTCCATAAGGTTGCTCAGACTCATAAGTCTGATGCCAATGTCGATTGTGCAACAGCTGGTGGGCCCATTGACTGCAGCATTAGCAGCATTTAGCAGTAGTAGCTGTGACCAAAACTGCAGCTGCTACTGCTTTGTGTCTACCTCTGAATCACCCCCATTGTCACACTGAATTTACCTTCCAGAGTGTAGGTAGAGGAAAGTATACCAATTCAATACAAACAGAAATCTGGTTGGGAATGAATTCTCCACCCCAATGCAAGGAAGCATTAATACTTACCACTGTGCCAGCACAACTAGAGCAAATTAGTGTGCAAACAAAGTTTTAATGGTGGATGTTATATTTTGAGATATCACCAGGAATGCAACATGTAAAGATTCAGGTTTAGCTTGTGCTAAGGCCACCAGTGCCAGTAGAAGGTGCTGTCTGGGTTTCAGTGTAGTAGTTCCTAATACTATCACTCCGTTCTGCTGCTGATATTATGTAATGTGACATGGCTCACACATTACACAGATGCACAGGATGACAGGAAACAAGATTAGTAAAATTAATGGGGACCAGTCTGGTGTGAAGGACTGGGAGGGGGGATGTTGGTGTGCAGGAGAGGCAAGATGGTGTACAAGGGTGACAGGTTTGTGTGCAGCGGAAAGGTTGGTTTGCAGAGGGGTCGCAGGTGGAGCATATTGTTGTGCAGGGGGTCATATTGGTGTGTAAAATATTATAACTATGTATGTATTATAGCTTTCAACATGATTATTTAAGATCAAATTGGAGACCAGTAAAATATATATGTATACTGCTTGGAGAGCATGTCTGCATGCAGGGGTAGTATTTTGGTGTGTTTGGTATCATGTTGGTGTGCTGGGTCTCATTTTGGTGTGCAGGGTAAGTTTGTTGATATGCAGGGTGGCATGTTGGTGTGCTGGTGGAGCATGTTGTTGTGCAAGGGAAGTATGTTGGTGTGTAGGGGAAGTATGTTGGTGTGCTGGAGATGTTGGGGTGTAGGGGTGTAGAGGAAGTACTGTATGTTAGTGTGCTGAGGTAACAGTTGGGGTGTAGGGGAAGTATGTTGGTGTGCTGGAGATGTTGGGGTGTAGGGGAAGTACTGTATGTTAGTGTGCTGAGGTAACAGTTGGGGTGTAGGGGAAGTATGTTGGTGTGCTGATGGAGCATGTTTGTGTGCTGGGGGAGCATTTGGTATATTGAAGGAGCATGTTGTTGTGTTGGGGGACATGTTAGTGTGCTGATGGGCATGTTGCTGTGTAAGGGTAAGTTGTAGTATGCAAGGAGAAACACAGTGTATAATATATGGTATCAGGGAATGAGAACTTTAGAGAAAATATTTGGCTCAGTGGCAGTTCAAGGAGAGCATGCACCTGTATACAACCTCTTTTTGATCCCTCTAAGTTTGTCACTGGTGCCTGTCCTCAGTAGACTCAAGTCAGAGTTTTTCACTGATCTCTGATTTTTGCAGTACCAGTCTGCTCCATGTTCCTGGTGATATGGACACGCCATGGAGCATAATTATTGTGCACACTGCACACCCTGCACCCATAATTTGCCCATTCCCATCAGTCCCCAGTCTGATGGGGGACTGATGTTACAATCTATACTACCTACCACATATACACACACAGAGATAGGATTGTGGGAGGAAACTCCCTGGTGGAAATCCATTCAAACAGGGAGATAACATACAAACTCCACACAGTTAGAGTCATGTTGGAAATCCAACCAAAGACCTCAGTGCTGTGAGGCAGTAATGCTAACCATTATACTAGATGTGCTGCCCTGCTGAAACAAGAATTAGAATAATTGTGGAATATTAGCTAATACTCAAAATCAGGCATGTCCAACCTGTGGCCTCTCTAGCTATTGTGAAGCTACAAGTCCTACCATGCCTTGCCACAGTTTTGCTATAAGGGAGTGCTAAAGCTATTGCAAGGCATGCTGGGATATGTAGCTTCACAACAGCTGGAGGGCCAAGGTTGGACATGCCTGCTCTAAATTAAAATAAACACCCTTTAATACTTTAAGATAACATGGGAAATGTAACTCCTGACCTCAATGTCTTTTTTATGCAAGGGTTTTCTCAGGCACATATTACATGGTGAAATCGGATATATGGCATGTCATTACCCCCTTAGTAGGCTCGGTAAATGGCATGACCCTCATTCTGCACTGACAAACTTCTTGACTACACGAAGGCTGAAAACAAGCAGAATAAACAGAATGCTGATGGTTGACGTATTATTGGCACTAAACACAGAATTATGTCTGAAGAAATGAAATACTGCACTGGAGGAATGAAGGAGGTTGCTAAGTTTAGCAATAGGCATGTGTTTAACATAAGACAAGACAAATATTTTAATAAGACCAGCAGCAACTTGTGTTGATAAATGTCAGATATGAACATATGGTAAAGTAGCGATACAATATAAATCCAAGCCTGGCGTATTGCAGGATGTGTGATATGTATGTCTCTCACCAATGATGATGAATGTCACTGTTATACCAAACATTGGGGCAGATGTATTAAGCTTTAACAAGAGATAAATGCAAGGGTGATAAGGAGAGATCACCCTTTATCTCTTGTTAAAGCTTAATACATGTGCCCCATTATTACATGGCATAAGTGAACAAATTACCAAAAATTAAACAATATTATATATATATATATGTACCTTGCTTGAAATACTCTTCCAAAAGCTCCTTCTCCGATGTCTCGGACATATTCAATATTGTTTCTGGGATACTCAAGGCTTATGAGCTTATGGTTGAGGAGTAGAGGCATTCTCTGATACATGGGGTTCGGATGTAATCTATCCAGTACAAGTTCTGATGGAAGAGCTGTGAGAGTCGGTGCGGATTCCCTGAAACAGCAAGGATTGTTTTTACTGGATAAAATGGTGCATCAGTCCTTTATTCTTCTAATTCAGTGGTTCTTAAACTCAGTCCTCAGGACCCCACACAGTTCTCGTTTTCTAGGTCACCCCACAGGTGCACTCATTACTGACTGACACATTTTAATAGAGCCACAGGTGGTGCTCAATATTTCACTTATGATTCTGTGAGGAGACCTGTAAAACATGCATTGCGTGAGGTCCCGAGGACTGAGTTTAAGAACCTTTGCTCTAATTGAGTAATGCTATCTTTATATCATTTCATGAAAAAACGTATAGAAATAATATTAGATTAGATTGAAATATGTGACAAATTATGTGTTACGGTCACAGCTGCAAAAATTGACACTAAGGCATCCATTATTGATAAATGTTTATAATATACGTAAACGTATCAACTAAAAATAATGACAGAGACACCACTGTATTGGAGTAAAGGTCACAACATTTATTAATTGGATGACCTGATTTAAATAAAAGAGGATCACAAGGAAGATGCTGCCAACGCCAGCTCCAGTCAATTAGATCTCATAAAAAAAGGAGTGGTCTACAACTGCCTCTCAACTGTGCATAACCTGCACTCTGTGCTCAGCACCCTCTACTATGGTACAGTGTGGATGTTCCTGCAGAGAAGCACCCATTGTCCCCCTGCAGGGGAAGGACACAACCACTCTCTTTAAAAAAGGTAAGTGCTAAAATGACCCCCTAATGCAACACTTGACTGCTGGCTAGTACCACCTTACCACTTCCTTAGCCGTGACTACATTTATTTATAAAGAATTAGTATGAACAACAAGTGCTAGAAAATGTTTTGGGTGGGTGGGTCTTCCAAACTGGAAAGAACCTGATATAAATTCAAATCTCCTCTAAATATTCCATTATAGTTATACACTCCTAACCAACATGGTAGGCTAGATTTGAATCAATCACCAAATAACTGACACCAAAATCTGCCTAGCAACAGTACAGCAAAACTTTAACCAATCACTTAGGGGGTTAGCATTACTGGTCAGTAGGATTGCCTGGCTTACTGGGATTCATACCAGTTGGCTTTATAATGCTGTCAGCCGTACTGTGTAATTGCCTGATGCTATGTTAGCTTGTATTAGAACTGCACTCTGTGGGGCTTATTCAGACTTGAAAGCTAATTTGGTATAAAATGTTCTAAATGTAATACCTAGCCCAGCTGCTAAGTATTACAACTATATTGCTATTTTCCTCAAACAATTATGCAATTCTTCTGTTTTTACATACAGTATTTAGAGAGACATTGGGGCTGATAGTCTGTACACACCAACATATCCCTGACCACACCCACACAGTCCCGTAACATGGTAATGAGAGCCATATACACCTTTTAACATCAGTGTGAAATGGAAGGCATACTGATTTTTTTAACATTTTTGACCCAATCTCCATCCTTCTTTTTACTTTTATGAAACTACCACCGTACACTGAGAGGAGATTTGGTCCAGCTGGTTCCAGAATGAATTGATGACACTATGTGGTGTAACGCACCGCACTTTATGAGGCATGAAATGAATTAGAGCACTACTGTGGGGTCTAACACAAACAGGTGCTCTATTAGTGTATGATGCACAAAATCAATTAGGGCAATATTATGGGGCATAAAATAAACAATCACTGCGGAAAAAGGTAACTCTCTAGAGGTCCCTTTGTTAAGGAGTCCACAAAGTTCTGGCCATGTCCCTGGTTCAGGATATACTTTGATTTCAAGGAACTCTGTTGAACTTCTCGGAAAGCAGTCCAACCTCACTGAGTGTGCAGTCAAGTGTTCAAGGTGTGGTGATGTCAATGGCTAGGGAGACACTGGCTAGTATCCCAGTCAGATTTCCTTGCTTAAAACTTATAAGAATAATTTAACTATGACTAAAATAATTAGAAAAATTCTAATATGATATTATAAGTTAAAAATATCTTCTTTTTTATTACTGTAGTAATTATTATAGTCAATACTCTGGAGTATACTGACGTATGACAGGTGAGGCTCTGCCTCCCCTGCCTATCCCGCCAGCATGTCACTGCTATTATGTTTTGTCTGCTCGCATTCA
Organism: Crinia signifera; assembly: GCF_055691185.1. Taxonomy (NCBI): domain Eukaryota; kingdom Metazoa; phylum Chordata; class Amphibia; order Anura; family Myobatrachidae; genus Crinia; species Crinia signifera. The sequence goes on along the minus strand of NC_139217.1, from coordinate 274,397,078 downwards.
CAAACAAGCATTCACTAACTAAATATAACAACGGCATTGCAACTTCAGATTAAGTCAATTTCTATTTTCAATAATATTAGTAGATAGTACAGTGATATATTTAAATGTAAATGTAATGTGTGATATGACAGAAATATAAAACCAAATAAAACAATTAATAAAATGACCAAATACTAAAACCCTAACACACACACACATACACAAAGGGCCCAATTCAGACCTGATGGCATGACTGTATATTTGCAGCAGCCAGCGATCAGTTAAGCCATCATCCTGTTCCAGTGAAATCCCGCTTTGCAAATGAATGTGCTTGCTGTGTTAATGGATGCGTATCGGTGCACATCCATTCAAATATGTTCGATATCCTTCGTAACAGGCTCACCAAATCAAATGATGACAATATAATATATCATAAGAGGTTGTTAGTATATCATTGGCCAGTGATATTGGCCTGCCCACCAATCGTCCAGGTCACCTCTTGTCGAGCAAGAGGTGACCTGGACGATTGGTGGGCAGGCCAATATCACTGGCCAATGATATATTATATTGTCATGTAATGATCGCATAGATCATTTGCACCCCCTCTGACTCTGTATATACCACTTTATTCTCAGCAGATAGCACCTTTCATTACTGAAGGGTGTGCAATTTAGAGCCATTTTCCCTCACCGTGCATGCGGAGTGTTCACAGATGAACGCATGTGTGAGGATGTCATGGTTCACAAATGATCACAGGACATCCTCGCACATGCGTACTGTGAACCATATGCATACGCAGTGTATCAATAATAGTCCACTGTGCCAATTGGCAGCCGTGCGACCGTGTCTTAATCGGGCACAAAGCCAACACTGACAATTGGTATGTGAGAACAGGAAATGTCTTCCAGAAGAGACCCCCTAAGTCATATAAAAAACATAAGCCATCCAGAAATACAAACTAAAACCTCACCCCATAGGCTAAAAGGGCAAACTAGCAGCAAGGATTAATCCATATTGTACAGTTAGCTAGCAGACTTGAGTTCTGAGGTTTTGTGACACTCCCTCCACGAAGCCAAGAATCATAGCATTTTACAGCTGGTGTGGGGGCTACAATGATGCCATTCAAGGCACCATGCCACCCACCCCTCCTAATACCCATAGCAAAGCATGTGTATTCAGCAAGTAATATATATATATATATATATATATATATATATATATATATATATATATATATATATATATATATATATATAACAGTGACACATCATACAAACTGACCTGTTAATATTTTTCAACTTTTTTTGTCTTCGGCAGCAAACAAGGGCAACAATTAACAGTAAAGTCAAGGCAAAGCTCGATATTATGGATATGATGACAGTCATTGAATGTGCTGGAGAGAAAGATGAAGATGATGATGGCATAAGTGGTACCTCAAACGCTGTTTTTATTGTTGTTGGTAAATGTGGAGGACCTTTAAAGAAGATAAAAAAGTAGTATGTGAACTGGAACTGGTTCAATATTCAATACAGTAAATATATCCCGAGTCTTTAAACTTCATAGGGGCCATAGTGAAATATCATGTCCCACATATCATCATTCTTTTGTTACTAGCTGGGCAAGTGCAGAGCTGGACCCACATTAATACAAGCATTAAGATGGAGATATCTTATACTGCAGTTACTCTGACTCCCCTTCATGGAGGTCACCTCTTCTGGTATTTACTTAGTGGGGCAACTAACACTGGCGGTCAGGGGCAGTATTGACTGTAGACTTAGTAGAATATCCCCAGTGGGTTGGACTGTTTTTTATTTAATCACAAGTTTCAATAAGAGCTGATTGGTCACTAGCCAAAGCTGCATGGCACCTACGAAGCTGGAAGGAAGCTGGCCTGGGCACAAAACTTTTTAATATACTTTTATCTCTTTCCACTAAATTGAGACATGCTGCAACGCCATGGAACAGAGAGAAACTGCACCTTTCTCTGCAGGGTTCCCCAGAACCTGACCATAGAGTTAGGATGTGATGCTGGGAGCCACCTCCTTAGGAAACACCAAGATTCCTGAGATAAGCCAGATAGGTACTTGTTTCCTAGCACGGCGCCCGTCGTGGGTGATCACATACCTTAAGTTAAGGTAACTTAAGGTATGCGATGGACACGACTGACGCGATATTTGGCTATATTTAGCCTTTATTGCCGGCAATGAGAAAATCGCGTTAATCGCGTCCATCGCATGCCATTATAATGGCACGCGATGCGACCGACGCGATCAACGCGATATTACATAGGGAGCAATGCTAAATTAGCCGGCTATTACAAAATCGTGTTGATCGCATCCATCACATGCCATTATAATGGCATGCGATGCGACCAACACGATCAACGCTATTTTATATAGGTAACAATGTTAAATGGGCCAATGGCCCAGATTTTTGATTGTAGAGGCACCCTAATGGGTAATGTGTATGTTAAATGCCCCTACATTGTTAACGGCAACCCACGATTAACGCCAACCCAAAGCGTGGCAAGCATAGCGAGCCCGCGAGGGGCGGCGGTACTCGGCGGTACGCGTCCTACGACCTTTTCATACCCCCACTATCCACGTCGGCGTGGAGTTGATTTTATATAGTGTGGCAAGTGCAGCGAGCCACCGAGCCCGAAGCATGGCAAGCGCAGCGAGCCCCCTCGAGGGGACACGTAATTCCTGTGAAGTAATGAGCGTCCCCTTGCGGGGCTCGCTGCGCTCGCCACACTTCAGGCTCAGTGGCTCGCTGCGCTCGCCACAATATATTAAATCAACTCCACGCTGACGTGGATAGTGGGGGTATGAAAAGGTCGGAGGACGCGTACCACTGCGCTCGCCACACTTCGGGTTGGCGGTGATCGTGGGGTGGCGTTAACAATGGGGGGGGCATTTCGCCCATGGGGGTGGTTATACAATGAAAATTGGGGTCTTGGGGGCATTTTGGGGGGCTGTAGGTGTGTGGAGTGCTGAAGTGATTGTGCATGGCCAAGCATGCCATCTAATGGAATAGCAGCAAACCCAACTTAGTGCCCCCTCTTCCCCAGGCCAGTGCACTCCTCTCCCCATTGCCCAGTTCCCCCATCTCTCACTGACCCCCAACAATCTCAATGTCTCTCCCTTTACTAGCCGAGTATGCACCACGTCCTAAAGTCTCACAAACTGTCATTGGGTCAGAAAATATAAGTTCTCCCTCGTCCAGTGAGCATGGCATTGTAAGTGCGGCCAAATCCCCTTTACTGGGCATGCTCCTTTGGCGTGCTCATATGTCCCTATATCCACTATTACAAAGTTGGGAGATATGTTGTATGGCATTAGAGTCATTAGAATGTTCTCAGTGCTAGGGGGTTTGCTTTTGGCCAGGCCTACATAGCCGGCCTCTTACTTGCAGGGGCTGGCAATTCTATCACGAGCCCCCGCCAGCAGCCGGCTCTCGCCAGGGGGCGCACGCGCACAAGCCTGGCCAAAAAGCAAACCCTGACGAGGTTTGGAGAACATTAACCCTAGTACTGAATGCCATACAACATATCTCCCAACTTTGTAATAGTGGATATAGGGCCACTTTAAATTCCCAATTTAACCTTGCTAATGTATACAACGTGGGTACTGCTCATATCATTTGCCCATTTGTTTTAGTATATTTGATTTGGGTTATGGTGTAGTTAACTGCAGTATATAGGCAATACTTATATTATTTCAGCATGTTTTGTAGTAGAGTATTTATTTATCTGGGCACCTTTGTTTTTTGTACTTATACAGGCTCTGTTGGTGAGTTATGTAGAGTTAGAAGTAAATCCGGTACTCCAAACATTGAAATGTGGAGTCAACTACGGCACAGCCTCCATGGTGCTGCTTTAGGGAGGAATCAGTCCTTTACAAAAATGGCTACTGTTTTGTAATGTGTGCTTGCGCGGCAGCATCTTCCTATTGTATGAGCGCATCATTCATTGTCTATCTGTCTTCCTAGCTATCTATGAAAGGGGTATCCAGATTTTACTTATTGTGATGAGATGCTGTATTATTGTAACTGTTACTTTTACTGTATGGTGTGTGATGATGTACATTGTGTCATACCAAGAAAACATCATTACCGGTGAAGGAAACATATTTGTGTGCCTTACTATGTTATTTGTGGTGAAGGAAACTGCCTATGTCCCAGAGAATATTAAATAGATGCTAAAATAACTCAAATATACAGTACAGTACATACATAACAGACTTCCGTAGAATAATTTTTACTTGTATAAGGAAGAAGTAACAGTGCATTCAGGAAAAACCCCAATTTGATTCCTATCTAATCCAGCTGATTAATATATATATATATATTATTACCTGTCCTACATACTGGAATGTTGCAGTATTCCCACTGAACATTGGGATCCGTTGTATAACACCAAGGGTGTTCATATTCTCCTCCTGGGTTTCTACAATAATTTTCTTCATTGGATTGCTCTTGGAAAAGATTTAAGATATTCTCGTGTAGATGAGGCACCTTGAGACAGGAAAACCGGTCTTTAAAATGATTGAAAAAAAAAAAAGATGTACAGTCTGAAGAAAGTTTAAAGTCTTAAGTAAATTGAAGATACAATGTAATTAAAAGTATCCATAGGAGACAAAGTATATTTGAACAGTAAAGGGAAATTTACTAAGATGGGAGTTCTATTTCACATTGGATGTTGCTATGGGCACCCAATCAGAATCCACTTCTTATTTATTTAGCACTTTCGAGAAGATAATAGATAGTATCTGATTGGTTACCCATAGCAACATCCCATGTGAAATAGAACTCACATCTAAGTAAATTTCCTCCTAACTGGTCAATTACTGAAGCTTCTAAAAACAAAAAGAGGTGATGTTGCCCACAGAAACCAATCAGATTATATCTATCATTTTCTAGGATGCAATCAAGAAATGATAGACAGACTCTGATTGGTTGCTAATGCTATGGGCAACATTACCTCTTTTTATTTTTAAAAGCTTCAGTAAATTGACCACTAGGAATAAGAAAGCATTCAGAAATAAAGTTACGCTTACTTCGTGCCTTTTTTAAAACAAGTATCATAGAGGACTTTTCACCTACACGTAGCTGAGGCAACGAAACCTCAGAACACTGCTCCTTGTGCCTCCGTAATCTTCACAGATCCTAGTACTGCTGCCCTGTGTCAGACATCTGTGTCCTACATAATAATACGCACATATCCATGTCACATGACACAACTATATTTTCCCCTGTGGTGACCAATTAGAAACTACCACCTGTTGTACAGACACAGACGAGAAGACGCACTTGCCATAAAATACAAATATAATAAACTCATTTTAATTAAATCTGCTGTTTTACTATTTAAAATCAAATGTGAGTCTATGGTCCAGATATAAATGTCACCTAAGAAATGCAAATAATTGGCTGCAAATTGATATAATATAGTGACAATGGTAATGATTTTATTACTGTGAGCTGCAGGAATCAGTATTCAGTTAGAGACAGATAGGGTTCTATTTACTTAGTCTTGGGGAAAAATGTACTAAGCTTTGTAGAGAGATAAACTTCCAACCAGTCAGCTTCTAACTGTCATTTACGAAACACAACTTGCAATATAGCAATTACGAGCCGATTGGATGCTATTTGATCTCTGTCCACTTTCTCTCTTTCCAAAAGTAGATATTGGATACAGCTGCTGATTGTTATCATTATCATTGCATTAGCCTTCCAACACAGACAAAGTGGTGACGATTTGTATTTGGGCAATTTTAAATGCGGTTGGCGAGGTAGTTAAACGGCGGGGATTGCTGAAAACCAATGACCATCGCCGTTTAACACGTGCGCTGGATGCTCACCCTATACTACATTCCAGATGAATCCTTGCTGTCACAGGACGGCAAAGATTCCCCAAAACAGCGAGGTTCGTGGCTAAGCCTCACTGTTTTAGCGGCCGAATACGCCGTTTCCCCCTCGCTCCAAAAACCTAACGAGGGGGTAAAAGGCGTGTTGAATACAAACCCTGTGCGCAAAAATAATTGAATACACCCCTATGTCTAACTACGTTCTGATAATGTGAAGATGCCGTTACTGTACTTGGCCTAAATTACCTCCATTATAGGACTTTGGTCAAAAGTAGACACATGACAATATGCAATCAACTATATATACAGACACATTTTTGGTGTACATGTACAGTACAAAAATGCTAACTAACGTACCTCGAGTCTAAATGAACTCAATTACCCCATTCTAAATATACTGTATTACAACTACTCAGTTGTATATGATGGCATTGTGCTATAAATCATTATTCCCTGCCAGAAACTAAAGAGGAAGCATACATTCCATTTCCAATTAATTCCTGTTGCACTATTTGATGACTATAAAGAGTATTTAGCCACTGTGACATATTTCATATTGAACTTTTTTTTAAGCCACATTATGAAGTCAACATGTGGCAAGATTACTATTTTAGCATTGGGAATGGGGAATTGGGCAGGATACCTTTGCACTAGTACCAATCTGATTGTAATTATCAATCGTCAACAGTAATTGTAATGAATCCACAGTATTGGTACTTGAGTGCCTGGGCACTGATAAATGATGTGGAGGTAACTGAAGGTATAAAGGAAAGAAGAAAAAAGCACTCTCTTTGTTTGGGGGCACGCTTGTTAAACATTTATTTATATATGTTAAAAAAGACTAATTCTGGCAAATTAGTCATCACGAAACACATACAGTACATGACACACAAAACATGAACACAACATGAAAAATAAATGATCTCTGTTTGTAAGATTATGTTGATCTGGTTAATCAATAACAAATTGTCTTATATACCAGTCAGAGTTCACTTATGAATAAAAAACTGGGTACCTGTGTAGTAGCACGGCGCCCACGATAATTGGTCGCACGACATATAATCTCATCGAATCGCATGGCATACACACGATGCGCTGCTATATGATTTAAAATTGTATAAGCCCCCTATACGATGTTTAATTGTATAAGCACCCTAATGGGGGCGTACAATGTTAAATGCACCCCACGCCACCCACACTATTAACGTGAACCCGAAGCGTGGCGAGCGCAGCGAGCCCGCAAGGGACGGCGGTACGCATCCTACGACCTTTTTATGCCCCCACTATCCACGTCGGCGTGGAGTTGACTTTATATAGTGTGGCGAGCGCAGCGACCCACCGAGCCCGAAGCGTGGCGAGGGGACGCGTATTACTTTACATGTATTCCGCGTGCGCTCGACACGCTTCGGGTTTGGTGGCTCGCTGCGTGGATAGTAGGTCATAGGATGCGTACCGCTGCCCCTCGCGGGCGCGCTGCGCTCGCCACGCTTCGGGTTGGCGTTGATAGTGGGGGTGCCGTTGGGGTTACTTTTAACATATTAAGCACCCAACACATTTAATTAACTTATAGGGGCCACTTTTAACATGGGAAAACCCATTAGGATGCTTTTACAATTTTAAATCGCATACCATTGTATATGCGATAGAATGGCATACAATGCCATAAAATTCAATGGTATACAATGCCTTATGGTCTGTGATGCGATGGGCGCCATGCTAGTACACAAGTACCAAAAACTGTCTATCTGAGAGTAATTAAACACTGTGGTGTAAGACACCTCAATCTATATGGAAGACCATGAATATATGAGTGAAGATAGTATAGTGTCAATGCCTTTTTACATAGTAAAATGACACCAGCACGCCCGCACAATGCATCCTGGGGACCAGGGATGCCGCCGAAGAGGATTCTGATGGCCGCTGTGGACAACGGGATGAGGTAAGTATGAAAAAAGGTGCGGGGGGTACAGGGCCGACGCCACCACTAGACAGATCTAGGCATTTGCCACTGGAGGGCGGTACTGAGCCGCCGAGGAGAGGTACCATAGAGGTACCATAGAAAGCAGGGAGCGGGACGCAGGTGAGACAGTGAGCTTCCCTCTCCCCCCCCCTCCATTCTCGCCCGTGAATCAACGCTGAACCACCCACCCGCAGTATCGCCCGCACCCCCACCCACCCCAGGTGGCCGGCGGATTTACCTGGGGTGGGGGGAAGGCTTGCACCAGCCCTGGGTGGGTAGGGAGGGAAATAAACAAAATAAATCCCAAAATATTCAGAAAAACCACGGTTTTTGGAATATTTCAGTTTTTGGATATACGGATATGGGAGACTCAACAGTAACAATATAAACAAAAAAAGAAGACATAGGAAGCAACAGAGAGAAAAATGCTTTTTACTAATAACCCCTATCCACTTTTATGGAGCTAATCATATTGCAAAGAAAAGTAAAGGAGAATTGTATATACTGTATGTCCTAAGCTGGAAGATATAATCACATTAAGGGCCTGATTCTGGTTCACACGCAAAAGCAAATTCTCTCTCTGATGGACAAAACCATGGGGGTTATTCTGCTTGATTCGCAAGGCTGCAAATTCACAGACTTGCGAATCCACCAAATGCCATCAGGCAAATGCCACGCCACCCGTCCCCCTCGCAGAGTGTGTTCCCACACACAGGCTGCAAATGGTTGTTTAACATAAACATCCATTTGCATGCTGTGGGGAACACCCACATCTTTCGATGGTCATGGACCATCGAAAGATGTGGAAGGTGCCTGCATATAAAAGTGACTTTTAAGTCACTTACATATGCGTGCATGCTGGGTAGGAAATGGGTGGGCAGCTGACATCCGGTGATGTCAGCTGCGTGCCCCCGCGACCAGTGTGCTGGGCATTCCCATATGGTAATAGACGTGCACCCAGCAAACACAATGTTTGCCGTGTGTGCAGAAATGTGCATGCGCACTAAAAAAATTGGTCCCCATGCAAACACAGACGAGCTGTGAACGGACCTGAATATGTCCCATGTGCACTGCAGGGGGGCAGATGAAACTAGTGCAGAGAGAGTTACATTTTGGGTGGGGTTTTTACTTCAAACTGATATCTATATTGCAGTGTTAAAATAAAGCAGTCAGTAATATTTTCCCTGCACAGAAACAAAATGACTCACCCAAATGTAACTCTCTCTGCACATGTTAGATCTGCCCCACCTGCAGTGCACATGGTTGTGTCCATTAGAGAGAGAATTTTCTTTTGCGTGTGAACCAGTCCCTAAGTCACAGGTGTAATTGCTAATAGCATTAGCAATTGACAAATATTAAAATAAGGATGACTGGATTTAATTTTACAATCAAGTATAATATGTTTAATTATTGTTAGAAAGAGTTTTGTTTAGGATTTTCCTAAAGTGCAGTTTCGCCAAACCACAGGTCTTCTCATGTGTGGTGTGTAAAAGCAATGCAGCACATCATATCAAGTAAAGTATTCAAACAACCCTAACTACATGGCCAGCCAAAGGTAAAAGAATAAAAAGATGTCTAGATGGAAAATAAATAAATAACAAAAGGACCCTCTGGTACACTTACTAACATTGCAGCTCATCAGCAACAAGTTCTGTAATTCAGGCAAGTTTGTAAAAATGATTGTTGGCCTCTCCAAGGGCCCAGTGGCACTAGTTCAGGTTTCCATGGTGCGACTAATAGTACATCTATGGACTCTGAAAGTGGGCGGGCATCTCAGTACAGGTTGGGTTTCCCTTATCCGGATATTCCAAAATCAAAATATTTAGAAAACTGTAGGTTTTCAAAATATTTCCGGGGCGTGTGTTTGTGTGTTTGTTGGTTTTTTCCCCCTGCAACTTTTTTTTCTAATTTTGCCTCGTTCTCCGGAGTCCACGGTGGCCATTGGACCCCTATTCAGCAATGCATCCTTGGGATCGGAATGCCACTGAAGAGAGTCAGATGGCCACTGTGGTCGCCAGGGGACACCGTGGAATCTGGGGGACCAGATGCGCATGTAAAAAAAAAAAATTCTGAAATCCAGAATAATCCCTTATAAGGGATACTCAACCTTTACTTCCACATTTAGACACATGCTGTACACCAGGGAAGTAGTGGAATTTACATTAAGTCAAAGGTACAACGGTGGCAAAAGATATAGACATGAAAGCGATATGACTTAGGCCTCAAATTTCTTTGTTTCATGAAATTTTCAGTGTTTTAGTCAGCCATATGTATCTCTTGTTTATTGTTTGAGTTTCCCCGAAGCTGCAGCATGATTGACATGCTGCTCCTGTTTGGGGTTGGAGATAGGGGGTTATTTGGTACCTATATGTTAGTTGGGCGCCCACTAAGCTATTTGCTTAGTTTTATGCGTCCACTCGCCATCCAAGAATGGGATATGGGATATGGGTGCTGTGTTAGAGGCAAAACTAGTGGTGATGCTTGGGGTCACTAGACAAAATCTTGCCTATGACATGAAATTGGTTAGGGCTGGCTCTGAATTTAGACCATGGCTTTCTAGAGAAATAATAATAAAATCAAATAAAAAAACAGTTTATCTCATAAATTGTTAGTGTAATAATTAAGTCATTTACAAATTGTTTTGAAAAATAATAAAGTTAAGTAACCATATGGTCCTAGATAGTTCATATGCGGCAATAGCTACAAATATTTTCTTTTAAATCTGTGCTGAATTCCCTGTAACTACAACTGCAGCTGCACACACTTATCATTTCCTACAGAGACCTTGTTTATATGATTAGATCTCAAGTTACTCATTTAAAAACCAAATAAAGCGTTTGTAAATCTTGTTCTGTGGCAACACAGGAAAATGCAGGTGCCCGCACAGAATGCTAAATATCTTTCAAAGATCTTTGCTAGGTAGGAATTTTGTTTCTATGATTGGTTCCTTTCTCATATTAATATAGCACTTTTGAATTCTCCGAGTAAGAATTTAACAAAACATTCATATCAGATTTACTGACTTGCTCCTACTCGTTATTTTGCTTGACTGCATATTGTATTTGTTATGAGGTCAAATATATTACCTGTTGACTCCATTTCTGACAAGGGATTCCTGATGCTGTAATATTGACATTTCCTCCGTAATCTCTTCCGTTGCCTTTGTAACAGGATTCTGGAATACACAGAATTTTTTAATGCATGGTTTCTTACAAAAGTTAATATTTGTTTAAAAATGTAAACACTGTTTTGTTCATTGGGTATATTTCTGTTTATTGAAAAAGTAAAGTTGGGTAGGGGATAAAGGAGAAGATGTTTATACCCTTTTTATATCGCAAAGTCGGGTCGGACCCGAGATCGCAATTCTGTGTCCAACCACGCTCCGACCCAGGTCCGGCCCTTTCACAATAAACCTGGTTTGTCCATTATTCAGATTGCGACCCGAGTTGAACCCTTATAACCCAGATTTGCCGGGTTGGGCGACCTGGGTAACAAACTGTGGTTCTTTCACACTGCACCCCGACCCGGGTCCATACATCACTAACCCAGCAATAACCTGGGTCTGAGTTGCAATGTGTTAGCAGGCTATAAGTTTTATTATATCCCCAAAAATGTATTAATATTGTTGAGGCAGTTAGGGCTTTGGATATATTTATTGAAAAGTCCCATTACAGAGTTAGGAGGAGATGTATCACAGCTTGGAGAGAGATAAAAGGGATATAGATAAAGTACCAGTGCCTGTCATTTTATAACTTCTGTTCAAAAAAAGATCTGATACTACTTTATATCTCTGTACTTTATCTCTTTCAAATGTTAGTTACATTTTATTTTCATTATAGAGAAAAACTCTAGAGAAGCAAGGCTTTCAGTCTACTGCACATGACTGAACTGACACCTATACCCTTCAAACTATCTACAGCCCCATCCAAATTGGACAATGCAATCATAACTAATTAGGCTGTGTAAGTAGTCCAAAATAGACACAAGCAACTGGGGCTGATTTTCCTCTGTGAAATGCTAAGGGAGCAAAAAGCCAGGCACTGTTTGCTTCCTTCTTAGATGGACAAAACCACGTGCACTGCAGGGGGGCAGATGTAAAATGTGCAGAGAGAATTAGATTTGGGTGAGATATTTTGTTTCTGTGCAGGGAAAATAGGGACTGCTTTTTTTCACTGTAATTTACAGTAGATCTCACTTTGAAGTAAACCCCACCCAAATCTAAAGGTGCCCATACACGTCCCGATGCGGGCGGTGCAATCTGTGCTTTGAGGTGCGCACTCCCGCAGCACCTCATCGCACAGTACAAAAAGTATGTGCTGCACATACTTTGTGTACTTGGTTTTCCTCATATCGCATTGCATTTCATGCACAACACATGCACAAGGCATGTAATGCGATGCGTGCTGTTTAAGCCCAGAACGCACGCCCGCGTCGGGACATGTATGGGCACCTTAACTCTTTCTGCACAAGTAACATCTACCCCACCTGCAGTGCACATGGTTTTGTCCATCTAAGAAGGAATTTGCCAGAAGGAGTGAACCAGAATAAACCCCTTAATTTCCAAAGTAATATTAGTCAAATGCAGTAAATGGGATCAATACATTTAGCAGAGATTGATGGCATACCGTGAAAAATTCCCTATAGATCAGCCATGTCCAAACTGTGGCCCTCCAGCTGTTGTGAAACTACACATCCCAGCATGCCTTGTCTTAGATTTAGCATTCCCTAATAGCAAAACTGTGGCAGGCGGGAGGGCCATAGTTTGGACATGCCTGCTACAGATTGTCAATTTGTGAGAAGGGCCCTCCTACCTCAGTCTGTTAGTTTGTTTTATCACTGTTGTTTCCAACTGTAAAGCACAGTGGACTATACTGCACTATATAAAAAAAACTGTAATAAATAAATATTCCCAGCTGATCTATGAATAATACAACATTTTGTAGGTCTTGGAAGAAACTATTGAAGGAAAACTAGTAAAATAGGTTCAGGCACCAGACGGGCAACTATGAACATTTCTGCAGCACCAAATGTTGCAGATGACAAGACCACATAGGTACAGTCCAGAATCGTATCTGAATTCTTTCAGCATATTAATAAATATGATCTTTCTGCAGTCCAGACAGTACTGTAGATTTGTGTTTTTCTATTTGCATAAGACATCTTAGATTTGGGTTCAGGAATACGTAATAAATATTCATGAAGGAAAATGTAACAAGCTTTGGATTGTTGAAAATGTTTTTACAACTTACTAGTAATATTTTCCTTATTCAACTCTGGAAAAAAGAGGAGAGAGAAAGTAAGTGTAAAACATACTCATTTTCTTAGCTTTTGTGGAATTTATACAGTGGCACAAAAGATAACACTGAAGCCCTGTATACATGCCTCGATTTTTCCTGATTTTCGATTCGATTTTGCACATAGAAGCAAAATCGAATCGAATACTAAACAAAATCGAATGTTTTTTGTGTCACTTTTGATCTACATTCGATTTGATGCGCGCTCCTGTTTTCACAAAATCGAACAGAAAAATCTACTGTGCAGCCAAGGAAATATCGAATTTGATATCGAGTATATTGAATGTGTACAATGTACCATGAATGTATATCGAATTCGATATCTAATGCAAAAGTACAGATGCCAAATTGAATGGAAAGATCTAATGCCAGATCTAATAGAAAATCGAATCTAACATCGAATCAAAAGCAAATCGATGTGTGTGTACAGGGCTATAGAGAAAGGAATCAATTAAAATTCATTACGTGATGAGTTTCACTTAATCCTTTGAATGTACTGTAGATATTCAGCTGCAATGACACTATGGGGTAAATTTACTAGGATGGGCGTTCTAGTGAAGATGGGATGTTGCCCATAGCAACCAATCAGATTCTGCTTATCATTTATTTAGCACCTTCTAGAAGATAATAGATAGAATCTTATTGGTTTCTGTGGGTAACATCCTATTCAATAGAACTCCGATCTTAGAAAATGTACCCTTATGATTCTATTTTGCTTTTTTCCCAACTATATGTTATTAAGTACTAATTAAAAGCCCATCAAAATGACAGCTTCTGCAATGTACTTTCACTTTGAGCTGTGACAGTTTTTACTTTCTCTTTGAGCTGTGGCAGTTTTTAGCCCACAAACTCCCCACCCCACCTCCAATATATAGATACAGTATCCCCCTTTCTCTCTCTCTCTCTCTCTCTCTCTCTCTCTCTCTCTCTCTCTCTCTCTCTCTCTCTATATATATATATATATATATATATATATATATATATATATATACACACAAGTGCAATATATATATATATATATATATATATATATATAAATAATATATAATTAAAATAATGTGCTAATGTAAAGAATTTTTTTTGTATTAAACAGGTACTTAGTTATATAATGATAATATTTGCTCTGGACCTGCCAGGATAGATACTAGCAGTTTCTCAAAGTGATAGAGCTACTATGGGAAAGGCATAGAAAGTTATTATTTTAGCATACTGACAAAAGAACCTATATATATACCCTACAGTATATATATATATATATATATATATATATATATATATATATATATTATATATTTATTATATTAGATTTACTGTAAGATGGTATTATGTAGCCAGAGCAGACTGCCACCTAGTTAGTAAATGATTTGTTGTGATTAGCATTAGAAAAATACAAGAATGTGAACCACTGTACAAATTAAGGCCCATACACACTCAATGATTTTGAGCTGAAAGCACCTCAGTCAGTGGTAGGCTGGTTTCGGGGGCAGGGTGCCACATGCCCCCCAGGCCGGTATGTACTGGTCCTGTCTGTTTGCATCTGGCCCACCCTGCCACCAACTCCGGGTCCAGATGCAAGCCACAGGCTTCCCAGTGTGTAGGCGATGGCCCCTCCAAAAATGGCCGCCACCTTGGAAGAGACAGACACTAGAGGTACTGCCATATCTCTAGTGTCTGTCAGAGGATAACAGCGTGGCCAGCGCTACCCAGAAGTGTGGATTCAATCACAGAAAATCTGATTTATTTTTAGCGTTTGTGGCTTTGCATCATTTTAAATTAGTTACTTTTTATTTTATCTATTGAAACTTATAGATGGAGCTGGTCCCAGCTTTGCAGGGGATGGCCGAAGAATCGCCAGCCGCCATCCCCCGCCAGCCGCCATCTGATCTGCGAAAGGGGACGCGCGCGCACGAGATGCGCACGCGTCCCCTTCCGACGGCGCTTCCCCCGGGTCCCCGCCGGCTTGCCGGCGGTCACCCGGGGTCCCCACCGCCTCCATGCTCTCCCACCTAACCCTGTCCGTCTCCCTGAAGCGGAGACGGACAGGGTTCCCATTGCCCGGAAACTGAAAGGCGCGTGCGTGCGCGTCTCAGTCAGATGGAGCGCCTTGACGCTGTCGGATCGCCAGAGGAGACAATCTGGCGACTCGCCAGCAAGAGGGAGACTGGCTCCATCTGTATATCCTTTCGTCACTTACAAGTCATATATCAACTTACCAAAATAAGGAATTCTTATACAGGCCAACGGGTTGTCATGCAGGCTGGGAAGTTTCTCACAGACAGGAAGAGTCTGCAGCATTAAGCCAGGCTTATAAATTCCTTTGCGTGAATGTTCCTCCATGGATAGCCATTCTTTATAGCAGTAGAGACTTTTTACAGCAAGACAGTGTTCCCTGAAAAGTAAAACACTAATAAGATAAAATAAAAACCAGAAACAGAACCAAAAGTAGCATAACGATAGCCTGTAAGTCCTTTGCTCTCACCAGCTATAGATATATATCAACCGTAACCATACAAATACTGTACATTCAGCTATTAATGATATTCAAAACACATACAGTATGCTGCCTGTATGGAAATGTACATATTTTTATGACTGCAGATATTGGTGGAAGCAGGGCCGGATTTGTGCCTAGGCCCGTGAGGCACTGGCCTCAGGGCGGCACCAATCAAGGGCGGCACAGCAGGCTGACGTTCTTTTAAATAGCAGCATGGCAGAGCGGGAGGGCAGCGGCAAGTGACAAGCGGCGCCGCCACCGACATGATTCATCATATGTCAGCGGCAGTGCCGCTCGTCACCCACCGCTGCCCACCCGCTCTGCCATGCAGAGTACATCACCGGCTATCTCCGACGGTCCCCCTGCTCGTCACCGACCGATGCCCACCCGCTCTGTCATGCAGAGTACATCACCGGCTATCTCCTACGGTCCCCCTGCGTGTCCGGCTCCGCCGCTAGGTGAGCTGAGCTGAATTGCTCTGGCTCACTGCCGCAGGCGGGGAAAGCAGCTAGGTTGAGCAGCGCGAACCTCCCTGCAGTCAGTCAGTGTGAGAGAGACTGACTGAGACTGCATATAAAGTTAATTCACCCTCCCTCCGTCCGGGTCCTCCATACAGTTAGCAGTCCAGACTGATAGATAGACTAATAATGATTATATTAAAATAGGGGGTGGGGGGGGGGGGGGGCGGCCAAAAATGTTGTGCCTAGGGGCGGCCTGACCCCTAAATTCGCCCCTGGGTGGAAGCACATTATGGTCCAAATGTTAAAGGGTTTGAGAATCAGAAAGTGAGAGTTTTTCACCCCATGGCAAAGAGCATTTACCCCTGGCACAGCATGTTAACCCCTGGCACAGCATGTCACTCCTGGCAGAGCATGTCACCCCATGGCAATGAGCATTTACACCCATGGTAGAGCATGTTAACCCATGGCAGAGCATGTAACTCCTGGCAGAGTGCATACACCCCCTATTTTAATATAATATAACCCCTAGCAATGAGCATGACGGTAAGCAGAACTTATGTGGAATAATATGTAATAAGTGCTATGGCATGTGGTATTATATGTAATGGGCATTGTAGCATGTGGCATAATGTGTAATGGGCATTAAGGTGTTTGGTATATGTAATGGACATTATGGCATGCAGTATAATATGTAATAGGTACAGATGGGGCCGGGCTCTTCTTTTCTGGGGAATCGCCAGAACGTCACCGCTGGCGATCCCCCAGCAGCCCGGCTCGCCGTCTGACTGAGACGCGCGTGCGTCTCACGTGCACGCGCGTCTCAATCTCCGTCGGCGGGGCGAGGGGAACCCTGTCCGTCTCCGCTTCAGGGAGATGGACAAGGTTTGGGGTGTGGTGCGGGCAGGCGGCGGAGACCCCAGGTGACCGCCGACAAGCCGGCGGTCACCCGGGGGAAGCGCTGGAAGCGGGACATGCGCGTCTATTGTGCGCACGTGTCCCCTTCTCGCTATACAGATGTTGGCTGGTGGGGGACGGCGGCAAGGATGAGTCCTGCCCCATCTGTATTACGGTGTGTGGCATAAGGTGTAATTGGCATTATGGCATGTGGTATAATATGTAATGGGTGTGTGACATGTGTAATAGTCATTCTGGTGTAAATATGGCATGCGGCTTTAACGCACACTGTCAATATTTTTAGTTTGTCTGGCTCCTACACTTTCATCCAGGCTACTAGATCTTAAAGAAATTTGTCGAGCCCTGGTGCAAATGATTGCTTCTTTAAAAAATGGGAAAAATCTCCCCAAAACTCTCACTTTCTGATTCTCAAACCTTGGACCATAACATTTGGACCATAATGTGCTTCATTCTGCAGTCATAAAAATATGTTCATTTCCATATAGGCAACATATGTGTTTTGAATATAATGTCATTAACCCCATCAGTGGTGTTTTTTTTTTTAAGGTATCGCTCCCCACTGGGCGAGTTTTTTAGGGGGAACGTTACCTAATAAAAATGCACCACGCTGTCCCCCTGGGCCGGGCAGCGCCACTGAACACACTTAACTCAGGGGTATTCAATGCCGTGGGCGAGCGGCGACATCGAGCAGGTGTCCTGCTCGCTGTCACCACTCACCCTGTCAGTATTCAACGCACCCCCCTCATACTCCAATTCCCCCTCGCTACGTTTTTTGAGCAAGGGGGAATCGGCGTATGCGGCTCCAGAAGCAGCGAGACTCGCGGCTTAATATAGCGGGTTTTCTGCATTAGCCACGGGTCTCGCTGTTTGGGGGATTCCTCCCCGTCCTGTGACGGCGAGGATTTCCCCCGAACGTTGAATAGGGCGAGAGGCCGGTGAGGGGGTTAAACAGCGAGGATCGCTGGTTTTCTGCAATCCTCGCTGTTTAACCCCCTCGCCGGCCGCATTGAATACCTGCCTATGCCAGCTGCTGCCCGGCCCTGCACCCCGGCACTGCTACAAGCAATGCGGCTTGTCAGTAGCCGGCGCTGAAGTCTTCAATAGAAAAGCTGGGGGGGGCGGGGTGAGGATGAGGTGCGGTGGAGGAGAGGGAGCCGTGGCAATCCCAAGACTTTTCCAGGATTGCCAGACTGGGCACTGAGGCACAACCTGGAAAATTCTCGGGATTACCACTGAAGGGGTTAATAGCTGAATGTACAGCAGTGGTTCCCAAACTTTTTCAAATCACGGCACCCTAGAGCATAAGAATTTATTTCACGGCACCCCTAGGCCAAAAGTTTCTTATTCAGAAATTTTGAAAAAAAAGAAAAAAAAAGTGGGAACCACTGATATACAGTATTTGTATGGTTACGGTTGATAGATGTACAGGGTCTAGGTCAACACAAGCAAAATATCCACATGGCAATGATCATCACATGAAAAAGTTGGAATGAGTTTTTCACTATTTTATGCACTTTTCATGCTTTAAGATCCATGTGGACTCTGATTGGTAATGGTGTACTTAGTTTGCTCTCCTTACTAGGGTACACACTACACTAGTTGGGGGTCCATAGTGACAGATGTTGATACTGGCACCAAGAAAAGGTCAATAACTCAGGTTGACTTATCCATGTTTTGACCGTTTGTTGATATCGGTCTACTTCATGTTGACCTTTCATCAATTTCGACCTTCTGGTTTCAACCTAACTGCAAAAAATGCAATTTTCTCTGACTTGTCATATTAGACTGCCCTATATAACCGGAGTCTATATTTGAAGGAAGTCATAAGTGTCAGATGCATGCACGCCAGCAGTCATGCACTGGCTTTTGTGCATGCATGGAGCTAAATCATGTACACTAGTACTCACTCTGCATCCAACATTTTTTTTGTTTGGAACATTTACAGGAATACCACCTCAAATCAACTGCTGAAGACAGTGAGAACAAATGTTCAGGGGCGTTCTAAAAGCGGAGCTTTTGTACAGAGCTGTGTACAGTCTCCTCCATTTAGGTAACTCCTCTCTGCCAGCAGTAGCACGGCACAATGGTTTGCAGTGCTACACTGTGCTACAGAGTCTGAGTTCTTGACTCTAATGAGCATACACAGATCTCTGGGAAAATTACACACCGACAATTTTCCCGTGATTTCCACAGCGCTGCTGCCATCAGCGGGGGCTCCTGAGGGATAAGTATCCCAAAAAAATTGTGTGCGGTGTCTCAGGGGCCCATCTACACAGCAAACATTTTACATACACCACTGCAACTTTTACTGCGGCTGTCCTCTCTGTTTTTTATGTGTACATAGGCCCTTATTCAGATCTGATCGCAGTACAAATTTGTTCTCAAAATGGGCAAAACCATGTGGACTGCAGGTGGGACAGATGTAACATGTATGGGGCGGGATTCTCTAATAACCCCGGCCACAAATCGCCGGCATTCGCATAGTTAATAATCGCATATGCACTAACATATGTGATTATTAATGCAAAGGACAGCTCTTGTGTTAAGAGTTGTCCTTTACATTGTGGCCAACGATGTGCAGCTAGTCCCCCCTCCCTCCCTGGACCCTTACCCGAATCTGCTTCCTCCTCCCTGCACACGGAAGAGGTGCAGGGAAGAGGAGGTCAATGGTCCGGGCAGCACAGCAATAAGAATGATATTTAAATAAAACCCTACCAGGCACACAATATTCCAAACTTGCAGGTAACTATAACAGTACTAAGGACACAAAAAAAGAAAATAATTCCTGCACCAGTACCTTTTGTCACTTAGATGTGATCCTCTTCCCTTAGTTATTTTCGAAGTTAGGGAGGTATAATGTTCCCGAAATAAGTCTGGGAGGTGCTACCCACTTAAGGGGAAGAGTCTGGGAATTATTCCATTTAATGTATGCATAAAGGTCTTCTGCAAATGATCCGGTGGATAAACTCACTGAGCGCACAAGATAAGGACCAACCTTTTACTAACGGAACACTCACAGGGATACCCCTCAATACTATACAGCATGGATTGACATTAATTAATGTATCTCATACTTGCCTACTTTTGAAAAAGAATTTCATGGAGATTATAGTTGGTAGTAGAATTTTGCACAACGCCCCATTGAGGGGGTGTGTCATGCTCCACCCAAAGGGTGTTTCTAGTTACATATATAGAGAGATTATAAAAAGAGATTGTGAACGTGGCACCTAGAAGCGTGGGTGTGTACTGCTACATATGAGAGGAATCTTTTAAAATGATTTACATCCAAATGTAGATAAGCCCCAAAGCAGTTAGTAAGAGCTACTACAGTATACTTGGTAAAGTGCTGGGAAATGGTGCTGATGATTCAATGTAAACGTATCTATCTCTCATTCCTTTTTTCCCTAAAAATGTAACAGTGTAATGTGGGCTATGTGAAATCAGGGAGATTGCTAGACTAATCAGGGAGAGAGGGAGATTGCTGCTATTTCAGGGAGTCTCCTGCAGAATGCAGGAGGGTAGGCAACTATGATGTATCTACATCCTTAATAGTGGATAATAGCACTAATTATCATATACTTGGAACAACGTGCTTTTTCTAGTATTGCTGAACCTGCCATCAGGGCCGCCGCTAGTAAAGTTGGGGCCCGGGACTGACCTTCAGCCCGGGCCCCCAGCAGCACCCCCCCCCTCGCACACGCCGGCACCCCCCCTCGCGTGCCGGCACTCAGCCAATTACGTTTACTTACCTGCGGTGGCAGCGGCGGCAGCGCAGTATCTTGACCCTCCCGGCGTCGGGATTCGGACGGAGCACTCACTGCACAGTGCAGCCTGCAGAGCGCCGAGCCCCTCTGTATCCTAGGCTCGGCGCTCTGAAGGCTGCACTGTGTATTGTGCGTGCCTGCCGCTGGTGCCGGGTGGCATTGTGCGGGGGGTGCCGTGCCACTGTGGGCAGCTGCCCAGGCCCCTCCAGAGGCCGAGGCCCAGGACAGCTGTGCCCCTGGCACCCCCCTGTCGGCGGCCCTACCTGCCATAATAACATCAGGCAAACAGGCCCATTGTATGAACACAATAAATGATTAATACACTATTAAGCATCTGTAGGTGATTTGCAAGGGCTGAGGCAACACTGTAATGTATTTAAGGCACTGAAACGATTACAGTAACCTTTTCTCTGCATGCCACATGAAAATTGTAACAATATAAGCTCTGTAAGAATACAAATCTGAAGAATCCCGTTAGACACAGAAGCTGCTATTAATCAAAGATACTGAGGCAGATGCTGATACTAGCTCATGATTAAGGGCAATTAATGCCAAAGACCCTAACTAATAAGCTGACACACACACATTCGTCCTTCTCTCTTTTTTTAAGATATTACACTTATTTTTCTTACTTTATCCACTTACCTATCTTTTTAATATTTCACGAAGACAAGGTAGCTAGGTCTCTTCTGAATTTGAGACTTTTTATTATAATAACAATAAAAGTTAATTTTTATTAAATTATCATTTGATCCTCAGTGCACCCGTAAAGATACTTCTTTTCTTTGTGGGTGTTTTAGCTATAACAGTATGTCTGCCACACACAAGTAAAAGCTTTTTCTAGAACCAGGAGCAGATGGAGGTTCAGCTGGTATAAATAGTGAAGACAGCTATGATTGACGTCAGCTGACTTTTACAGTTATACAGTGACTAGTTCATGTTTCATGTCTCTGCTTCCGCTGTCTCTCTTCATTCCAACAGTGATGTACCACCGGTAGTTGCACATCACGGCCAGTAGCCAATGACTGATTTATTATTGTTGGCTGATAATGTTACTGACTTCTGATGGTCATACTGTACTTATTTTACCACTGGCAGCAACAATTGTTATAGCACTACTTTGTGTATTGCGTTCCTCACACGTCTAACATTAGAAGATCATTTTGGCATGGCCATGTTTACATTTGTTTCATTTATTTTGTAGTAAATTGATAGAGGATAGGTGCATACCTCAATGATCGTGTGTATATTGTGTGCATTTTAAAAGTAATGTCCTTATAACCGAAGAATAAAATACAGACAAAAATAGCCTTTTAAGCACCTCCCTGGCCGCACAGCAGCATGTGCTGGGTTGAGTAGAGCTGCTGCTGCCAGGTAATGTGGGCCCAGCTGGGCCCCTCCATCAGGCTTGGGCCTAGGTTATTAGTACCTACGGTTGCCACCTCATCCCTTTAAAACTGGAGACATATTAATTACACAGGTTCTGTGGCTGGCTCACTTCAAGACTCAATTTCAACTGTTTTTTTTTTTTTTAAACAGCCATCAGACTTCATTCCAACTGTATTTTTTTAATCAGCCCCAGAACCTGTGGAATTAATATGTCTCCAGTTTTAAAGAGATGAGGTGGCAACCCTATTAATACCCCTCCCCCTTTCTCGGCACCACTGATTATATCCTCTATATTATCAGAGGTTACTTTATTTCTTAACAAATAGGAATATTTATAAGCAGAGATGCTTGGCACCCATTTGTGATAAGTTAAAACAAAATCGTCATGTTGCCCATGGGCCTGGCCATACATAGCGACTCAGCGTGTCCCATTCAGTGGTACCCGCTGTGCTGCAAGGAACCTAAACACAGGCTCCTATGCAGCTGCCCACGCACTAACAGCAGGGCTGCAGCCACAGGTCCTACCGTAAGATGCCTATAGAGGACTCGAATGAAGATCCCAGGTCTGCATGTTATCTTGCAATAGATTGGATAAGGCAAACGTGACTACAAATACCTGTACAGTAAGTGTGTCTTTTTTAAAACATATAATAATTTATTTGATATAAGAAAGTGTGCAATAGCACTATTTATAAGAACAAACAGTAAGAGTAGTTTACATAGAAACACAAATAACTAAAAATTGTGAATTTTTATAAAAATGGCCTACTGTACAGTACATGTGATATCGCTAAAAAGGGGGATATAAAAACGTTTTTAAAGAGAGTATAAAAACATAACTTATCTAGTAGGAGGAGTCAGCAGGCAGTAACCAATGCGTTTCGTCACTGAGACTTCTCAAGTCTCTTCATTGATGAAGTCTCAGTGACGAAACGCGTTGAGTACTGCCTGCTGACTCCTCCTACTAGATAAGTTATGTTTTTATACTCTCTTTAAAAACGTTTTTATATCCCGCTTTTTAGCGATATCACATGTAGGCCATTTTTATAAAAATTCACATTGCATTGCGTAGTTCTATATATAGTACTTTTTATTATAACCAGCACTGCTACACTACTTGTTTGTGGTTTATTGTTATGATAAAAACAATGCACTGTAGAAAATACACCAAAGTATTCTGCAGCATAAAGAAATATATGAGCCTGATCCCTAGAGGAGGAGGCACGCCGTTGGGCAGTGAGGCCCACTGGGTATTTCCCCTGTAATACTGTGCGTCAATCCGACCTTGCATCCTACCCTCAGAGAGAATGTTAAAGTGATTCAAAGTGAAGAGTTATACGACTGAATTAGAGGAAGAGCCTTGCTTTAGTAGACTGATAAAACTTACATTACCTACAGTATGTCCTAATATAAAACAATGGACTCATTTTAATTCACCCCTTGGGTGAAATTTAATAGGATGAGAGAATCAGAAACTGAGAGATTTGGTAAGAAATCTTCCGTTTCTTTAAAGCGGCAATCATGTACACTGCAAAATAAAACTGGTTTTGCTTTGTAAATGATTGCCACTTTAAAGAAACTGAAGATTTCTTACCAAATCTCTCACTTTCTGATTCTCTCATCCTATTAAATTTCACCCCTTATGTTTTCTAGTACTTTTTATCGGAAGAGTAAAAAAAAACAGCATCTCCCATGTTAATACTGTAAATGTAACACTTGGTAAGTCTAAGTAATATTGTTTGCTTGTTTTCACTGTCTATTGGCAAGAAAGACTTGATTGCATTCGGTTCCCACCCAGATAAAATAAATTCAAATATAGTCCTCAGGGTAGTCTGCATTATGCTCATATCTGTAACGGATATGCTTTGTTTGGCAAATGTCACACATGACAAAAGCTTAGCATGGTTTATCAATGTGTAACCAAAATAAAATATCACACGGTTCTGGGTTATGTGAGGTAAACAATTCAGCACACAGCACCTCAGAACTTTCCTAACATTGAAGAGGCAGCTAGTTTGGACCCTTTCCTTAATTCTCAGATTGTCGGGCCGATTCAGATCTGATTGCAGGGTTGCAACTTTTTGAAGCCCATTGATCAGTTTGCCGCCGCCCTGCCACAGTGTAATCCCGCCCCTGTGCACAGCTGTGAATGCAGTCGCCGCCATGTGAAGAGGGGAAAATCCATTCGTTATCACTCACCATGGAAAAGATTTATCCCACCCAAGTGTGGTGTTTTGAATTGGTCTTGGACCACCAACCCAGGGCACCCCTGCAAGTGTCCTAAGGCACCCCAGGGAGCCACGGCACACAGTTTGGGAACCACTGCCATAGTGGCTATTTTCCTAATGATTTTTGCAGCTCTGCAGCCATCGCAGGGCTGACGGAACAGTAAGTATATTTAAATGGGTGCAGGGGGAATGCGGTTTATGGGCCCTATGGAGCTTTTATAGATACACAGTGACTCACATTGTGTTAATTCTATGGAGTGTTACAATGAGTGGTTCCTAATTTATTAATTGTAATAACTGTAACACAGAGGAAGATGTATCAACCATGCACTATTATCAGTACACTAAGATACATCTAGTATCACCTACATCGCAACATACCAGCAATGGTGCTATAAGACAGGAGAGGGCCTGTGCGCCGGCACCGTATGGGCCCCACCTCTCTGACAATTAGTAGACTCTGGCTTTAGTCCCAGGTCTATGGGGACCTGACGCCTGCTCCACCTGGGGACATTGCTATTGTGCGTGCACAAATCACTTTTCACGGGGTTAGCACTAACAGTGCTTATTACAACTTTTTTACACTGGAAAATGTATATGCACTTTTCCCATTTCCAGATAACATTGTGCAATCTCACTGTGTGTACCACAACCTGGCATTTCTAATTGAATCTCATATTTCCTGCGATGTATGCGGTTTTCATTAAACAAATTTGCTTTGACCCCTACAAATGATAGCCTACTGCTTTTACCAAGTTATTTCCCTTTTCATTACCGGTGTGATACGGATAAGGAAGCAACTACAACTTGGTAATCGCGTTCAGAACAAACTGCACTCATACATTATTCACACCCAAGGTTCACATTTGTCACACCCTGAAAAACTCGTCCAGAGTGACAGCAGCAAACTGGGCTCATCATACTGACAACAGGAATAAACTTACTTAAAGATTTGCTGATATTATTAATGCACAAGGTATACTGTGCCAGATTCTTTGGCAAGCGAAGTTGTACTGCAGGTGACAGCCGGAGCTCCACATTTGGAATACAATAAGAATGCCAGCAATGCTAACTACAGTATATTGCATGCTCCAGGAGTCAAGAACAATTATCAAGAATTCCACTTAGAAATATTCTCTGACAAGAAGTATTGATTCTGTCACAATTTCTGATTAGGATTTCATGATAGATTTGATCTACTCTGCTTTGATTTTTTCTGTCTGAATGCTTTGCCCCTGCCAAGTCGGGCTATAAAGCCAAGATTTATCTAGCACGAAGCAGGCTCTTAAGTCAGAAGACGTATTATACTTTTACTTCTTATTAAAGTGACCCCACTGCACCTGCCTGTGCTTCAAAGCAAAGCCAATTCAGTTGTGCTGCTGGCAGATTGCTTTCCATCTTATGATTCATGATTTAGACTTAGCCTTTAATCTATCTATTTATCTATCTATCTACCTATTATTTTTTTTAATAAATGAAAGATTTAGATAATATCGAAGGGACTATGAAAAGATAACTATTAATTTAAACATCTGTCTGATTAATGATTTGTTCTTCTTTTTTGTATGGATTTAAATAGGTCCCAGCACTTCAGCTAAACATTGTTTCAATGCATTTAGCCAGACAGGAGCTATTGATTTGATTGTCCACTGTAAGCGTGTTTCTTGTATGCCCCCTTTGCTAACTGTGATGAAAAGCTCCTGACACTAGAATAAGACATGTTAGAAGTTACAGCAGCATTTAGAACCCAGTGATTAGCCAGCTTGAAATAAACTACTAACAGCCACAGATTTATAAGAATACAATTGGCACCATCTCTGCCAATAACGGACTGAAGACTGCTGATTAATATATTTATTTTGCAAGGACAAGGTAAGAAATGGGCAGCACTGCATTTGATTAAGGAAAATGGTATTACTTAAAATCTTTACGTTGACTTCAGTGCCCATTTAACACATACGCCTTGAATGTGAGTGATTAATTACTACTATTTGGTCTTTATCAATTATAAATATTATTTATTTTTATTGTTTATGGCACCACAAGGGTTCTGCAGCACCAGACAATACATAAGAAAAAAAAAAAAAGAAATATAATGAATTACAGTACAAGGCAAATTAGGACAAGTACATGGTAAATAAGGACAGTTGCAGCAGAGGACAGGACACTGAAGCAATTATCAGGGTGGCAGAGATATTTTCTAAGAAAAGGATATGAGGAGAGAGGGCCCTGCTAGTGACAGCTTACATTCTAAAGGGAGGGGTCGGCAGACTGGGGTGACACAGAAGGGATGTACGGATGGAGCCCCTCTCAGCCATCCCGCCATGGGGATGTTTCTGGCAGAGCTGGCAGATGACGGGGACATGCAAGCATCTCAATCTCTCGAGCATCCCATTTAGCTAGGGGCAGGGAGCTGGTTTTCCTTCGGAACCCTCTCTGGTAGTGGCTGCTGTGCTTATCTGGTCAGCATGGACTGTGCATGCAGGGGCGCTGACAGCTCTGCAGGGCCAAGGCAAAATGAGGGGATGTGGCCAATGAGTGGCATGGCTATGCCCCTGTAAAAAACTTAGCGGGTGGCAGGGTGTGGGTAGGACCACACACACACTTATGGAGAGAGAGGACAGGTTACCTGCTGCAGCTGTCTCTCTCACACAGCACTGGGGAGAGAGGTTGTGCTGCAGCAGCAGCCTGTCCTCTGTCTCCCACTGCCCAGCTCTATGCAACGGGGCAATGGGGTAGTGGGCCCCAAGCCCCTCCATCAGATCCGGGCCAGGGTAATGAGTACCCCCCCTCTTGGCTCCACTGCATGCATGTACCGTAACACAGGTAGCGCACTGATCACTTCACAGGGTCAGGCCACTGTCCCTGTGGGTTTCAGATTATGCATCCCGCAAAAGTGATCGCTTTATGCAATGCAATCCGGAGCGCTAATTTCGTGCCCAGATTTAATTGCAAATTTGATCAGTGATAGATGGGTCCCTTAAGGTCTAGCCAAAGGTTATACACAGAGAGTTCACACATTCTAATTGTCATTTCATATATTGTGCTAGATAAAGTATAGCTAAAGGCTGATTGATTGGCATGGGCAACGACTCCACTTTATCTCTATCCAAGATTTGAAACATACAGTACTGTATGTACTATAGTCAGTTTTAAATAGGGAAACAACTTTAAACCTCAGTACCCATAGCATACAGTACATCACAACTTTTGTATTTTGTGGATCGGGACCTTTGTCTGTGCTGTCGGTGTATCCCCAATATGGGGCGTGGCCTCATTTTAAGAACAATAGTCTCACAGGAAATGTAGTACCCGAGCCACACCTCCCATTTTCATATTTGACATTTGTAAATGTGTGAGAGTAACAGATTTAGGACATAAAGTCCATCTTTATTCTTGGAAGACCTTAAATACAGCGCCCGCACAAATAATAAGAAGGTGCATTACAATCACACATGTATTAAAAGGTATTGTAAAAAAAAAACATTAGCCTCCTAGGAAACATCACACAAGCCAAGGGCTTGTAATAACATCTCATAATTATAAGTTTGTATACCAGTCTTCCCACATGTCCAAGCAGAGTCCGTAAACCTCAACATACGAGGAATTCAGTTAAGCAGCTCCAGCAGACTCTCAGGGTAACTGCAGCATAGCCATTATGCTTTATTAGGATGGTGGTGGCATCCCAGCCAGGGCAGCCATGGGGGGGGGGGACGACTCCAGTTCTGGGCCCAGAAAGAAAGGTGGCCCAGGACTAGAGTCTAGCAAGTATAATTTGTCATAAACAAAGTTCAATTTTCCCTTGAAGCAATATAGAGGTTGAGTAATGCGGCCAGTGATGCAGACACCGGGTGTCTCACCAGGCAAGCTGGGGGTTCAAGAAGGGGCAAAGGGGCCCTGTGTATTTGTTCAGTCCTGGGCCCCACAATTTGTGATGGCAGTCCTGTCAGCAACCTACCCAGTCATCCACAGCTCACATGGATAACCAGCAGACCTCCCAGTGCATTCAGAATACCTTCTATTACTTACTTCTCTGAAGCTACTAAACAAACACATTTCCAACAGTTCAGGATTTGGAAATATTGACGCACCCTCATTGTCTTCCAGCACCTGTTCCCAGGGCCGGACTGGGACCAGAAAGCCACGTGGCGAAAAGGGGGCCATGTGCTCTGTAAAGGAGGCATGGCATCAGAAAAAGGAGGCATTACACGTTATGGAACACACCCTAATGCACATTACAGAATATGACACATTCTGGACCCCACAGGCTGCTCCCCCTGTATAATAATAGGACACAACAGGCTGCTCCCCCTGTATAATGACAGAACACCACAGGCTGCTCCCCCTGTATAATGACAGAACACCACAGGCTACTCCACCTGTATAATAACAGGAACCCACAGGCTGCACCAATGCACAATAACAGAACACCACAGGCTGCCCCCCCTGCACAATAAATGGACAACACAGACATCTCCCCCTGCACAATAACAGAACACCACAGGCTGCTCCCTCCTGCACAGTAACACCACCACAGGCTGCTCCCCCTGCACAGTAACAACACCACAGGCTGCTCCCCCTGCACAATTACTGGACACCAAAGCCTGCTTCCCCTGTACAATAACAGGACTGAGGAGTCAGGACACCACAGGCTTCTCTCAGAGAACTTCTCTGGGAGAAGCCTGTGGTGTCCTGACTCCTCAGCCCATTTCTCCCCCTGTACTGTCATAAAAAGTATTCCTCTGTCTCCACGCTGCGGCAGATTCATAAAAATTGATCCTCTCCCCCTGTATCAGATCAGGCTGAATCGGGTTCTGTTTCAAGCATTTAAACACATGAAAATTGGACCCGAATGGCACCTCGCACCCTTTGGTCCTATTAGGATCATCCCCTAAATATGATTATGGAAGGTGGTCATCTATTTTAGTCTATGGAGAGTAAGGAGCTAAACTTGCAAAGCATCAGGTTAATATGAAGGTTTCACACATTTTATCTCACTAGTTCAGGAGGGAGGCTGCGAGAAGAAATATGTCTCCTACGTCTACGGAGGGGCCCATTGGAGCAACAATTGAATTGCTCCACCAGATGCCCACTAGTTAAACAAATAAATTCACTTAAGGATAATAATGTATTGTATGTATTGTATTGTATAATACAAAAATGAATAACAATCAAACCTACTCTGTTTCATCATATATCTTCAAATAAGAAAACAATTTAAAGCGTACAAAGTATTGAGACAAAATATTTTGCTATGTAAATCATTCGGGTTTCTTCTACCAGCCAGGTGAATGGCTCATGGAAGCCAGCCCATTATACAATTGACTGACATCAACACCTCATTTCATAAAGGTCAAACAGCAGCTGTTAATATTAAAATAAAAATGTAGTCACCATCACATTATTCTAAGGCTTCATGTTTTGGCTGCTCCTGATAATTGAAATAGCTGTTTTAATGCCATAAAGAGATGTAGCAGAACTGATGAAACAAGAGAATTCTCAGAGGGAGATGGACAAAGTTGCAGTAAATCAGTTATCTGGTTCACTGCAACTTTAACAATGACAATATTTAAATCATGGTTGTATCAGATTGCTACATGATGTAAGTTTAATATTTTACTAATGCTAGGTACACAGCAGAAGGATCATGATCGTGAGCAGGTCGCGAGATGATCGTACGATCTGCATACGATCCATTCATGATCTGTATCCAGTTGAATGGATCTTATACAGATCCTGACTGCAGCTGGTAGGATCTCAAGAACAACCAATTGACCAGCGGGGACGCCCATCGGATCGGAATCGGATCTAAAACATGCCCAATTTACATACAATCAGTCAAGATTGTATCAAAATTGGGTGAATTGCGGCCAAATCCTTCTGGTGTGTACCCTACATAAGACTAGTCACATATGGAATACTGCGGACTGGACTGTATTACAAAACCATTTGTTGTTCTTGTTCCCAAAAAGAATAATAGGATCATTTACATTTTAATGTTACTAACTAATCTTCTGGCTGTGTATATTCATAGCCTAGTGAGCAGGTAAACGCCACTCGCTGCTCTGCCGAACACCCGCCCCACACCCGAATCCATTCACTAGCATACGAGCAGATACAGGCATATACATTCTCTCGCATGCAGCTAAATGGAAGAAAAATCATTCGCTCACCATCGAATGATCTTCTTTCCCCATCACCAATAAAAGTCAGTGTAGACTGACTTTTATTCTAGCCGCAGATGACGAATTTGGGCCAGGCGCTGATGTTATATAATGTCAGCCATCAGCCCAAAGCAGGCATCGACACACCTGCTTTTGCAGGGGTACACCTAGCATTTCATTAGGTGCACCCACAGTTATTGTGGGCACAGTCATGAAATGCTGGGTGATCCCCGGCACCTGCTTCTCTGCCCACCCTTCTTGGCGCAAGTGCCCCCGGTGAGTTTAATACTTGATGGATGTTTTTTTGCAGATGCATCGGCTATGCTAGCATACAGTATATGCAAAGGCAACATGAGTCTGTAGTAGCAACATATCAACTGACTGTGGCTTTTTGGGGGGATTATGCCATTGTCCCACCCCTGAGGCATAATATCCTGTGGTGGATGTGTGTGCTGCTGGGAGGTCCCCTGTCACACAATGCTGAGCAGAGCAGCGGTGAATAGACACTATGCTCATATACACAGCATCTTTTCATGGGAGACAGAGGGGGTAAGGGCATGGGCGGCATCTCCAAGAGCATTGAGCATGCCCCCACAGTGACGAATACTTGAGACGTGGTTCACAAACAAGTCATATCTAGAGCCATGCCCCTTTACACTGCCCACTCCCCCTTTTCAAGGACACACAGGGCTTTGCCACCCATTTAATATCCCAGATGTTGGGACTTGATAAATGACCCCATAGCTGACTTTTGTGGTCTGCTGCTGGACCCAGAGATGCAGCGTCAGATCATCTACATGAATATCAATCATCTTTGTAACCCTCACCCAGCGTTTTATGCTTTTAGGGCCAGTAAAGCTGCTTCATAAGATTCAGGCCCTGGCATTTGCATGACACAAAACAGGGTTGATACGTCCCTGTATCGTAACACCCTCCCCAACGCCAATTGGCTGCAGTCAGTATACGGGTGGTCGATATACTGATACTGGCATCCCAAAGGAGGGAATCCAGCAGGGGTCAGACAGGCATACTTATAGTAGGATAGGAGTTGTAGGAAAACCATAGGGTCTACATATTGTACATCTCTGAATTAGGCCCCATGTTCTTAATAAGCCATAGAACTATAACAAAGTCACACCGTCCTAGTTTTATTTTATGGCCCCTGCAAACATTGCAAAACCTGACATGATGCAAAGTGGAAGTAAAGTAATTGCATTACTATAATCTTCACCATGATATACATACATTGTATCAACATACAGATTAGTAACATAACATTACATCCAGCAGAGGCAAATGAGTGCAGCATGGATCTCAGTCCAGGTACAGTAACTGCTTTATGCAGCAACAATGTAGCAGGACATCTGGCATTTTATATAACTGTATTAACAATATTTAAATTGGTTTATTACAGTCTCGGTCGTAAATATGTGCAATGGCATCTGGCACCATTCACAGATCATTCATTTCCTACCAAATATGTTATACATATGCTGTATATAATGTTGTTGAATATAATAAATGGTAAAGAATTAAAAGATGATAACAATGTACAACCTTTTTAAAAAGTAACTCCAAATAACAGCTCTTTCCTCTCATACACACAGTAGTACCTGCATATTGGCTTTGGAACTGGGCCATCTCCTGTTGGGTTGCACTCGCGGAAAAAGAAGTTGCACAGAAGATTCTCAGCTGCAGGCCGACAAAGGGGGCTCACTGATTTCAGTTCACTCCAGGCTGTTTGAGCAAGCATCTCCTGGCTCTCTTCTGGTTCAGCATTAGATGTATTAAAGAAAACCAATGAATCCTTCGTGAGCATAGCATTACATATATCCCCTCTGTAGGTGCTGCAGTAGCCTGTATCTCCTTTGTAAAGCCTGATAACAGAGGTAGATAGATGGACCTGTTACCTACATTATATCACACTTAAAAGGTATCTTAAAAAGGGCATATCATTAGACAAACGTTATATTTGCTGCATGATACGGCAGTATGGCTAGATGGATAGTCTCATTTTCTTATGTCAACATAAAGGGCCTGATTCAGTGGTGAACGCACTGCTTCGTTTTACATTCCGTGACTAAATTTATGGTACTTTTGCATTTACTTAAGACACCCATCAGGTATGCATCTAATCCACTGCTTTGCATACAGTCGCACCATCAGCACCATTGGTCGCAAAATCTGTTGCATCATAGAACATTAGAGCAGTCCCACTGTATGTGCAGAATGACCATTAAAACATGGTCACTGTGTATTTAGATGTAATTGCTGGGCGTGACATGCCCATCACACATCCACGCCTATAGTTTTCAGGGTTTTTTTTGTAACAACACCTGAGCACGTGGGCCCCTAATTAGTGTAGCGCATACCTTTGCATCGCTCACATTGATCGCTACCACTGCACGATTTTCCCAATCACATCCACGTGGATGGTAATGCATGAAAAAGGCCAACATTTTTTAGGAAAAACCTCATGTCAACATTTTCATGTGTCTATGATTGCCATGTTGACCTTTTTTTATATGTCAAACTTTTGTCAATGTCGACCTTGTGCATATCAATCTTTTGGTGTAGACCTGACTGGCATTATCTGTGAGCCATCCAGATACCATTACAGTGTCTGCTCAGCCCATTGCATGATAGTGCACAGAAGGAATGCTCTCACTGGCATTATTTCACACTAAGTGAAATTATGCAAATGCTTCGAAAGCTAGTCTGCTACCGTGTTATTGCCTCTGTGTCTGTGCATATGTGAGAGAAAGAGACGTAGTGTTTCGGAGACACACAAAGAGACACTAGACATATACTGTATAGATGATAATAATCTGTGAGAAATTGCAGCAGTGTGTGCACCTGTATATATATATATATATATATATATATATATATATATATATATATATATATATATATATATAAGCAAACAGGAGACGGAGGCACTCGAAATAAATACTCAGAACTCAGCCTGTTCGGTCTACGTTTCAATGGTCTGCTGCCATTTTCATCAGGACATAAATACATGTACAAACACTCACCCTTTATGTGCTCAGCCATCACCACGAGTCCGTGTGCGCCGTGCGGGCGTCCTCCCACCACGGCTCTCAATGATGACGTCACCACGTGCACCCGTCACCATAGAAACAAACAATAAACTGTCGGAAATAACAGTAATGTAAGCAGGCATATATGCACACATTCAGAGCATAAAATCAACAACGGAAAATACATGTTGCAATAACAATATGAGGCAGTACTACAAGAAGCAGTTTAAACCTAAAGTTTCATTTAGTCCATTAGGACTAAGGCCCTTATTCTGATCTCGGCGGTACGGCCCGCGTGCGGCCGTACCGCCGATGTTTTCACTCTGCACATGCGCAGAGGTCACTCTGCGCATGTGCAGGGGAAATCGCCGCACAAAAAATGTATACGCCGCAAAGGGGGCGTATAGGGGCGTGAGGGGCTTAATAGCCTCATTACCCTATGCATACGCCCAGCGTTTCATGGGCGTTCCCATGCAAACGCGGGGCGTATGCATGGTAATGAGGCTATGACGCCAGTGATGGGGGCGGAAAGCTGACATCGCCGGATGTCAGCTCTCCGCCCCCATACAAGCTTTCACACGGACGATTGTCCGTGTGGTCTAAGCTTGCGGGAGCTGGTGGAGCGTGCGGCCCTGCCTTCGATGGTCACCGACCATCGAATGCAGGGGGCAGCTCCCACCATGGTGGAGGCGTACGCCCCACCATTTTCATGCGGATCGCCAGCCGTCCGCGTACGGGCGGCCGTGGCGATCCGTATTGTAGGCGGGGATTGGTTTGTGCGGCCGGAGCAACGTATGCGGCTCCGGCCGCACAGATCAGAATAAGGGCCTAAGTGTATCGAGGGTAAAGATCCACTTCGCTTCCCTCTGCAGGAGCAACCTGGATCTATTACCCCCCCCCCCCCCTCTGCAAGGGTGGAATGTGGTCAATGTGGTCAATTATTTTATGTCTGATGGCGGTAGGTGAATGACCCATGTTCGCATAGTGTCGCGAACATGGGTCATTCACCTACCGCCATCAGACATAAAATAATTGACCACATTCCACCCTTGCAGAGGGGGGGTAATAGATCCAGGTTGCTCCTGCAGAGGGAAGCGAAGTGGATCTTTACCCTCGATACACTTAGTCCTAATGGACTTAATGAAACTTTAGGTTTAAACTGCTTCTTGTAGTACTGCCTCATATTGTTATTGCAACATGTATTTTCCGTTGTTGATTTCATGCTCTGAATGTGTTTATATATGCCTGCTTACATTACTGTTTTTTCCGACAGTTTATTGTTTGTTTCTATGGTGACGGGTGCACGTGGTGACGTCATCATTGAGAGCCGTGGCGGGAGGACGCCCGCACGGCGCACACGGACTCGTGGTGATGGCTGAGCACATAAAGGGTGAGTGTTTGTACATGTATTTATGTCCTGATGAAAATGGCAGCAGACCATTGAAACGTAGACCGAACAGGCTGAGTTCTGAGTGTTTTTTTCGTTTGTCTTGAGTGCCTCCGTCTCCTGTTTGCTTGTATGTTGACACATGCAAGTGATGTCGACTATTTGGACGGCAACAAGCACAGATACCTACTTATTGTGAGTGCCAGTACCTACACCTGACTGTTATATATATATATATATATATATATATATATATATATATATATATATATATAGACTTCGTGTGTCGGCACTCCTGGATTCAATGGTTTACTTGCCGTGTGCCTCCTGAAGATTATCAGGTTGAACGCTGATATCTTAACATATCCATCGCAGCAGTGGCACTCCGGTCTTATCCAAGAAATTGAGACAGGAACACAGGTTAAAGTGCAAAGTTTCAACGCTTTATTTGCGTTTTTATCAAGCCATGGTAAGACCGGAGTGCCACTGCTGCGATGGATATATATATATATATATATATATATATATATATATATATATATATATATATATATATATATATGTGTGTACCTCTGAATTAGGCCCATAGCTGTCAATTTATGACTCAATGAATCCTCACGTCTGCTGTTTGCAATTTTAGGTAGTCAGTAATGGAAAATATTACATAACATTAACTTGTGTCCAATGATCTTATGGAACAGCATGAGGTTTATTACATCATTTAAGTGTTTCACTTTGTAATCATTCATTTAAAAGAAAATAACATATTTAAAACATTAATACAGACAAATGTCTTACCTCCATTCTACAGGAAACAGTGGTAGTCCGGCCACAGAATAACAACATTAGGGGAAGAAGAAAAGAATAGTTAATATACTGTAAGTTCATCGATGTTCAAAAAAAATTTTGCAACTCATTGTACAGTTTAAACACTGATAATGCATAAGGCATAAGCTGTTGATATTTTAGGCTGCTTCATTGGAGGATCCAGGTTGACAGGTGATTAGGATGTTTATATGGGATGTTATCTATTACTGTGTACAAAAACAAAGAGATATTTTGTTATATACAGGATAATTCTCCTTCAATATGCTTAGTATTTCGTTTTAGGATTTTTCTATACCATATCTTAATGACATATCTTGGAAATGGAATCCAATTCTAAACACATAATGCATGCATGTTTCATATACACCTTGGGCCTTATTCTACTTGACTCGCAAGGCTGCAAAATTCGCAGCCTTGCAAGTCCATCAGACGCTCGCCGTTCGTCAGACGCCCCCGCCCGCTGTGCCCCCAAGCACGGCTGCGAATGGATGATTTACATAATCATCCATTCGCAGACAGGGAGAAATTATTTGATGGTCACCAAACATCAAATGATTTATCCCGTGCACACAGTTCAGAGTGACCTATATAGTCACTATAAGCTGTGGTCTCCCTGTGCGAGGGAAAGGTCACTGTGGCAGCACGCACCCTGTGCAGAAACGCGCATGCGCAGACACTAAATATTGGTCCTCCTTGCGAACGCACGTAGGACCGAATGAATCAAAATAAGGCCCCTTATACACACAGTCTGAAGGTAATTTTATACAATATTTGAATAACTTTGTGTATGAAACAAAGTTTGTGTAACATGAGAAAGCATAGGTATAGCTCATTGAAGCTTAACAAAATTGGATTTGCATATATGGGTTACTCAACCTAAAACTAAACACATTCATTTTGTTTCAGAAATGACTGTAAGTAATATGTATTATCCGTTAGAAATAAACAAAAGCATGCAGCAATCTGCAAGTGTCATATATGGAAGTGTAAAAATGTGTCAAACACAACAGCTCTGCCAGTCTCTGTATGCCCCCACTGGCATCACATTGCAGGATGTGGTTACATACAATACATAAGGGGGGTTATTCTGGTTAATTCGCAACACTTTCATCCGTTCTACTTCTAGGTTGATCTACCCACAAAAGGTACCATTTCCACATTGTTTATATGGGTACAATTAAGTTTAGATGTATTTTGTCAAAAAAATAAATTAGAGCTTGATTTCAAACCAAACAATGTTGGGAGCCTCTGATTTATTAACCTATTGCTAGTACTTTTTGCCATTAATTACAGAACACAGCAGAAGACTAGTCCAGCAGGCAAACTCTGTTAAGGGGGATTTTCCTCACAAGAGGGTGTAAGGAAAAGAAAGACTGATTATGTCTTTTCCAGGGCCCTGTGTTTCCAGTGCCCTGGAAAAGACATAATCAGTCTTTCTTTTCCTTACACCCTCTTGTGAGGAAAATCCCCCTTAACAGAGTTTTCCTGAACTTGTTCTGGGAGCACCACCAACCCTGTAATTTACACGAATACAAATCTGTAATGTTTTTCTATGTTGGTTTTTTCAATACAAAAATAATTATTTCCAAGATTATGTGTGGACTCACACAAGTCTAGTATACATAGTCCAGCAGGCAGCCAGGGATTTCCTGTGAATAGTGGCTTTACGCATGCACAGCGGGTCTCGCAACGGCGCCCCACTGCGGGACACTGCTGCCTGCGGATAGGACCGACACAAAAATAGGGAATGTCTTATGAAAATTGGGACAGTTGTTAGGTATGACTATTCTACTAAAAGATGCCATAGATTATTAGACTAAATGGCCTCAGATTATCAGTATTCTACTAAAGAAGGTACTAAGAGATGATTTAAATGGGCACCCCGCATCCAGTAGTACCAGGAAACCAAGAAAGGGACAATTCTACATAGCATTTGTAACTGTATCCTAGAAGTGTACATTCTAACCAAGAATAAAAGTTTAATGAAGAACGAATGTGATATAGACTGTCATTGGGTGACATTTAATAGAATGAGAGATTCAGAAAGTGAGAGATTTGGAAAAAAAAGCTCCCTTTTTTTTAAAGCGGCAATCATTTACACTGCAAAATCAAACTGGTTTTGCGTGTAAATGATTGCTGCTTTAAAAAAACTTAGAGATTTGTTCCCAAATCTCTCACTTTCTGAATCTCTCATCCTATTAAATCTCACCCATTAGGTTGAAAAGGTTGAAAAGGTCAAACAGTCGACATTACAATGGTTGACACAAACAGGTAAAGTTTTTTGGGTATCAGGTTGTATGTTTAACCATATGTAAGCACAATCAGTGGAAAGGTGTACCCTTCTGGGCATACTACGCCTCGGGCAGTGTCTCACTCCGCTACCTCCGCACAGCTACTATTCCTACTCTTAGCGCACGTGGGGAGTAAATCAAGCAAAAGCTGGAAACACATCAACCCCCTTAAAAAAACTGGTGTCAACCACTGTGATGTTGACTTTTGATCATGTCGATCTTTTTTACAAATCTCCAAGGAGCTGGTTAAAAAGTCTTATGCAATCCCCTTTTACATTCTTCTTTTCAATTCCCACTTGTATGTGGTGATTATTATATAAATGAGAGATGTGCAGGTTTGGATTTATTCATATTGGTTATCTACGGTGTCCATGTTGACAGACACCAAAAAAATATGAAAAACTTGTGTCGACCTTCTGAGTATTGACCTTAAGCTTGTGTCGACCTTCTGTCACTGTCGAACTATGGTATGTCGACTATTCTTAGGTGTCAACCTAGTCACTGTTGACCAATAGTGGTTGACCTAATGATTATTGACCCATTATCTCAGAACCATTCATAAAGACCCTGAAAAGAACAAAATGAAGATCCACTTGTTGAGCTGCACTCTGGGGGTTATTCTAGTTCATTCTTTCTGACAAAATCCTTCTTAGATGGACAAAACCATGTGCACTGCGGGTGGGGCAGATGTAACTTGTGCAGAGAGAATTAGATTTGGGTGGGGTTTTTCTTCAAAGTGAGATCTATATTGCAGTGTAAAATAAAGCAGTCAGTATTTTCCCTGCACAGAAACAAAATAACTCACCCAAATCTAATTATATCTGCACATGTTACATCTGCCCCCCTGCAGTGCTAATGGTTTTGTCCATCTAAGAAGGATTTTGTCAGAAAGAATGAACTAGAATAAACCCCCCTATCACACCCTCTCTGCCCCTTTCATTCTTCTTTGTTTCTTAGTTCTTTTATTATTTCCCTTTAACAAGTACATGGCCATTTCATATAATTTACAATATTACACAACAGGGATTAAAAACACAATTGTAGTAGTAAACATGGACCAGAATGTGACAAACAGTATTTTGGAATATTTTGGTATTTAATATAACTTGAAGGTATAGCTGCAAATGGCCTTCTTGGACATACCTGATATGCTAATTGTTGCTGCAGCTTTTGCAGAGCCAAAACTACCACTATGCTTGTTGTCTGCCATACAAGTAAACAGTCCTGGCCTGGTTGCTAAAATGTACACCTTTGAGAATATGACACCATCTTTGATATTTTCCTCAATAGACTCTGATGAAACCTAGGAAACAAAAAAGTCACAATAATATTCCATTAACTTAGTTTACATGCCGGAAATATACTGTTCAGATACACAAAAAAATGTCAAGTCCATACGGTACAAACCACTGCAGAACAAAGTATACAATCTATATACTGTATACTACATAGGCATTCATAATACTCAGAAAACAGTGCCAGATGGTATCTAGATGATTGGTTAACCCCAATTAAGGTGACAGTCAATAAGTTGACCAAATACGGATGACATGCATTAGGTCAATATGGTGAAAATGTCGACAGTGCTTAAGGCCAACATATACAAAATGTCAACAGGTTCAGATGGACAACATATATGGTCGACACAAAAATTATTTATTTTTCAACTTTTTCACCCTTTACCATCCATAAGACTGGGAATAGCAACCTTTGGCAAGCACAATGATAGCGGAGTAAGGCACCTTGCCCAAAGCATGGTGAGCCAAGCTTTACTCTAGTTAGGGCTACTTGTGGCTTAACTAACAAAATTACACCAAATAAATGGTAAAAGGCTGTGTCGACCATATATCAACCTGTCATGTGTCACCCTTTTGTGCATGTCAACCTTTTCAACTGGCTACTTTTTCCATGTTGACCCAATGATCCTGCAACCTTTTGACCCAGTCAACCTATGCCATGTTGACGATATGGGACTGACCTATTGAATTTCAACCTAATTAGGGTCAGCCCAGTGATCCATACCTGCGACAAAATAACCCACTGGTGGCAATGGGTAGGAGATAGTGTAAGTGAGGAAACTAAAAACACCTAGAGGAAGGATGATTACCCGCTTCGTGTTCGCTAACAATCTGTAAGGGAAGGGGTGTACATACAGTTGTGACACAATGGGGAGAGACAGTGTCTGAGGATCATAGCTGGTTAAGATGAGGGTTTGAATACTTCAATAAATAAGATTTGGAAAGAGTTCGTCAGTTTCATATGGAGAGGGACAGAGTTCCATGGGTGGAGAGCAGCACAGCTAAACTCTTAAACTCTTGGAGGTGGGATTGCGAGGTGGTTATCAGTTGTGAGGATAGATAGAAGTCACTGGTAGAGCTAAGCGGGGGGGAGATAAGTTTAGAGATTTAGGGTGGAGAGGAATTCCATTGGTTCTGAAAGGGGAAAGGAGCCAGTGTAGGGCCTGGCAGAATCAGTTTGTTTGAAGGGAAAAATGAGCCATGCTGCAGCATTTAGGACAGAAGCAGCAGTTAGGAAGGCCAGATAAGAGAAGGTAACATAGTCCAGTTGAATGATGAATACAGTATGTTGTTGCTATCTATTGCCACTTGGGTAACCCAACAGAATAGGAACAGAAAATGCATTAGGATTGTAAACGCAATCCCCTCACAATTTGACTGACATGAAGCTGGTGTTTGTTGGTGGAAACCTAACATTTTCTGGGTGTGGGGTAAAAATTCAGGTGTGCCCAGGCATTTTAGAGGAGGGTCTATAATGTCAGCAATAACCATTTCCTCCCTGTCTCAGTCGTAGCTTAGTGGAAGCCTCATAGTTACCCACAGTTGCACAAATGATTCAAAAGGTTTGGAAATTATGTATGGATTTGCGAGTGGATAGTAAATAGCAAACCATTCACATTTCTCTTGTAATTTAGCAAGGGATGTTTTAGTCTGTCTTTCTTGCTGGTAACTTTCTCTTTGCAGTCCACTGCGAATTCTTTAATTGGCATTCAGGTGTAAATCAGGTCATATGCTTCATTTCTGAATTCACTAACACTCCTTTTCCTTTAAGTAAAGAAGAAAGAAAAGAACTCTCTCTTTTTTTGGTGCACAACTTGTAAATGTGATAGTATTAAAATGTAACTTTTATTTGGTTGTTTATTTAAAATATGGAGGAACCAACTGTTAGTACATACATATTTCTACAAACATCACATTGAACATGCAACAATTGTCAAGAAAAACAAGGGGGGGGGGGGTTATCTTTGACAGGACAAACAAAACAATTTGAAAACAAGAATGCCCTTGTTTCAAATATGGTCTGGAGCAGAGGGGCTCAATCAAATTGATAGCAAACTAGCAAAATTTTCCTTTCCCCATTCCCCAATACGACTATTCCTTTTCCTTTCTCAGATCACAATCTTATCATCTGCAAGCTTTTAAATACATCTGTCAACAAGCTTGAGAATTCCCTTATTAAAAAATGTTTTACGCTGAGCTGTGAGCCACGGATGCCCCGCTGTCTTCACCTCTTCATCAGATATGAATCTGTGACCTCTTAGGACTTCTTTCAGGGGAATCTAATGTCACTAGTTTATGCAAACCAGTTCACGTGTAAGCTCAATGTTCTCATCAGTCATGGACATGGACAGGCATCCGGCACCTTCATAGCTGAAACTTGTACGACCTTCTCTAAACTTCTCTATCCATTCTTAAACACTTCATCGACAACAAAACACTTTCTCCATATTGTATTCAAGGTCTTTGATAAATAGTGGCACCAGACATACCCACAAACCCCAAAACAGGAATCATTCCATGCAGCCATTTTTTCTTGCATAGCAGTCACTACATAACTGATGTAACACATTCAGACCTGCACAGCAGTGACTGGGGACACATTAACCTTGTATGGAAAGCATTGATAAGATAGTGGGGCCAACAGAAGTTTTAATATAACTGGAGTGTGTTAGTGCGGTGAGTCCTGGAGTGAAGCACTCCTTCAGAATATTGGATTTAAATGTCATTAGTGCAAATAAGCAGTATCTACATTGCACAGCATAATACTATTAAAAATTACATAGCTTAGGCAGGGCCTGATTAAGCCTTTGGGGAGCCGGGGTCACTTTAGACAGAGGGGCCCCCTCCCACTTGTAATTGCTGGACTCAAACTGCATGGGAGAATATTACACTGTCAAAACACAGAGTAAAGGCAGTATACACTTGGTCAATGGGTAACTGCAGGAGGGGGGATTAATATAAACATAAATATATATAAAAAATACCACATGAAAAGCCTGTGTTTGTCCCTCTGTACCTTAGTATATAGGAGCGCTGACAGCCTCAGCGATGTCTCTAATTAAAAACCCTCCCATTATGAGGCTGCTGCTGCTGTCCTCCATGGGCCTGAGAAGCATATGATGAGCTCCACCAAGCAGAGATCAACACAATCCTCTCAGCCTTTGACCTCTTGTGCAAAGTATCATGGGACTTAATCAACTCCCAGTAATGCACTGCACACTTGCGCAGTCAGTGTGCATTGGCTCCCGATGCTCAGCACCATTAACCATTGTCACATTGGCAGATAGGCGAAGCTGCAGCACTACCCCACTCCCATGCACATAACCTTTAGCTAAACAAAAAAATTATATATATTTAAAAAAAAAATACATGTCAACCACACGGGGCCTCTAGATAGAGTGGGGTCCAGTGGTATTGACTCCCTGTGCCCCCTTCTTAATCAGTCAATAAGAAATTAAATCAAAATAAAAAAATAATTTAAAATCAATCATAATATCTCTAATTGGATATTCCAATGCAAAGCGTTTTATGGATCGCAGGCAACTTCCTCCTGCAGCATTGTGCTGAATGAGAGGTCAAGTCATGTTAAAGGAGAGTGAGAGCCTAATAAGGTTTGCTCAGCCCATCGCAACTGAAGTTTTCACACTTGAAAATCCATGAGAAATGCAGCCGTGCAGCCGTGCATGTGATGTGTACGCTTCAGGCCCAAATTTATAAGCTTTACAACTAAGCAAGGAGTAGAATTGAATTGTAGGTTTAACAGTAGGTGGAAAGTTCTATTTGAGTTAAGTATATTTTTAGTTTTTGGCAGTAATATAGACTTATGCATTGGGTATTGAAGTAAAATGCACCAATTATTTTGAATAATTCTTTTCACTTCAGGGGCTTGATCGCTATATTGAGTAGTGAATGAAAGAATGTTGTTATTTGATGTTTTGTTTCCTTTCTGTGTGCCAAGTAATTCTTGTTGTGGAATTGCTTCATATTCGTCAATGAAGTTAATTACATTTTGTTAAGAGTATCCTTTCTGTTCAAATATTTCTTGTAAGGAATTCTGTTTGTTGTTACAATGCATCTAATTTGTACTTGGGGTATGTGTTTCATTTAGTATGGGTCATGAGAGCTGACCATAATAACATAGTAATTTGTGTCATCCAGATCCAAGACAGTTCAAGATATAAAATATGGGGAGGCTGTCACTGGACACAGTGGCATAAGTTCTGCCTAGTCACCCGAAGGCGAGATAAATGTTGGTGCCCACATAACATAGATAGATATAGATAGATAGATAGATAGATAGATAGATAGATAGATAGATAAAGCGAGCAGTGGGGCAGCCCTTACAGCAATATTAATAATTTGGCTAGCTGATTTTGGTGCAGAAGCGCCTAAGAGCTCACTGCTGTGTCTGTCCAATCACAGCCAGTCAGCGTAACTGATAGACCAGATCACTCTTCATATGTGAATTGATGAATCCAGCGCTGCAAGGTTAGGTCAGAGGAGCATGTGGTGGCCTCTCCTCCAATCAGAGCTCAAAAAATGCTCCTATGACCCCAATGCAGTGCCTCTTCAGATCTTTTACCCAGTAATGCAATGCAGATTACTGTGTGCTACCCCGAATGCCCCCCCCCCACACACACACACACACACATGCACACCCACACATAAGAATGCAACAGATGTAATAGCCAGCAAAAGGGTCCCTCCTGCTCCTCTACTCTGGGAGGGAGGGGTGCTGTGTGGCTGCACAGTGGAGTCAGAGACAATGGAGGAGGCGTGCCC
Source organism: Crinia signifera (assembly GCF_055691185.1). Classification (NCBI taxonomy): domain Eukaryota; kingdom Metazoa; phylum Chordata; class Amphibia; order Anura; family Myobatrachidae; genus Crinia; species Crinia signifera. The sequence continues at coordinate 274,352,933 of NC_139217.1, read as the reverse complement.
CCTCCAGAGCAGGGGCCCATCAGCAACTGACTCCATGCCTTGGCAGTTCCGCCTCTCACTGGACAGCAAATAAAGGGATGTGAAGGCACTCCAGGTGATGAGAAGGTAATCAGCTTGGTTTTAAATAGATTTGCTCCCATTCCACTGCCACATGGTTTGTTCCAAATACAAAGTTACTTGTTTTTTTTTTGCACTGCTCCCAATTCAGAATCATCCCTGAAGTGTTTTCTCCACTAAAGCTGCCCATCCACTGCTGTGACTTCTCCAAGGGGAGCTACCTGGGAAGGTCCTGTGCGGCAGGATCACATGCGGTCCTTTTGCATGCGATATGTCTCATGGGATCTCATTCCCTGCTGTGGGATCTGATGGATCCTTGGTGCAGCACTAACAATCTTGGTCTCCGATCCGATGCCATGGGGCTGCACATCGGATCAGAATCAGAGGTTAAACACATGCGATTTGGGCCCTTGTCATCTGATTCCTCGGCCTGATGCCTCAGAATGAATAAGATGACCAGGGCTCAAATTGCACAAGTGAGTGGGGGCTTTAAGATTTAGTTCAAGTGCTAACATTACTGAGAAGTCTTCAGAACAATTGACACTGATCTCAAAATGTATCTACTGTACCCATTCATGGGAAACAGTTTACCTGCATATCCAGAGTGACACAGAGAGCATTCACATGAAGCCACTAGCTCTATGCTGCAGATCATATAATGTGACCTCCTCTGCAATCATCATACCCATGTAAAGAAAGAGGACAGACTACAGTGTAGTCTCATACTCTTTCTTCTGCAGTCTCTGGCTATGAAGGGAAACATTTTTTAGACAAATGGGGTGGTATTAGTGGCAACAGTGGTGTCACCAGGTAGGTGCCAGTCACATTCATATGTCACACGAAAAGGGGTGATACTGAAATATCAGTTACTGCTCAGTAACAGGAGCTGGGTGCTGCACTGTAACATTGCATGCAGCTCTTGGCTCCTGTCTCTATGTAGCCAGCATCTCCTCAATCCCTACAGTGATGAAAATGGGGGTTCAGAATGTGATGCCTTGCCTCCTTTCTTGAAGCCCTACTCCTTTCTGTGGATCACTCATGGCCGCATTGGGTGTCACAGGGGTAAGTGACATCCCTGTGGCATCTGATTGGTATGTGCGAAAGTTAAAAGTTACATGAGAGGAAGTTGGATTGGCTTGTGAAGGCTGTGAGTAGATCTGTATTGCTTGTGAATGATGTCTGAGTAACAGTGGGTGTACTTTGGTGTGCATGTGGCATCCTATTACTTGTGGTAACATTTTGTGGCAAGGGCCGGGTCTGAGGATATATGAGCTATTTTTGAGCAGGTTAGGAGCATCTGGAGGCATTTTGGAATGAGTGATTTAAATTCACCAGGATTGTCTTGATTTGTCACGTGTAACATTTGAAGTATAATGGGTTGTCCAAAGTTTAGAGTCTAAACCAAAAAATATCCAACATAAATGTAGGGTGACATTTAATAGGATGAGAGATTCAGAAAGTGAGAGATTTGGTAAAACCAGTTCGATTTTGCAGTGTAAATGACTGCCGCTTTTAAAAAAATTGGAGATTTCTTACCAAATCTCTCACTTTCTGAATCTCTCACCCTATTACATTTCACCTGTAGTGTTATAAAACCAAGGCTATCTAATGCATATATTCTTGAAGAACACATGTACAGCACATTAAAATATAAGTTAATAGGACAATATGTAACAATGTTTACTGACTATTTACTGAATAATCTATTGTGACAATGAATCAACATACAGTATATAATAAAAAAACATATAAATAGAAAAGTAATATTCTAGTGCCTGGGGAAGGGTAGAATGTGTGGATAAGTCATTGATAGAAAACTGACAATTTTCAAGATAATTTGATCACTTTTAAAGCTTGGTTGTTTTTATGTCCAAACACATCTCTCTGACATTGCACAGGCTGTATAACAATCATTTCTTGTTCTGATTCCAAGAACAGTACTAGAAATGGTTTCTACAATTACAACTCGTCTGGAACATAGCAGGTATGAACAATAATTCCACTAAACATGGTATGATACATAGATTTTTGGGGGAGATTACCATATACAGTATGTCTCTGACATACTGTATCTTGTATATTTCTATTGCCTCCAAATTTATGTAAAGGTATTCTTAAAAACGGTGTTTAGAAGGGTGTTTAGTCCCTTCTGGACTTGTAACTGCTATTCTATTACTGGTGCCTGTCCTTGTGTTTCCCCCCTATATCCCTATAGATTGTAAGCTTGCAGCAGGGCCCTCCTACCTCCAAGTCTGTCTGTTGTTACCCAGTTTGTTTTATCACTGTCTACTATTGTAAAGCGCAACGGAATCTGCTGCGCTATATAAGAATCTGTAAATAAATAATAAATAAATTTTGCATTGGTAAAATTATACACTGAGGTGTAATTTTGGAGTGATCCCAAACATGCTGCTTTCTAGCAATACGATTTTAAGCCAACCATTGAGGACCTTTAGACTAGGCAGTAAACCAAAAGGTTGACTCCATATCTGTGATACCAGACAACTCTGAATAAACAATCAAAGCCAGTTAACATAAAGCAGGACTCTGACTCATGCACTTCGGAATATATTAAGACCTTAAACAGAGATTTAGCTTACATGTTAGCTAAAGAAACTAACATTTTAGGGATGATCATTACCACATTAATCCTATGAGTGCCAACGTCGCTGTGAGAGATCCTCAAAATATCCACTAAAAAGCCAGCATCGCTCACAGCGACTGTTCTTTTGGTATCAATAAATACAAATACAGCCAAGTCAATTCATTGAAGTTTAGTTATATATTGCACCCAAAGAAAGAACAGTCGCTGTGGCAACACTGGCATTTTTAGCAGATATTTTGGCTCACAGCAATGTTGGTACTCAAAGGGTTAATATATTAATTAGGCTAGTAGCATGAAAGTAACCGTTGGTAAATAGGAACTGAAAATACTCACAGCTTTTCCATTTTCAAACCACCTGATGGATGGAACGGGAATGCCGGCTGCAGTACATCTCAGAGACACTTTTGATCCAAATGTAACATTCTGGGATTCAGGCGCCTTTATGATTCTGGCAAGCACTGAGGATTGAAGATTGTTTGACAAGGTCACAAATAATGTGCGCTGCTCTTCTTAAATATGTTTACATGTTCATTTCCTGGCCTCCACTATTTTATTATTGAGGGAAAAAGTGTGCTTTGTACAGCTAGGATCTACTTCTTTCTTTTTCTTGCTATACAGGTCATTAATGGGGATGCAGGAAAACATTTTTTGCAGAATTAGTGAATTTTGATAATGGACAAGATATAACATAACTAGATACTGAACAATTGGTTTACAAATAAGAAAGGTTATTATAATAAATGCAGCAAATCATGTACTATAAACATTAGTGGTAAAAATTGGGAAGAGTTTGAATACTTATGATATTACTTGGTGTTTTCTATGACAATGCATTAGTCCAACTTGTTTTAAGGGCAAGTCAATCCCGTTTCTCTTGAGCTACCCCGGAAGCTCCCTGGGAGGGCTAACATCGGACTTGGCACTTGATGTGACATTTTTTTATGTGATTAATCGCATGTGATTTATTGCATGTAAAATAACTTTCTGGGGAGCTGTTGGGGGGGGGGGGTTATCAAGGCAAGTCAGATGCGATATATTGTGGGTGCTAAAAAGTAAAACCATATTCTTATATGCACCACGTCAGACCTCTGACTCGGGATCGCGCATCGGGTCGAGTTGGATGATAAAGAGCTGCAATCTGACCTGATTTCACCTGATTTTTTGGCCCAATCCATCGGAATCGAGTGAAGTCGAGGCAAATCGCTCTAAAGGTGGCCATACACACGCAGATTTATCTTCAGATCTGGCTAGTTGGAACAAAAACATGGTATGGATGAAAGAAAATGACAGTTGACTATTTGCTTGGAAATGCTGGAAAACTGACAAACTGTCACTCATCCATAACCATGTTTTTGTTTCAACCAGCCAGATCTGAATATAAATCTTACTAATGTAGGGGCACCTTAATGTATGAAGGTCTTTATACTGTCTTTGCTAAAATGTACAGTTTGTATACTGCAGAAGATTTTTTTATAAAAAGTTGAAAACTATTACAGAAAATGAATATCACATTAAGGATTAAAATAAGAAACCACATTTGCAAGAGCACTAATATAAACCACTTTGTTTACAAAAAAACATTGTTTATCAGCAACTAATTGGCTTATGCTTTTGAAAATAATGACACTGATTTAAGAGCTACAATAGAAGGGAACAAGCTCATTAATTTGCTAGTACAACGCCACAGTAAATATGTGCCAAGTCCTCGCTAATTGTTGTATGAGGTCACTTGGTTCTATGTAGCTGTCCAGAGTCATTTCCTGGCAGATAAATAAATAAAACATCTGGTGTGCTGTCATAATTAGAGTCAGACATTTGGGCAATCTGTAATTCAACACCACCCCTTCACTGGCCATAAATATGCTTTCTTGTAACCTTTCAGTAACAAAAGCTGTGAAATGTGGCATGATAAGTAAGATGATAGTAATGTTGAATTTATTAAAGTGAACTGTCTAATTTTTAACCTTTGTTCTAGGATCATGCAAAATAAGTGTGCATCATCTTTTTCTGTACATGTACAGTACGTGCATTATGTATGCTTGATAAAATAGTGTTTGGAAACATCTATACTGCATGTATGCATTCATGTGTATACAGATGTACCGGGTCTCGTCTTTGCTGGCGATCCGCAACACGGCGCCGCTATCTGACTGAGACGCGCGTGCGTCCCCCACGCACACGCGTCTCAGTATCCGGGCGGCGAGGCGGAGTCATTACTGTCCGCCTCCCGCTCGAGGGGCAGGGGGGGGACCCGAGGAGGCTGCGGGGGGTGCGGTCGCCCGGTTTGGGCACTGGGCGACCGAGGGCAGCACCGTCGGAAGGGGACGCGCGCACACCTCGTGCGCGCGCGTCCCCTTCCGGCATACAGATGGCGGCGGGGCAGGGGATGGCGATGGCGACGCCATCGCCATCCCCTGCAAAGATGAGACCCATTACATCTGTAGTTGATTTGTATCCCCTTACACCTGCATGGGTAGGCGGGTAAGCATAGCATAGTTCAGTGAAGGCATGTTCACACACTAAGACAAAAACACACTTGCAGATTCAGATGGAGCGCCTCTCATTATTGTTGGCAACTCGCCATCGCAAAGGTTTTAGTTATTCACTTTTCTTCTTGCACTCCTGTCCGCCAAAGAGCGTGGATGCTCACCATGCAATACAAATCGCTACCGATGGGTGGCTAATGCTCCACCTATCTAGTGGTGGATTGATATACAGATGGAACCCTGCCACTCGCTTAGTGGAGTACACATTTTATGAGGAAATGTATTGTGTAAAGGTGGCCATACAATACTGCGATGACCTTCCTTCACATGGGAAGTATCAGATGTGACCCCTGTTTTCCTCCACCGGATTGGGGTCTGAGGTTGGATCTGTATGCAGGTCCAACCTCAGACTGCAGACAGCAAATTCTCAGCCAGATCCGTCGGGAAGGGGTGAAATCCATGCAAATTGCTATAATGTATGGGGAGGGATGTGTCAGACCTTGTAAAGAGGACAAATAGAAGTATTGCCCATAGTAACCAATCAGATTATAGCTAAGAAACCTCAAATACATTTTATAAAATGATAGCTAAAATCTTATTGATTGCTGCAGGAAACATCTTCTCTTGTCATTTTTAAAACATGTGATTTAACTCCACCTATATGATGGTGGTAGCTACTGTACCAATAGTAGAGACAACTTTCAGTAACTGTGTTAATGATTACTAGCCCATCAACATCTCTTACTTTCTTCATCTGACATGTAAATTCATGTTGTGCTGTCTACCATTGGCACTGCATTAATTGCAAAACTACCCACCTCATAAACCACTTTGTAATTGACACCTAAAACAACAAAAGACACAAATATAATAAAAAAAAGTTCACCTGTCAGTCAATTGGTTACCTCCAGACTATTTTGCTCAACTGATGTTGGCCACCGCCTCTGGGGTCTCCACAACTCCAGTTCATACAGCAGCTCCTTGCTGTAGCCCTGCTTTTACTATAACTGCTACTTCCAGTTACTGTACATAAAGGGCCCCATACATCAGCAATTAATTGTGACAAAGATGATTGCCACAATTAATTTTAGATGTGTGGGCTCCCCCTTTTGGCAATCACAATCAAAATCGCCAATCGATTGCTTAATCAGGTTTTTAAACATGTTTAATAATCTGATATTATCTGCAGATCTTTTTTATATGTGTGGGCATTCCCAATTCGTCTTCTTCATCTATTTACATTATGAACAGCAATCGATTGGGCAATTTCCAGATATGCAAATGCAATCTTTAGATGGAAAAATCTGCCGATCACTGAAATAAATCTGTAATGTGTGGGCAAAGTCAGATAGATTGTAAAATCCATTTATCTGGCCAAAAAATCCCTGTATCTGGAAATCCATAAATTGTGATTGCTGATGTATGGGGCCCACAACTCTGAAGCTGCTTCCATTGCATCGTTACCCCCCCCCCCCCCCCTTTTGCCATCTGGGGTGATTTTATTCATGTGTTGGTTGCTTTAACTGTGATTTTCCTGTTTCATATGCTTCTCACTTGCTGCCATAGTTACTCCAGTTTCCTCTCCATTTCCATCATTCATACCTCTCCAACCTCCTCCATCATCTTACTTTTACTAACCTCCTCTTTTTCATCCTGTTGCTGCACTCATATATCAAACAACCATCATGATGGCAGAGTAATAAGGCCCCCAAACACTAGTGAGATTTGGTCCAATTTGACCCTATTCTTATGGATCGGCCGATAAATCGGACCAAATCTCATGTATTTCAAATACCGTCTGACCCAATGCGTGGTCCCCTGTGTGGAGTTGGGAGGTCATATGGGATGCACATAAGATAAATCTTGTAGCCAGGTAAGGGATGCTGGGAGCCAGAGAGAGGATGAAGAGAGGTGGGCAGGGGATGCAGAGAGGTGGCGAGTGGATGCACAGAAGCAGGCAAGGGGAGCCAGGTGGTGGGCGAATTTAAAAAAAAATCAATACAAATGAATGGGAAGCCACTGTTGGCTGCCCATTAATTTGTATTGGTTTCTTTTTTTATTTGCAGCTCAGCTCCCGGCTCCCCTGCCTGGCTGTTCGTTAACCCCCCAGCCCGGCTCCCTCCACCTGCAGCTCTCCGGGAGTTGCATGTGATAAATCAAGTGCCTAATCGTGTGAGACTCCTCCCAGGGCACTGCCTGGGAAATCAGGTCCGACTTGTCCTTAATGTACGGGGGTCTTAGGGGTCCACTTTATAGCACCTTCATGGTCATACTGAACCTACTGAAACACACTGTCCATGGGTGTGTTTTGTATTGACATAGTTATGAGTCCCTTCTGCTTTTAAAGTAAAATATTGGAAAAAAAATTGGTACTTGTTTAGTTTCACGGCGGCAGTACGAGACGCTCTAGCTTGAATATTGGCAGCTTGCCAGACTGTCTTAAGCTGCGTTTGTAGCGTAGCGACTGTTTGAATTTTGGCAGCTTGCCAGCTGCCTAGCCGCCTTACGGTATCAGACTACTTGTTTCGTTTCAGGGCGGCATGGCGTGCCGCCTTACGCTGACTTCTCTGTGGAAGGCCAGCGGTGCTACCCCTAACCCTCCTGTCAAGTGACAGCCTCTCACACAGTGCTTGTGGCCGAATGATATGCACTCTCCTGTGGAGAGGGGATCATGAGGGTGCAGGCGGAGAGGTGCTCCATCTTTGTGTTACATAGGAGAGTCTCAGACGCTACAGTAGCAATTCAATCATACGCTCCATGTGTGTGATAGGTTTAAGCGCCTCAGATGCTCAAGCAGCAATGCAATGATACCCTCCTGCCTCTGACCTCTAAGTAGATATTGCTCAGATGTATGATATGGCAGGTTTGAATGTGTTCCTGAAACACCCCCACCATCCGCGCCATCCTGAAACGTGGCGAGCGCAGCATGTATTCCGCGTCCCCTCGCGGGGCTCGCTGCGCTCACCACGCTTCTGGCTCAGTGGCTCGCTGCGCTCGCCACACTATACAACATCAACTCCACGGCGATGTGGATGGTGGAGGTATGAAAAGGTCGGTAGGACGCGACCTCACGGGGCGCGCTGCGCTCGCCATGCTTCGGGATGGTGTGGATGGTGGGGGTATGAAATTGAAGCATTTGACAGTATGTAACATGGAGCACTGGCAAATGCCTCCATCATTTTGCATTAGACACAGGAGAGTTTCATTGCTTGAGCGTCTGAGACGCTCCTACGTAAAGCAAACATGGAGCGCCACAGGTGAGAGGATATCATGGGGGCACAAGCGCTGTGTGATAGGCGCTCACTTGACAGGAGGGTTAGGAGTAGCAGTGTTAGCCTGCCACGGAGAAGTCAGCGTAAGGCGACACGAGATGCCGCCCTGAAACTAAACAAGTAGTCTGATACTGTAAGTCGGCTAGGCAGCTGGCAAGCTGCCAAAATTCAAACAGTCGTTACGCTACAAGCCCAGCTTAAGGCAGTCTGGCAAGCTGTCAATATTCAAGCTAGAGCCTCTCGTGCTGCTGCAGTGAAACTAAACAAGTACCAAAAAATCCAGCTTAACAACTATATTGAACATTTTATTTATTTATTAACAGTTTCTTAAATAATGCATACAGATTCTGTAGCGCTTTGCAGAGTATAGTTGAACATTCACATCAGTCCCTGTCCCAGTGCAATTTACAATTTATATTCCCCACCATATGCGCACGCACACACATAAATTCTAGGGTAATTTTAGTTGGAAGCCAATTAACCTACCAGTATATTTTTGGATTGTGGGAGGAAACCAGAGTACCCGGAATAAACCCATGCAAACACTGAGAGGATATGCCAACTTCACACAGTTAGGGCCATGGTGGGAATCAAACCCATGACCTCAGTGCTGTGAGGCAGCAATGCTAACCATTATACCATCCGTACTACCCAATAAAATAAAGTCATGGAGTAATGAAGGCCATTCAATGCATCAACCAAAATTAACAAATAAAAGATTTCTAGTTGCCCAGAAAATTTGGACTTAATTTAAAACTTTATGTGTGATATAAAGAGTCTGCTGGCCAAGAATGATCCAACATGATCCGCAAAGAAAGGAGTAAGGATTGTGGTCAGTCAACTGGCCCATATTTTTAATTCATTTTTATATCCCAGTAAGGCATTAGAGAGATCTTTTCCATGCTTTGATTGCTTAGAGTTCTCAAGTGAAAAGGTTGATAGACATACAGGGCCTAACCTAGCATGGATCGCTAATCATAGAATTTGCAAATAAAGCGATTATGGAATGACTGTGCATGTTTACCATTGCACATGCCCAAGGGGAAATAGCCACTGAACATATGTATGGATCGTAAATGCAATGTTGCCGAAGCATGACTGACAGGAAGCCGGGACTTGGGGTTGGAAAAACCTCCCATTTTCTGGTTGTGTTTGAGAAAGCATCATTTTTTAAGGAGGGTCTCTGATATCAGTGATAACCCCTTCCAGGTTGTCTTAGTCCCAGATTTGTGGAAGCCTCAGACCTACTCACAGTTGCACAGAAGGGAAAAACTATTCCATTGTTCTGGAATTGCATGTGGATTTGCGAATAGATTGCAATCCTATTTATGTCTGGGCAGAGGCTTTCTCCTGGCAGTCCACTGCAAATTTTCACATTAGCAGTCCATGCTGAATTAGACCCACCGTATGGAAGAAGGAAGTAATTTTTTTAGATGTGGTGATTCAATTTGTGAAAATACTTATAAATCAGTAAACCAATGAGCTTCTAAAGTTTGCTCTGGTAGAAGATCTTTCATATTTTTTTAAATTTTAGAGGACATGAAAGAAATGTTTTTTGAAGGCAAGCCTAAAGGAAAAATACTTTTTTTCTTCATTATGAAGACTTGGGGGGTATTCAATCTCACGCAACCATCTCCCGTCAGGGGAGATGGCTGTGGGGTCCTATTCAATGCTGTCTTCCCCAACAGCATTGAACAGGGGATCTCGTCTGAAGCTCTCCTCTTCCCGGCTACAGCTCTCATCCCGCTGCAGGTGGGACATTGAACCCCACCTGCAAATTCTCGGTCGAGCAGACCGAGAACAGGACAGAGTCATGGCTGTCGGTCCAGCTCAACAGCTGTGACTCAACATTGAATACCCCCTTTATTTTTGAAGTTTTAAAGGGAAATATAACATTGTCAATTTATTGTTAATTTATCTCTGGAATTCATGAATGTGTGACCAGTATATTCTAAGTAGACAAGAGATGATAGACACTACTGAGATTTTTTTCATTTGAATTACAGTATGTTTTGTGAGGGAACAGGGTATTTATTTACAGAGATGCCAAGTTCAAGAAAAACAATTGTATATTTTCCATTGAATGGCCATTTCATGTTGCATTTGTAAATTAGCATTTTCAACAGAACTGGGTCAATAAGGATTATTTCATTCTGTTCTGGAAAAGAACTGGGAACTCTGGGCAGAAAAAAAAACACAATGCTGTTGAATTTCTTCATTCAAAGCATTTACAATTCTGTACCCTAATGTGACTACTATTCTACAATTTTTAAAATGCTAGTAGCCATACAATTTTGAACCCTCTTTTTTGTAATTAATTGGATAGTGAATTATTTTCTTGACTGCCTTTGGAGTGGTATTTGAATCTAAAATCTCTTAAATCCAAACTTCCATTATCAAGAAATAGTTGTTGAGGTTTCTTTTTAAATAATAATGTATGGCTTAACATATGGAGATCTTACTATAGTTTGTGTTTACAGTTCAATTTAGAAGCTTTCTATAGCTTTGGCTTCTTGCTCTATAAAATTTTTCATGTTAGTTAAATCTTTAAGGAACTGACACCGTAAAACTGCCCTGTGACTTTGCAGTTAAATGAATGGTGTTATTTAAAAAGTATGGATAATTGCAAATGTAATAACTAGGTGTGGAGATGTTAAAAGGAAGATGTTGAGGCATTATGACCTTGCAATGTGTTGCATATAGCCTAGTTGAACAGAGATAAAAAATGGAGAATAGTTATAGCTAAGATCACGTTGTATAAATGCATTGTTTATAAGGAAGCAGTCTATGGGGGTATCCTGTTAACAGTGGTACTTCACAGTTGTTAATAGTTTCGCCAGTGAGCTATCCTATTAGCCACAATGCCAACATCCTTTTACCCCGATACCCACACTTTTTGGGCATTATGACATAATTCAAGAGTAGACGCCACCGGTCCTGTGATAACACATGGGGTTGGTAACTTAACCTTGATCCCACATGCTTTTGTGCAATTGTGGGTCCATTTTAGGCCGATAAAAATTACCTTTAATTGGATGCCATGGTAATGACCATCGGTCATTGTGATATCAATCTGTTTTTATCGGCAGAAAATGTATCATGGACAATTAAATACCCCTTCTATGTGGGACTCAGAACTGCATAAAGAGTATAATTAAAATAATATTGCTAAATGTGCTTATATCTTCAGGTGTGCTAAAGATCAAATTTGTGGGCCAGATTGTCAGATCTAATAGCTGCAGACTCCCTACCTCTAAATGACTGTGTCCCCTGGGTGGGTGTTCTGTCCATTATGTGGTCCAGAGACTGAATGAAATCACCTGCAATGATAAGAAACCCTTTTATATTCTTTCACACTAAGACAAAAAATGTCTTTAGATAATGTGCCTTTTTTAGGAATATTTGTTGATTTTACAGATGACTATATATGTGAACACAGTCTCTCTCCTGAGTTACACTTCTCGCTAGAATTCACAGTTCTGCAAGTAGAGAAGTCAGCACAGATACTTTTTAAGAGAGGAGGAGGCTTGTGTGCAGTCATTTTCAGCTGGGCCCCCTCCTCTGCATTGCATAGTGGAGTCTGAGCACTAGAGCGCTCAGATCCTGCTGCGCAGATCTTTGGAAAAATGGCACAGCGGACATTTTTCCAGGGATTTTCGCAGTGCTGATGCCACCATAACTGGAGTCTGAAGGGTAAGTATAAAACAATGGGGGCAGCATGTGCAGTGTGGCCCCCCTTGCGATTCAGGGGCCCTTGGGCACCACAAACCCATTATAAATACGCCCATGTGTCAGCAGCATGTGGTGGATGTTCCTGAGGATCGCCCGTCATTATAGCCTGGTAGAAGAGTGGAGGATACTAAGGGGTAGATTTATTAAGCTCGATGAAGTGATAAAGTGTCTGGTTTTTATCATCAGCTCCTACCTGTCATTTTTCAAACCAAGCCTGTAACTTCACAGTTAGGAGCTAATTGGCCGGTGGTAAACACCAGACACTTTATCACTTCCCCAAGTTTAATAAATATGCCTCTGAGTGGCGAGAGGGCAGCTGAAAAAAAACCAGAACATACAACAATTCTCATTTATTTATAGCTTGGCCAGTCCACTGTCAAGTATGCAACATTTGTATTTGACATACTGTACATATGACATTTTGACATATCAGGGTACATTTCCTATTGTGTGGGTTTATAGAAGTGGAGATGTTGTCCATTACAACCAATCAAATTCCAGCTATTGTTTTCTAGCTAGAAAATGCTAGTTAATGATCATTAGAATCTGATTACTTTTTATGGTCATCATCTCCACTTCTATAAAAAATGCAGCACATTAAATATATAAGATATCGAAGTGCCTAACCATGTTAATTTTTTTTGGTAAAAAAAATTTCTACATTATTTTTTTGTAAAAGGAAACTTCTACTTGACAATTGCCCTCTACACCAAATTAAGAACCTGCTATTTTCTTTATGAAAAACCGATGAGAAAGAGTTATCATTTAACTTGTGAACCAATGATGAAAATGTAAAAGATACACATCCACAGATTTCTTTTAGCGTCACGTATGGGACATAGAGGCGTAACTCTGGAAGGCAATCGAGTCATCGGCCGCCAGGCTCCTGCTCCCAAGAGGGCTACTCTCCTCCCCTCCAAAAGTTTGAATCAGTTAACTGAAAGCCATCAATATCGCTTCTGTGGCTGACATCTAACATCATTTTTGCAAGATGTCACACCCTGTATTAAAACCCATGACCTGTCTTAATGGAGACAGACACCTTACTGTTTGAGCTACTGTATTTGGAGGGCACCAATATTTAACTTGCTCTGGTGCAATTGTGATGAACTTACACCACTGATGGGACATGTTTACTTATTTTTATAGAATGGCCCAACATCACTACATTACACAGACTGTTAATTCATTTGTATCAGTTAATCTGATAGAATCTACATGTATTTATTTTTATAAATACTGCAGTTCTTATGATTCTATTTTATCGTTTTGCGAAAGTCAATATTAACTGCAAAGTACTAGTAATTAGCTGCTAATGACACTGAAATCATTAAACATGCCTTATCATGATTACATCATTCTAAAAATAGTTTTTTTTTTCCTGTCTTGACTAGAGATGTGCGGGCTCGGATTTCAGAGATCCGAGCCCCCACGGACGTCATCATTCCGAGCCCGATTCCGAGCAGCGCTCGGAGATTCCCGCCTGACTCGGTCCGTCCGCGTGATTAGAACGTCATCTCCCGGCGTCGGATTTCGCGAGGCTTTATAAGCAGCTGCCGCGCCCCCGCCATCTTCACTCCAGTCAAGTAGTGGGTTGGGAGAGGGTGTGTTGGTGCTGCTGCTGGGGCTTAAACTTGAGCTTGACCTTGAGCTTTTGCAATCGCTGGTGCTGTCTCTCAGTGCTGCTGTGTAGTAGTCTAACTGTGTACTTGTAGTACTACTGTCTCCTCTGTGCGGTCTACCTCTGGTGTGCTGTGCTGCCTGTAATTGATTATTTTATTTGCTGGGGCTGTCTCCCTCAGTGCTGCTGTGTACTCTGTTCTCAGCTTAGGACAACAGTCTAACTGTGTACTTGTAGTACTACTGTCTCCTCTGTGCAGTCTACCTCTGGTGAGCTGTGCTGTAATTAATTATTTTATTTGCTAGGGCTGTCTCCCTCAGTGCTGCAGTGTACTATGTTCTCCTCTGCTTAGGAGAACAGTCTAACTGTGTGTACCTGCCTGTAGTAGTACTGTCTCCTCTGTGCTGGGGCATACCTCTGGTGCTGTGCTGTCAGGGCCGGTGCTAGGGTGTCCGGCGCCCTCCTGCAAACCATACATTTTGCGCCCTTTCACATTGCCATTGCAACAAGCTGCAGCCCGATTGTGGGAACGTATGCAACATGCGATCCTATGGAGGATCTCGGGTGCATGTACATGTATGCATACACCATCTCAGTGCCGTGTCCGCAAAATGTTGGAGGCACTAAAGGTGCCCATACATGCTGCGAGAATCGCATACTTTATGGGCTAGATCACATCGCACGGCATGCATGCAATGTGTGTGCGATGCGATCCGAAAGCAGTACAAAAAGTATGTGCAGCACTCATGACTGAGGGGGAAAGGAGGGGAGAGAAGGAGGAGATGGAAGAAGACGGGAGGAGATAGAGGGCGGGCGGAGTGTTGAGGACTGGCAGCGGCACTGGCACAGCACACTGAGAAGAGGGAAGGAAGGGGAGGCGGCGCTGCTGCCTGTTTGTTATTTGATTGACAGCTGACAGGCGCAGGGAGCAATGGGTTGGGGGGGGATCCGGACATGACATGTCATCCAGGCATTCACAGACAGCGCTACATGCCTCAGTGCAAGTGTCTGTGAGGAAGAGGGGGCAGGTCGCAGGAGGAGGACAGTGTGTGCGCGGTGCAGGGAGATGCTCAGCCTCTCCATACTGCGTCCGCTGTCAGACAGGCGCTACGGGCGGCGTGTAGGAGGCAGTGACAGTGAGGGCTGAGGCAGCTTTAGCAGAGCAGGGAGGGAGACTGCGCCTTTTCAGCATGGCGCCTCCCTGATTTGCAGGAGCTGCTGAGTGGGTAGCGCCGGCCCTGTGTGCTGTGCCATTTATTATATATATAATTATTAATTAATTATATTAAATATAAATATATATAGTCCACTGGTGCTGCACTGCTGCCTGCACTGAATCTGCCAGTCTGGCGGTCTGTGGTCTGGGGCTCACTGGCTAATAAATAATTAAATACTGCCTGCCTAATAAATAATTAAATACTGCCGTATATCTCTACCTTTGTGGTCTGGGGCTCACTGGCTATACTGCCGTATGTACCGTCTGGTCTGGGGCTCACTGGCTAATAAATAATTAAATACTGCCGTATATCTCTACCTTTGTGGTCTGGGGCTCACTGGCTATACTGCCGTATGTACCGTCTGGTCTGGGGCTCACTGGCTAATAAATAATTAAATACTGCCATATATCTCTACCTTTGTGGTCTGGGGCTCACTGGCTATACTGCCGTATGTACCGTCTGGTCTGGGGCTCACTGGCTAATAAATAATTAAATACTGCCATATATCTCTACCTTTGTGGTCTGGGGCTCACTGGCTATACTGCCGTATGTACCGTCTGGTCTGGGGCTCACTGGCTAATAAATAATTAAATACTGCCGTATATCTCTACCTTTGTGGTCTGGGGCTCACTGGCTATACTGCCGTATGTACCGTCTGGTCTGGGGCTCACTGGCTAATAAATAATTAAATACTGCCATATATCTCTACCTTTGTGGTCTGGGGCTCACTGGCTATACTGCCGTATGTACCGTCTGGTCTGGGGCTCACTGGCTAATAAATAATTAAATACTGCCGTATATCTCTACCTTTGTGGTCTGGGGCTCACTGGCTATACTGCCGTATGTACCGTCTGGTCTGGGGCTCACTGGCTAATAAATAATTAAATATGCTAAGTAAGGTGTGCTGCTCTTTTTTATAATTAAAAGAATACGCATTTTTATTTTTACTGCAGGAATTTGTCTGCCGTATAATTCCATGCCTGCCGCCATGTGTGCCGTAACAGTCCAGGGGTGCCGCCATCTGTGCCGTATAATTCCATGTGTGCTGTATCAGGTCAGGGGTGCCACCATCTGTGCCGTATAATTCCTGGGGTAAGCCAAGTCTGCCTTATAATTCATGGGGTGCTGCCAAGTGTGCTGTATTAGTCCAGGGGTGATGCTAAGCATGCCATATCAGTCCAGGGGTGATGCTAGGTGTGCCGTATCAGACTAGGGGGGATGCTAAGTGTGCCATATCAGTCCAGGGGTGATGCTAAATGTGCCGTATCAGTCCAGGGGTGATGCTAAGCGTGCCATATCAGTCCAGGGGTAATTCTAGGTGTGCAGTATCAGCCTAGAGGGTATGCAAAGTGTGCCATATCAGTCTAGTGTTTGTGCCGCACACTTGTGTAGCTTATCATAGTTATCCAGCTACCTTGGTGCAACCTTTTGCCCTAAAAACAATATTGTGAGGTGTTCAGAATAGACTGGAAATGAGTGAAAATGAATGTTATTGAGGTTAATATAGCGTAGGAGCAAAAATAAAAAATATTCTGAGATTTTAGCAGTTTTTATGCTTTTTTAACAAAAAAATCAGAACCCAAAACCCAAGAAATCCAAACACAAAACACTTAGGAGGTGTTTTGGCAAAACCCATTAGAACCCAAAACCTCAAGGTAATCAGAACCCAAAACCCGAAAAGTGGCCGGTGCACATCTCTAGTCTTGACACAGCAAGGAGAAATATGTAAGTAAATAGCTCATCTCCGGGCCACTGTATGAAACTGTACCTGCTTCTAGTAGAACTCATTCTATATTCAGAACATATACTGGCCTATGGGTTATATTGAGCAAACTGTCATTCCAAAGCAAAACGGAAGGTCATGTCATTCCAGGACAGTGTGGAATCTACTGACTCTTTCCGCTCAACCTTACTACATGGAAATGTGAGCAGCTCCATACAACTTCAGTTCTTTTTAATAACTCACAATGGAGAGATGTATCAAATATTGGAGAGAGATAACGTGGTGGGAGATAAAGTACCAGCCAATCAGTGCATTTAACAAATTGATAGTTAGGAGATATCCTATTATCCTCAATGCCGCTTCGGCTGATAAAAATGTTGTGATTAATGTCAGTTGGTCATTATCGTGGTATCCAATTAGCAGTAATTTAAAAATACCACCACTTTGCAACAGGTTTGATGTTTTGTATGTAAATTTGTTCATCACCTTCAACAATAGCCCATTATGACCTGTCATAAGGTGTACTCTTTGGGATAGCTCTACAAGAGTGTTAGAGATAGCTGTACAAGAGTGTTGTGGACAGCTCTATGGCCCTTATTCTAATCGGCACGGTACGGCCCGCGTGCGGCCGTACCGCCGATGTTTTTGGTCTGCACATGCGCAGAGGTCATTCTGCGCATGTGCAGCCCCCTTCGCCGCAGACGTCTTTCGTCCGCCGCAAAGGGGGCGTATAGGGGCGTGAGAGGCATCATGCCCTCATTTCCCTATGTGTACGCCCCGCGTTTCATGGGCGTTCCCATGCAAACGCGGGGCGTATGCATGGTAATGAGGGCATGACGCCCTCATTACCATGACATGGGGGCGGAAAGCTGACGTCGCCGGATGTCAGCTTTCAGCCCCCATACAAGCTACCACACGGACGATTGTCCGTGTGGTCTCAGCTTGCGGGAGCTGCCGCGGCGTGCGGCCCTGCCTTCGATGGTCGACGACCATCGAATGCAGGGGGCAGCTCCCACCATGGTGGAGGCGTACGCCTCCACCATTTTTGTGCGGATCGCCAGCCGTCCGTGTAAGGACGGCCGTGGCGATCCGTCTGGTGGGCGGCCCTTGGTTTGTGCGGTCGGAGCCCCGTGTGCGGCTCTGACCGCACCAACCAGAATAAGGGCCCATGAGAGTGCTAGGGATAGCTTTACAAGAGTGTTAGGGATAGCTCTAGTTAAATGACAAGGAGTAAACTTCTTGTCAGAGTTTTAGGGATATCTGTACTAGAGTGCTAGGGATAGTTCTACAAGAGTGCTAGGGATAGTTCTACAAGGGTGCTAGGGATAGTTCTACAAGACTGCTAGGGATAGTTCTACAAGAGTTCTAGGAATAGCTCTACATGAGTGTTGGGGATACTGTAACTCTAGTTACCTGACATAGGGCCTAATTCAGACTTGATTGCAAAGTATTTTTTTCTCAAATGAACAAAACCATGCTGCACTGCAGGTGGGGCAAATGTAAGATGTGCACATAGGATACGATTTGAGTGGATTATGCAAATGTAACATGTGCACAGAGGATACGATTTGAGTAGATTATTTTGTTTCTGTGCAGGGTAAATACTGGTTGCTTAATTTTTACACTGCAATTTAGATTTCAGTTTGAACACCCTTAACTCAAATCTAAATCTCGAGGCACATGTCACATATGCTCCACCTGGAATGCAACATTGTTTTGTCAATTTGAGAAAAATGTGCTATGCATTCAAGTCTGAATTAGGCCCATAGAGTAAACTCCCTGTAAGAATTTTAGGAATAGCTATAGTTAACTGACATTAAGTAAGCTCTATGTAGAGTCTTATGAATAGCTCTACAATTAAATGAGATGCACGCACGCCCCGTTATGTCTGAGCCCTCCGCCGATCTCCAGCCGCTCCCCTGCAGCCCCCGCAGCTCCTCCAGTCTACCCCCACTGCCTTGCTGATGGGGCTCGTCAGATTGAGCTCCTGTCTGCCAGCCTGTGCCAGCTCAGGACAACTGGCGATCCTGCAGGCTGGCTGACAGTATGTATGAAAGACATTGTAGAGCCTGGTGTTTTAATGATAGAAGTTACTTAAGTACAGTAGATCTTAGTAATGCCTGTTGAATGCAAATGTGATTCATATTTAACATTTTGTGAATACATTTTCAGAAATTAGTGAGCTTTTGTAATAAGAATAATTTGGTTTGTGATTAGCTTTAATTCAATTATTTTTTCTATATCCAGCAATAACTATTTGCAGGTTATTCTAACTCAGCTCTCTTTGCAGTGGGGTTGGTGCCACCCTCTCTATTAAAGGCCCAGTGACCACTGTCAAACCTAACTACAAAAGTACCATAAAGCATTTCAGCAATTAAAACAATAATTGTCTAATATATAAGTGTATATTATTATGTTGGAAAGGCACACTGTAGTTTATTCCTAAACACCTGTTATTATAGATGTGTCCCTATGACAGGTTGGTATCACTGGCATGATAAGTACACGCCAGACAATTACTAATTAAACATTAAAAGCATAAATGCAATTAGAGATGAGCTGTTTGGGTTCATTTAAAAACAAACACACCTGTACTTTGGGGATTGGAGTACCAGCTTGAATCACTTTTAGGGACAGAAAACATGCCCTGTTTTCAAGTACATTTCTTATCAGTAACATCTTATTTATTGTAGTCAGAAAGAATCAGAATCCACCGCATAGAGTATATTTGTACAAGCAAAAATACACTGAGGAATCTGAGTAAATCTAGAACAAGCAGCATAATAGAAAAAAAAAATGGCAGCCAGCCTCAGGAAACCATGAAGAGAATGGACAAGACATACAAAAGAAACACAAACAGTGGATGTAGTTCATTCAATCCCTTTGCAAGGCAGTTTTATTAGCCTTGGCAACCTTAGTCTTGCATAAACAGCTATCAGCCATGCAGACCTCTCCTATTTTCCTTACATGGTTACAGCGCAATTAGAACAAAATGCCTACTGTGCGTAATCCCAAGGGGGGATCTGTACAAGATGTGCTATTAGTAATATTACCACTGTGTTAAGAGATGTAAATTGTCTTCTGGAGCATTTCTCATTATCTATCTAGCGTTATTTACATATTCAGCGGAAGAAATGCCTTTAAGAGAATACATTTTCAAAAATGATTAACTATTTTCATTATTTGGGTCCCATATATTATAACTATTCATGGCAATAACAAAATAACTACAACCAGCATGAACCATTATTCATGCTGGCTGTAGTTATCCAGAAGCCCACTCAAACGGTAAAATGCAAGTGATAGCATTAGCAATCACTTTATTTTATGTTTCCAGAGCCCACTGCAATAAAATAGAAGTGTGGTCTGCTGACCATGCATGCAGGAGATGTGTGTGCCAATGGGCCCCTCTCCTGGGATTTTTGTGGAGTGTAGCCTAATGGTTAACACCATCCTCAGATGGCATTAAACTACCTGTACCAAGCTCTGGAATACTTTGCATTCTGAAACTTGGTAAATTCAGCAAAAAAAGCAGCCTCTCTGAATTTCTGTAGGGTCTGCTTTTGCCTTGAAATACTGGGTCTACAGCACAAATCTCCAATATCTATCCCATAGATACATTCGAGAGATATTTACGGGTACTGGCAGCCCAGCAATAGTGGTAGTTTCTGTCACATACTGTTTCGTATCCTGTCCCCATGTATAAATATAATACTGTCCCTAACTCCAATGGTAGGCTTATCATAATACTGTATCCCTTTAATCCGAAACACCTATGATTTACACAGATTCTTTGACTGGCTAAATTCACATCTGCATCGCACCTGGATCTAATCAGCCACAGAACCTGTGTAAATCATGTGTGGCAGACTAAAGGGATATTATGACAAGCCTATGCAAGGGTCTAGAATTAGGAAGAACCAAGCTTGAAGCTACAGTACATTGGTAGTGTAAGGAATACAAAGTAGGAAGGAGTAGAGGCTAAACTTACAAAACTGTTTGAAAGCCAAAGAAATCGGCAATAGATTAATTGCAGATTCTAGCAAAAAGACACATTGTTTAATAACAATCATTTGTACCTTCTAAACAGAAGCCTTTATTGATTCCCATCAGTTTCCAAATGACCAATACCACCACAAAGCCTATGTATAAATGGCAGTTCTTTAAAGCTGTACGGATTCCTTGGATTTCAGCATCTTTGAGTTTAAACATAACCAGTCCTTACACCAGTACTAGCGCTACAACCTAGGCTGGAAGTGGCAAAATTGAGGTAACAAAAAGAATGAGGTTCTCCTGAAATTGGCAATAACACCTCTAGACATTACCAACCAGGCCTAATGACACTACACCAGAGAGGACACAAGTGTCTGGTCTCCTACATAATAATGCCAACCTGTATGTGTATTTCTTATCAGAATGAGGCTGACAAAAAAAATTGGGGTCCCTCCTAAAGGAGAAACCTGCCCCATACTGACAGCACTAGAGCTCATTCCAGCACCCCCTGTTAAAATAATTATTATTATTCAAATTGGGCATCATCGAGCCCAGTACACATGGGACTGCAATCAGAGGGGATATGCTTTTTTACTGCAGCAAATCCAAAACTGCAGGCTATATAATTCTATCACACAAAGGGATTTTCCCTTTGATTGTCAGCATGTTTCCCATTTGATGAAGCAGACTTTGAACTGTGAAACACGTAATACTTGGAAAAGGTTGCTGCCATAAGCCTATGACATATTACCTACTCATAGGGGTAAAGTTACTTTGATGGGAGTCCTGTTGAAGATGGGTGGCCAAATGTAGTAGCCTTGGAGTTTGGTGGCTGTGCGGGATGCTGGCTGAACTCTAAGTTTTTTTTAAAGGGCCAATAATTTACAATGCAAACCATGCCTTGCAAGTGATTACCCCTTTTAAAAAACCTCTGCTTTCGTCCAGCATCATCCGAAGCCACAGAACTTGGAGGCTGTTACTTTTGGCAAATGATGTTTCCCATTGCACCCAATCAGATTCTACTTCTTCTTTATTTAGAATAAGATAATGATAATGGCAACATCCCATCTTCAATAGAGATACCATCTTAGTAAATTTACCCAAAAATATATTTTTTGGGATTAAAAAATTTTTTGGAAGATATTTATCTCTGTCAGACCATTCACTCTCACCTTTACTACTGTTAAGGTGCCCATACACTGCCTGCGACATCTCGCAGCAGTGTACGGACACCCGACGGAGTGCGAGCCGCCGGGACCTTCCCGGCGGCAGGGACACATGCGATTTGTTGTGATGGATTGCATGTGTCCCTGCTTCCCGCCAGCCCCAGAACGGGTGGTCGGACGGCCAGCCGGTCCGACCACCTAGTCGGATCCGATGCGCACAGGATCGCGCATTGGACCCGACTGCATGTCAGGGAGAGGCGATTCGGTCCGATTTAACGGGCCGATTGGTCGCAATCGGCCAAAATTGGACCAAATCGCCTCGATGTATGGGGGCCTTAAGACTGTTGGTCCTAACATGAATTAGACAGATATCAGGAACATTGATATTAATTATAGATTCATCTAGCCAGCCTCAACCCAAGAGTCAATTCCTTTCCTACATACTCTAAAACTATCTGTAACTTTTTCCTCTCTTAAAGGAAAATACATGCCGCAATAGCTAAATGGAGTTAATGCTTAGCCATGACTTACCTTCCACTTCCAGCATTGCAGCTTTGGAAATTGCAGTGCCGAGGCTGTTCTTGGCTACACAGCGGTACTGACCTACATCTTCTCTTTGTACTTTCTGAATTCTCAGGCTGCCAGAATCTAATATGGAGATGCGAGCATTTTCCTGCAAACAAACAAATGAGCAACCAATTACAAGTCAGCATAGGCAAGCTCAATATCACCATTTCACACAAATATCACATTAAAACATATACTATCTGATTGGAACATTTATAGAAGTGCAATATGTTTTTATGAGCTTGCAAAGTGTAAATATTTAAAATGTATACAAATGTTATACATTTCCTGATCCCCATTCCAAGGCAAGCCTCCCATTGCCTGTTGATTTATGAATTGCAAAGCAAGCAATGCATGCTAATACATTTATATAATATAATGTCATGAGCAGTAACTACTGTAGAAACGAATATATATATTTTGCCTCATTATGCCAATTGGGTTAAAGATGGCGGATGAGAGTGAGCCATGCCAAGTGGATTAGCGCAGTCACTTTTTCTATAGCTGGACAGTTTTATTTTAAACATGTTCACCGCCACTGAATTATAGCACTTCATAATCATATATAAACAATTTAAATTTACATTATTTTTAATTTTTTGCAAACCTAAGCTTTCTAGCAGTTTACTGCTATCCTTTCTTTCCTTTTTAGATTAATAATTGGACTTTTGTTTAAAATTTCTGTAGAACCTGGAAATATGAGGTGCTCTAATACTGGTAGTAAAAATGTAATCAATGGATGAAAGAAAAGTAGTTTTTGGAACTTTTTTGGTACGATTTGTTTGCGGAGATGTTTTTGGTTGGTGCATGGACTGCTGGAATAAATAGAAAAAGGGCACTGAAGACATGGTTCTTGAATATCACAGTTATACAATGCACGGAATTAGGCATTCAAGCAGTTGATACAAAGAGGAAGAGGTTATGGGCAGGGCATTAGTTCGCTGGACGAGAGAGATCAGATAGATTTTTATGAACGAGCGCTGGAGGGGTGAAGCAACAAGAAGTGAGAGGCTGGGATACAGATGCTTATTATTGGGATGAAGAAACATTCATGTGCTTGTTCAAGCAAAACTGGTAGTCTCCAAGTTGGATATAAAGATTTCATAGGGACTATTTAAAAAGTAAATCTACTAAAAGCCTAATTAAAATGATAATGCTATGTATCAATACTTACTGGAATTACTTCTAATTAAACAGGATTTATTTCTGAACTGCAATTCTGTTTCAAATATTGCTAATATAAGGAGATTTTCAACATGCAGTTTCTGGCAGAATTATCAGACAATTTCCAATATCATGAGCAACATTCAGCATGATGATTTTGATAAGTAAAGGCATTTGTTTAGTGGAGATACATTTACTGTATCATGGGAGCATTGTATTATTCCAAGTATTTCTGTCGTACTTGGCCTGCTGTAGGATTCACATAGCCTCTTGTTAGAACATTTTGTATTACTTTTTTAATTACATCCTACTAAAGATCTAATATCTACACAATTTGGCTCTAGCGGTTCTCATATAAATAATGAACAATTCTCACGGTAACAATCTTTCTAAAAATCTGTCTTTCAACTTTCAATAAAGGTATATCCACACAATTCCAATAACCACTGTGTTTATAGATTTAAATTTAAGTCTATATATTTGCCTTACCTATAGTATATACTGTATACTTGTTGTTTGCTGCTTTGAGCTTCTTACCTTGATAGCATTCTCTCCTTTCATCCATGTAACAAAAGGTTTTGGGTTTCCTAAAGTATTGCAAGGTAGGACAGCCTTAACTCCTTCTATAAGCTTTACATTTATTGGTGGACGAGTTATTTTTGGTTCTAAAAATATGTAAAAGACAGAAAAAAAGTCATTAAATTTCTTTGCTAATTACAGTATTAGTTACAAGGAGGGTGGAATCAAGAATGGGCAAGCTGAAATAATAGGACCGATTCTAAACCAATGCAATCTACTGCCACTTTTCTGTCCGGACGTGGATGCTCGCTTGCCAAATTAACCTAATGCGTGTATCTGGCTTTTTATATTAAAACTCTGTGCAAATGTATGTGGAAGCCAATCCAACTATGGGGCTTTATATAGATAAGGGGGCAGCTGACATCTGCTGTAATCAGCTGCCCGCTGTTCCCATGGGTGCATTCCGTCGCCTCCACCCCCATGCCTCCCACCTGCACTGCTATCTGCAAACGGGGCGCCAAACAAGAAGTTTGCCTTGCCCGCTCGCATCAAAAGGCTGCATATTCGCATAAAAGTTTTTGCGCATGTGCAGTCGCTCAACATCGCTCCCCTGTGGGAAACGTGCCATTGAGAAGATGGGCCATCGTATAACCTCCTTGTTTTGTACAGAGGAAGTCATGTTATTTTGAGCCAGTCATGTGATGTAAAAGTCAGCTACTCCGGGCAATGAATAAGAGCAACTTTAATACATTACATTAATACGCACTGCATTTGAACCTCCACGCTGCTCTTATTGACAATGAAATCAGGCCTCAAGTTAAAATAAGTTGATGTGGCATTAAACAGATAACTCAGGGTGCACAAAGCATAAAGGATGTAAATGCATGTAAAGGCTAATGGGAAATAGAGCAGGAAAGTGCTGGATGCTGCTGAATTAAATGGACAATCTTTCTTGTTTCCCTGATGTAATGTTTGGTAGCTAGTAAGGTATTATGCATACTTTACTCATAGTAATAACATGTGACTATAAAAACATTACAGTGTGAGAAGTTTTTGTTATATTTGCTCTTCTATCGGGAACACATAATAGACTCCCCAGGGCCCAGACTGAGGAACCTGGCATCTAAGAATAGCAACATAACAATAAACAAAGAAAAAGAGCACAGCTGCCTTTACTAAGGAATAAAGGTGCACATAATGTAGAGATTGCCCTCAAATAATGGCAGTGATGAGCCATCAGAAAGTGCATTGCAATGTTACAGGTATGTAGCCTTCGCAAGGCAACCATTCTTGGCTGTCCAGTGTGCATGTGAGGTTGGGTTACATTTCTGCACATGCCCAAAGTTGCATTTCTGCAGTTGACATCAGATGGGCATACTATTTCCACTGATCCAGTTACATCCATGGTTGCTAATGATTGGCTTCCAGTGTCCATGCCTAACCTAATGAAGGCAGTATTGTTTCTAAGTGAGTTATGGCTCTGTGTTCAGCTGAAGATAATGGGGGAAATTTACTAATATGAAAAACCTAGTTTTTCGTATTAGTATTTTCCCTACGACTGCATACGACTGTTTCAGTCGTATGCAAAGTCGTGTTCCGGAGGGGAAATTACAAAGCAGTCATATACGACTTACGACTGCTTTGTAACCCTCCGATGTCGTATTCATTCGTATTAGCTGGCCATATATATACGGCCGCTAATACGAATTTTTCTGGCAGTCTGCATGGATCAGTCAGATCCGTGCAGGCTGCAAGGTGTAAAAAAAATATTAAAAAAAAAAACGGCGTGGGGTGCCCCCCACAGCCATAGCCAGTACCAGGCTGAAAGAGCCGGGACCGGTAATTAAAAATCAGGGAACCCGACAAATAGGGGTTCCCCGATTTTTAACAAACAGCCCCAGGCTCCAGGTCCGGGGCTGGTTCCCAAAATACGGGGGACAAAATGACTAGGGGTCCCCCAGTATTTTAAGAACCAGCCCCAGGCCAAACCAGCCAGTAGGGTAATGCCACAGCCGGGGGGAACTTTTTATACAAGTCCCCCCTTTGCTGGAGTCGCCGGCAGCGTGAATAAGAAGCCAGAAGATGGAAGAAGATGGAAGTATGCCTGGACAACGTCGGACCAAGCCAGAAGAACTTCCATGGAGGACCTGGGTGAGTTGGATTTCCTTCCACAGGTCCACCATGGATTTCTTCGGACCCGGACCTGACGCCGACATGAAGATCGACATGGTGAAGAAAGACGACATGATCCGGAACCAGGACAAGGCACCGGATCAAGACTCTGGGACCTACCTACGGGATCAAGATAGGTAAGTATCAGTGTGTGTGTAATGTATGTATTAAACTTTTATTTTTCAGGTGTCAGTGTGTATTTATTTAACTATTTTTTTTACTGTGGAACTACAAGACCCAGCGGGCCCTTTAATGCCCCGCAGGCTGGGACTTGTGGTTCACCAAGTCCCAGCTTGCAGGGGAGGCTTGCCGGGACTCATAGTTCCACAGTTTAAAACAATAGTTTATTGTTCTATTTTTTACAACAAGATCAGCCCGGTGGCCACCGGACAGGGCCACCGGGGACAGCACCAGGCTTCAGCCTGGTCAGGTAAGTCCTGGAGGGGGGGACCCCTTTATTGGGGGGTCCCCACTCCCCCAGGGCCCCTGGCCAGGCTGACTGGTTGGTAGGGCTGAATGCTTTGGCCGAGGGGACTTGTATAAAAAGTCTCCCCCCGGCTGTGGCATTACCCTGCTGGCTGGTTTGGTCTGGGGCTGGTTCTTAAAATACGGTAGACCCCTAGTCATTTTGTCCCCCGTATTTTGGGAACCAGCTCCGGACCTGGAGCCTGGGGCTGGTTGTTAAAAATCGGGGAACCCCTATTTGTCGGGTTCCCTGATTTTTAATTACCGGCCCCGGCTCTTTCGGCCTGGTGCTGGTTACAGCAGTGGGGGGGACCCCACGCTGGTTTTTTAATTAATTAATTTATTTTTTCTATTTTTTTACACTGAAGCCTGCACGGATCTGACTGATCTGTGCAGGCTTAAAGCAAATACGACAGGGAAAGCAAGGTGTATTTTCCTGTCGTATTTGCGTGCCTGTTTTACACTAATTAGCAGTCGCATTATCAGTACGGCTGCTTAGTAAATCAGGAACCACCATTATTTTGAATGGTGATTCCTGTCGTATCCTATCGATGGTGTAGACATTCGTATTTGTAAATACAAATACGAATGTCCCATCATTAGGAATACGAATTGTTGTATTTTCAGGATTGTAAATCCCGAAAATACAAATGTGTAAAAAATAGGTTTATTTCTGCCTACGAATACACCTATTTTTTACGAATCCATTTTGGTAAATTTCCCCCAATATTACAAGCAGTTACAATTGATGAAGGAATGGAAGTGCACTGTGCAGTAGTTATTTCCCAATGTGTATTTAAAATTTAGATTCCAGTTACATAGTGGAAATTTCCTGCAAATAATCACTAACCTAAAGTGCTCCTCAAAAGTAGCTAAATCAGCGGGTCCACAATCAAATAAAAATGTATAATGCAAACCAAGAGGGCGAATGAATGCAACAAATATCAGCAAATAGCACTCTCCTTTATGTAGTCTTGCACGTTTCACCAGGTATAGCTGTGATTTCATCAGAGGCAGAAGGGATCTATGTGGAGATTTTTGTAACATATGCCTGAATTAAAGTTGCAGGCAAGTGTGGTATCAATAAGTGCACGTAAATCAATTCAGATCTTTATCATGATTTAGTGTTATGGATGCCATGAGCCCCGCTATCCTCTTGTGAAAGTTACCTTCATCACTATGGGGCCAATTCAGACTCGGTCAGGTCCGAATTTGTCCCCGTTTTCAATGGTGGGGGGGTCTGTTCATGATCAAAAATGCAAATGTGAAAACCCCCTATGTTAATACCTTTGGCAACTATTGCACTGTGAGGTGTGGGCAGGGGGTGTTAGCAGGGGAACATCCATAATTTTATGGGCATCCCCATAAAAACTCTGGGCGTTCCCCTAGGAATGCAGCATGTCGATGCCTATGTGGGGCGGGTGGGTCGTCACATGACGTCAGCACCAGCCCCCCCATTTCAGCAATCTGCAGGCATCACAAAAGTACAGAAAGTGTAGACTTTATCATGACTTTTTAGTTTATTGATTCTTTAACCCTTTGAGTGCCAATGATGCAGAGAGAGATCCTCAAAATATCCACTAAAAATTGCGGCGTCGCTCACAGCGACTGTTCTTTTAGTCGAAATAAATAAATACAAATACAGCCTAGTCAATTCATAGAAGTTTAGTTAATATTGCAACCCCCCCCAAAAAAGAAAAAACAGCTGCTGTGAGCGACACTGGCATTTTTAGAATTAGAACGGTATTAGAATTTTGAAAATCATCCCATTGAGGGGGCGTGTCATGTTCCTCCCAAAGAGCGTGTCCTTGGCTTTGCTATTCATTACACCAAGTTACTGGTGCATTGTACTAGCAGAGCTTGTCTTAAAATGGGTGATTGTCTTCTAGTGCTACAGGTGTATCTATAATGGGTGCAAGGTGTGCAGTGCAAATGGGCACCTGGATCCAGGGGGCCCACACACTACACACGCTGCTACATGGCTGCCAATTCCATTTTAAGGTGATTTGCGCATGCGCCATAGAAATGTCCCTAGGAACGCAACATGGGCACCATGTTCCCGAAGACCTGCACATGTGCAATGCACTCTGGGACAATGCCAGATTCTATTGCACTGCTGGAGAAGAGGAGACCTAATTGGAGATAGCACAGCGGCCCCTTTCTCTCTTAAAGCGCCTCTGGAGCATGCATATCGGTAACAAAGCATCTGGGCTAGGAGATTGAGAATGCAGCCACTTTAGGAACTATCAAAATAGTTTGTGTTTAAAATGTTTGTTTCTAACATTTATATAAACACAATAAAACTTCTTTATCCAGGAGGAATGTTCGATATTTATTTTAGACTATTTTGCTGTATTTATATTTTTTAGCGTATATTTATGCCCAGCATTTTTTATGATAAGAAATGCAGTAGTTTGCATTATAGGATAGACAGTATATGTGTTTGTAGATTTGTTTGCACTGGCAAAAATATCTAAAAGCCATAAGATATGGGACACAATGTATAACAGCTGTGCTCCTTTTCTTTCTTTGTTATTTAACTACCGTATATACTTGAGTATAAGTCGACCCGAATATAAGCCGAGGCACCTAATTTTACAACAAAAAAAATTGGGAAAACGTATTGACTCAAGTGGGACCCTCACTCGAGTATAAGCCGAGGGAGGCTTTTTCAGCATAAAAAATGTTCTGAAAAAGTAGGCTTATACTCGAGTATATATGGTAATTTGTGCATCTCTAGAAAATAATATGACTGATTGAAATTTACTAAAATGGGACTTCTATTTCATATGGAATGTTGCTATGGACAACCAATCAGATGCTATGTATTATCTTCAAGAAGATGCTAAATAAATAAGAAGTAGCTTCTGATTGGTTGCCATAGCATCATTCCATCTGAAATACAACTCCCACCTTAGTAAATTTACCCTTTTGAGCTATTTTGAAAAATGAAATGCATTTAGTTAGCTGTATGCTTTCACATGATTTAATTATTTTCGTGTTTATGTTTATATTGAGTTCTTCGTTAAGAGCATCTTATAGGGTACACACACAGGCCGAATTGGTGGCTGTCAATATTGATTTGATAGTGATGACCACCGTAACCCAGCGGAGTGCCAGCATTGGCAGCAAGGGAGGGGCGGTGTGTGTGTGTGTTGGGGGGGGGGGGGGTCTGGGCTTTAAGCAGCATGGCCCTCCTTTCGAAGCAGAGATAGACCTGCCTGCACAGTCTGTTTCTGCTTTCGATGCTGCGGGGGAGTGCATCAGGATCACATCTATATTGAATGCGGCTAACATTGTGCCTTTCAGGGTCACTTTCATTTTGATTTGGACTATATAGTTCAAGTGACACTTAGTCGCATTATTCTCATTAAACATTACCATTCTTTTTGCTTGATTTGTAAAGCTGTATTTATTTTTGGTTGTTTAAAGGCAGTTAGGGAAGACAGACAGATTCACTCTTGGGGTTATAAGGATTTAACAATTTCTGGCACAAACTAAGCTTACAGTATATTTATTATCATTGACACTTACTCATTTTCACTTGCAAAGCCCCACAGCTTTCTGCAGGATCCCCCACTCCATTTTTAGCCAGACAGCAGTACACACCATCGTCTCCTTCTTCTACACTGAGAATGGTGAGGAGCTGGCCATTTTCTCGAATGTTGTAACGTGTGTCAAACAACCTGTAGATACAGAGTTCATTATACTGGTTTATATTTTCATATTTTGCATGGTTATTGCATTTTATTTCAGTTTTTTAATGTATTCAAAGAAATATAAATAAACTATGTGCATGGATACTGTTTATCATATGGGTCAATGGTTCCTATTTCAAGCCCATTTTGTGCTCCTCAGGTTAGCCGTAAGTTACAAATTCTATACTGTATAGTATAGGATACTATGTTCTCATGTGTAAGAGACCTGTGAAACAAAATATAGGCTATGTTTAAGGGAAACAAATCAATGTATCAAATATAGAAAAGTACAAATTCAAAGAAAGAAAAAAGGTTTACCCAATCCGGGGCTGGAATGATATTTGTGTAATTTGTCCTAGAGAGTGTCAACCGACAAATATAAGTAATTTCAAATGTAACTTTTATTAATATTGCCTTTAAATTTGCTGAAGTATAAACAAACAAATATTGTTCCAAAAAAGTAAATAGAGGGGATTAAAATGATATGCACTGTGTTTGTGTTTTCATCAATTCTGTCCTCAATTTATATGTTATGTAATCACAATGGAATTTAATTAATAGCCAGATAGAAAGTTTTCTATCTTTAATACAGGTTCCATTTGGTTCACAACACGATTCTCCTAAAGACCCTGTTTGTCAGATGTTACTAGGTTAATACCAGTCCTACTGTAGTAAATTAATGCAGCTTTCACACTGCAGAAATGGGTAAAGTCCCAATATTCTTAAACAGGACTTTAAAACGGGTCTGAGCCTTAAGACCTTTCACATTGCAGGTGAAAACGTTTTAAAAAGCATTTAATACCATTTGCACATTTAACCAGTTTAAACCCCAAAGGACACGTTTCAAACCATAGAAATAAGTGTGCTCTAAAGTTAAACAGTGTTGCTTGATAGTTGACGTGGTGTAATACCACCAATATACAATGTAGCTGCGATTAGCTACATTAAAGTAATTTCTTTCCTGTCCAATGCTGTATTACGACTAGTATAATCTCTAATATAAGATAGTGATATCTACAGTAAATACAGTGGCGTAACAATAGCCCCCCAGCCCCCGCCACCACCTCTGTAGCCGGGACACGCACATCTACTTGTCTGCGGTCCCAGCGCTTCTCCTCCAGGCTGGCTCGGCTCCTGTCCTGCTGCTATTAAAATCTCCCTCCCAAGATGTCCGCCGCCTTATAGCAGACTTTTTTTGGATGCTAGAGGAGCCTCCTCTAGCATCCCAAAAAACGGTCTGCTGTAAGGGGGCGGACATCTTGGGAGGGAGATTTTAATAGCAGCAGGACAGGAGCCGAGCCAGCCTGGAGGAGAAGCGTCAGGACCGCAGAGATCTGCGTGTACCGTTTCAAAGGCAGCACTGCAGTGGCAAGCGGCAACGGGGTAAGAAAGGAGGGGGGTAACTTTTCTTGAGAGGGGGGGGCAACAAAATTCCCGGCGGGGGTGCGCAATTTATGAAGTTACGCCACTGAGTAAATATTATAAATATATTATAAATATAATACATTTCTAACTCCTCTACTCAAATATAGAAGAGAAAGTATACAGCATTGCCTGTAGCACACTGTTATCCTAATATATTTGTGTGTTACTGTATATTTAAAAATATGACTAAAGATGCAGTTGATGTGTAATTTGCTTCTGGTGTCACAAACCCCCTATTAAAGGGAAATGAGACTAATAATAAACTGTATCTTTAAAATTTCCCTTCTATTTACAAGTTTTAATTTAAATTTAATTTACTTAGCTGCATTACTGGAACATTTCACTAACAAACGTGTTACATTCGCTACAGGATTAGGATCATTTCACAGATCCACCACAATAAATCAGGCCTGGAGTGTTAGTTTTTTTTTTTACTTACTCTGTTTTACTTGAACTCACATGTACAGTATCTTAGTTTATTCGGTCTACAATTTCTTTGTTCATAGGGCCTGATCTATTTATGTAAATTAAGCAAAAAGTCTGGGCAGAGCTATATTGCAATGCAAGTTGGATGCCGGGATCCATCGAGTTTGCCCATCACAAAATTGAGGATGACTATGAGGAAGAAATCCTGGTTGTACATAACGCAGCTGGTGGCGGTGGAACTTTTAAGATGCCACCTCTACAGGGTGCTGAGAAGGTTTACACCAACCCTGACTAGCATACTCTCTAGTGCTTTAAAATTGTGAACAATAATTAAAATACAACTATTGTGAACAATAAAAATACTCCTGATTAATGTAAATGTACCTAAAAGGGATCTGCTACTAAAATGTATTTCCTTGGTTCAATAAAATATCAAAATATTTAAAATGTGAAATGCTTTCCATCTGCCATCTCAATTTACCAGTCGACTTTCTTTTTAGTTCTTTAAAATTTCCAGGGTTTATTTTAATGTCATTGTTTATGTAACCTGCATTATTGGAGCATTTCACTAAGACAGATGTGATGCTTGATCAGCGTATATGTATCATGTTGGGAAGCAGTAAAATAGGATGGGACCTCTTTACATTTATACACATCCCTCAGCTCCTAGTGATATGGACACTTCTGTGCGACTGTTTAGACAAGTAGAAGGTGAGCAAACGGAAAATGTTATGCTCAGCTGTCCTGTGCAAGCACAATTTAGATAAACTCATTGGAAACACATCTACGTGCTGACAAGTGCCAAAAAATTGTTTGATGAACTTATTTAAATTCTTTTTTCCATTCTAGGAAAAGCCTCTAAAATGCACTTTGGGATGAAGTGAAATGTACTCTTAGATTTTATCCTAATATTATCCTAACACTTCTAGTAAGCAACGCCATGCTGTGCATAAATCATTTTTTATTATTATTATTTAATATTAATACTCATAGTAATAATGATCATAATAATAATTATTATTATTTTAGCAGTGCACAGAAAATTAGAGCTTTATCGATCTAGAATAGTGGTAGCCAAACCTAGCCCTCGAGAGCTACCAACAGTTCACATTTTCCAGACAACCTAGCTGCTGCACAGCTGCACTCATTAATCACTGACACATTTTAAAAGATACACAGATGGAGCTAATTAACTCACTTGTGATTCTGTGAGGAGACCTGCAAAACATGCACTGTTGGTAGCTCTCGAGGAATAGGGTTGGCTACCCCAGATCTAGAAGGTATTACCTATTACATATTACTTATCTGATTGACATTAAGAACTACATCGACAAATTAACAAATAATTACTGAAACAATGTTATATCATGCTTTCTGAAATTCATTGCCAATGATAATGACCCCCTCTGCATTTGCCACTGGCTGAGGGGCATGATAACAACCCCTAAAATCTACTTTGTTCAGTTCAACTTGCATAAGGGCATGGTCATTATTACATCACACCCTTGAAAAAAATGGCCTAGGCCCACACCCCTGCTGTCAATGCAATTACTGTCCCCGTCAGGAGTGTCAAACTTGTTATTGTAAAGCATGGGATGAGGTTAAGTGTGATTCATGTCACTAAACCTCCGGACCGCCCACTTTGATCTGGGAAGTGGGAGGATCCAGGAAACTAGTTTTACAGGTGTTAGGAAATGCTATACAAGATTTGTAAGTCTTCCAGAGGTTCGAGCAGTGTATTATATAATTTAGAAAAGGCTTTAAAATCTGTTGGTGTTGTAAAAATATTGATAAATTGCAATTGGTGTATACAATGGGCTTGATTTAGACAAAACAAGGCTTTTTTCCAATCGCACAGGCAAAAATAGGTTATATATGTTTCGTACCCCTTTATTAGTTTTACATTTACTGAGTTTTATCTCTTGGGGTGTGCTACCACTGAGACAGAAATTAGATACAATTTATAGAAGAAGAGAAAAGGCTGTCATGAGTGTGGTGCACTCGAGAAAGAGAAGATTGTTTATCGTAAAAAGTAACTTTTAATATTTAATTTTAAAATGGCGACATATAAAACACAACATACATGGGTAGAAATTGGGATAACAATAAAAAGGAAAAATAAAGAGAGATTTTTCCTACTTAGTGAACCCCGCTTGATTTATAGTTGTATGAATGAGGGCTTGATTTATAGTTGTATGAATTTGCACATCTGCAGGGAAACTGCCGCACAGTACCAGTAATGCATCTCAAGATCCACCATCACTCTGTGTGACCACTGATCTTCCATGTAAGCTTCAGGTTGCTCAGAATTCTGTCTCAGATCTGCAGCCAAGGTCAGTAAATCTGCATTGCCAAAGAAACAGATCCAGTCGATGCCCCTTCCCTGATACCAAAGGCTCTCAGCCTGTCAATCAAGCTGAGGCTTAGGAGGTACTGCATTTGAGGATAGAGAACCAATCTGCACATGTACAGTGGCCCCACCATCATACCTGCATGGTAACCATCACATTACCGTACAAGTCTGAATCATGCGCAGTAACAGGAAGTTCAGGACAATTGCAGGACTGTGTGGGGATTGCAAGAAATGGAACTATCACGCTGAATTAGTAACTAATCGCATGTACTTCAACTTTCCAAAGTAATAGAATTTTGTTATTGTCCCTTCTGAAATCACAAATAATAATTTTGGATAAATGAGCTGACTGTGTGGAATTACCATAGGCTTGATAGCTACAGTAGAGCCTGATCACGCTTTAAATAATGCTGGCATGGAATGAAAAATGGGCATCAGTGTACATTATAACAGAGGTACACTGTGAGATCCCAGTGGCAGAAATACCCACACTGCAGTGGGTGCAGTGGTTATATGACCTAGAGAAAAGCTGTGTACACACAGTGCAATATGGTTCCTCAGCAATTTTGGCTTAATATCTCAGCAATATATTGATCAGCAACCATATTGTTCAGTTTATCGTTTTTATCAGCGACCAGCAATTTTTAGCTACAATCGGGATCCAGAAATCATAGGATCAGGAAGATCCTCCAATGACTTGTGCTATCCTGTCATAACTCCTAGCTCCATCCCAGTGGTATTATGATTGGGTCAGCAGGTGGAAGTAGAGTATGAAAAACATCACATGACATTTTCAGACAACATGCAGTTCTCCAACATCACACTGAAAGCAGAGGCATTTGTCTGAACTACATGGAAGCAAAACCCCAAGAAAGTAGTCTGGCATTAGGTTTTGCTTTTCAGCTTTGTGTTTTGTAATTTCCCTTGAATAAAGATCTGTATGTCAATAAGGTACTGTAAATGTCTTAAAATAGATCTGTAAAATTGGCCATGCTCTTATTTATTTTCCATAATTAGAGAATTTCTTTACACCCAAATTCCATTATTTTTATAAATGGTTCTTCATGTAAGAAATAATTGTTTTTTGAACATATTCATTCAGAGGATTGTAGAATGCTCCCAGAATTACATCACCATACATGTCTACTTAGATGGATATACAGCATTACAAAAATGCATTGGTAGGAATAAGGAGAACTTTTAATCTTCATACTCTCTGTATGACTGAAACTATGAGCCATGACAGAATGGTTATCTGCTTATGCAATACAATGCAGAGTGCAAAGCTCAAATCATCTTTGTCAAAATGTTCATCCATTACATAAATAATCCAGCGGCTGTTATGTTGAGTAATATCTATTGTTAGTATATTTATAAATAGATGAGTTGGCAGATTCATTAGCTTTTATAAAGGTGGTTCAAGAAACAGTTACCCAGTTTGTCATTTAAGACATACACAGGAAAAGTTTAATTCTATTGAAGATATAGGGCAAGATATAATAGGGTGAGATTTTTTAGACTGTGGCTGAGGTGGCGGGGATAGCTTAGGGCTTCAGTCTTAGCTGGGTGAAGCCTTTGGGGGACCCCTTTATTGGGGAGAGGGGTACTCACTCCCCCACAGACCCCATCCAGGGCTGACCAGTTATGTGATAACGCTTTGCCAGGGGACCTGACCAGCGGTCTGCCACCGCTAGCTGTTGTAGCCCAGTGCTGGTTCTAAATTACAGGGGATGTCTATTCTTCTGTTCCCTGTATTTTTGGAACAAAGACCTGACCAAGAGCCTAGTGCTGGTTTCTTAAATCCGGAGGGGGGGGGGGGGACCCAAACACTTTGTTCAACCGTATTTCTGGAAAAGAGCCTGGGGCTGGTTATGCTCGGGGAGGGGTGGAACGCCATTTTTTTTTTGTTTACTGAAAAAACAGCACACTCCTGTCACTATAAAATTGCACCTTTACTAAAGAAAATCGCACATTTTCATTACTATAATATCAACAGAAATTGCTTGTTCTGAAAAATCGCACCCTGGCATGTGCAACATGGTTCCATTTTTAGCAATTACATCTCGCTCATAATCTCCCTAAACTTTAACTCTTTTCACGTTTTGATAAATCTCCCCCACAGTTTGTTTCTCTTCATTCAGAGTTAGTAAAGTCTATTAACTGATCAAACTGTAAATACTGTAGTTACATTGTATGAAAGTTCTCCAAAAATATAATTAGGGGTTATGTAGTGATGCAATCACTGTCTTTCCATCAGCATTCTTTGGGCCTAATTCAGACCTGATTGCTAAAATGGGCAAAACCATGCTGCACTGCACATGCACTGCACTGCACATGTACTATAATATGTGTAGAGATAGTTAGATTTGGGTGGCTTATTTTGTTTCTGTGCAAGGTAAATACTGGCTGCTTTATTATTTCACTGCAATTTAGGTTTCATTTGGAACACACCCAAACCACATCTAACTCTCTCTGCACATAATACATTTTCCCCATCTGCAGTGTAACATGGTTTTGCCTATTTTTAGAACAAATTTCTGTGATAAGGTCTGAATTAAGGGCCTAATTCAGGTTGGTTTGCAAATGTACATTCCTTTAATAGACAAAACCATGTGCACTGCAGGTGGGGCAGATGTAACATGTACAGAGAGAGTTAGATTTTGGTGGGGTGTGTTCAAACTGAAATCCAAATTGCAGTGTAAAAAATAAAGCAGCCAGTATTTACCCAGCACAGAAACAACATAACTCACCCAAATGTAACTCTCTCTGCACGTTACATCTGCCCCTCCTGCAGTCCATTAAAGAATCAACCCCTAGGCCCATTGTCTGTGTCACACCCCTTGTCAGTGTTATTTTGATGCTATCACTTTGGAATTGCACAGTTGCAGTGTCTGAGTAAACAATAAAAATAAAATATAAGTTGCCTTACATAAAGCTACTAGTACTAAACAGTGTACAGTATACCGTGTTTCAGGAGTGATGATAGGTGTAGTTGTGATTAATGCTGGGGAATATGTGTGCAATGCCCAGCATTTTTCATGTTTGTAACTGTTTTGATGGACGTTACATTAAGACCCCTGTACTGTATATCTGACGGTGTGCAGTCACCTGTTTTCAGTTGTATCGCATTCATCGTCAGTGAATACAATATAAAGCTGCCTGCTCATTTTAAGATTTTGCGCCAGATGCACTAAGCTTCAAAAGCAGGGCCGGTGCCACCACTAGGCAAATCTAGGCATTTGCCTAGGGCGCCGGCCACTGGAGGGCGGGATTTCGCCCCCCCCCCCCGTGCCGCGGGGGTACCTGTCCTGCGGCTGTGTATATAAAGCTTGAGGCGGCAGCGGGGGGTCCCTGCAGTCAAGAAATAACGAGCGCTATCCGCCTGGCTACGCGGAAGCGCTTCTGTTGTGGAAACACTGGCCGCACGCTAATTGGCTGAGATTCAGCCAATCAGCGTGCGCCGTGCGGCCAGTGTTTCCACAACAGAAGCGCTTCCGCGTAGCCAGGCGGATAGCGCTCGTTATTTCTTGACTGCAGGGACCCCCCGCTGCCGCCGCCGCAAGCTTTATATGCACAGCCGCAGGACAGGTACACCCCCCCCCTGGCACCGGGGCGCCCCCACCCCGACTCGCCTGGGGCGCTCCGGTGCCTTGCACCGGCCCTGTTCAAAAGTAATAACATGGAGAGTGATAAACAGCCAGACAATCAGCTTTCAAACACAGTCTGTGACATGGCAAGTAGGAGCTGATTGGCTGGCTGTTTATCACTCTCCATTTTATCACTTTTGAAGCTTAGTGCATCTGGCTCTTAGTTTGGTCCACTACTCAAAGCCAAATTTCATTTGTTCCTCGACAAGTAAACATTTTGTTGTTAACCAGTGTGCAATGTACCCTTGAATGGATGTTAATTGTGTGTGTGTGTGTGTGTGTGTGTGTGTGGGGAAGGGGGGGGCGACTTGATGAAGCCATGTAAGCTCTGCATCCTATGGATTATAGAAAATGGAGCAAAAGTTTGTGGTGCATATGGGCCCATAAGTCAAAGGGGGACCACGTCACACACCGGGCACCAAGAACAAACTGACTATACACTGTGCTGTGCAGTAAGCCTCCCCCTCTACCACAACTCCATGATGTCTTCAGGATGATGTTGGTGGCACATGAACTGCAGTAGCAAAGCATTTGGCACTGTGCCAGAGTTGTTGCTATTTTGTGTGAATATATGTCATATTATTGATGGAAATATTGAAACACCAGTAGCAGGTGGGATGCGGTCATTCGTCAGAATGCATTTAGGTCTACAGTCATTAGGTCGACCCCACTAGGTCGACTGGCAGGAAGGTCGACCTGACTTAAGGTCGACATGGGCCAAGGTCGACATGACTTAAGGTCGAATTTGCATAAAGGTCGACATGAGGAAGGTCGACTGGTCATAAGGTCGACATGGGTTTTTCACTGTTTTTTGAGCCGACATGTGCCGACAGGCGGTATTTCATGCCCTACCATCCACTAGGGCGTGGTGGGAGAATAAAATAGTGTGCCGAGCGCAGCGAGGCACCGTGCCCGAAGCATTGCGAGCGAAGCGAGCGATGCGAGGGTCCGATTCTCATTGCCAACTGTGTCCATGTCGACTGTGTCGACATTCGGATCAAAAAACAGTGAAAAACCCATGTCGACCTTATGACCAGTCGACCTTCCTCAAGTCGACCTTTATGCAAATTCGACCTTAAGTCATGTCGACCTTGGCCCATGTCGACCTTAAGTCAGGTCGACCTTCCTGCCAGTCGACCTAGTGGGGTCGACCTAATGACTGTAGACCTAGAATCATTCTGACGAATGATCCCAACCCTAGCAGGTACAGTATAGGGGGACGCCATGCACACATAATCAGATTAAGGGAGGGACACAGGGCATATTGTACCACAGCGCCCCCTTTGCCAGGGGGCCCCCGAGCTGGAGCACACTGACATAACCAGCTTCGCTTCTTATGCAGTAGCACAACCAGGCTGCCAAATGCAAGCTGGACCGTATGCAGTTCAGTCAGATGTATTCTGATGTACCTTCCGTT
Source organism: Crinia signifera (assembly GCF_055691185.1). Lineage (NCBI taxonomy): Eukaryota > Metazoa > Chordata > Amphibia > Anura > Myobatrachidae > Crinia > Crinia signifera. Next base: position 274,313,208 of record NC_139217.1, on the reverse strand, counting down.
GCTATAAGGACATTAGAATATGGCAGAGAACAGAAGAATCAGGTTTCATAAGCTACCGAAGGAGCTTTCTGTCCAGAGAAGATATAGGAGGGTGGAGAGAAATGTTATACCCATTTCACATCGCAAATGCCGGATCCCTCTCAGGAATGACCTGCATTTGCGCTGTTTGCCGCTCACAGTGACGGCCAGGTCGCTAACGTCATCCGGGGGGGGGGGGGCGGGGTGGCAGCGTGCCAGGTGGGGGTGGGGGGCAGCACTGAGATCACCACTGAGGTGATGCTGCTGTCTCCAATAACCCAGGTCGACTGGCAATGACCTGGGTTGTTTGTGCGCTGTGAAAGGGGTATAAGTGAAACAGATATTTCTCCTCATCGTCTGAATGTCTGGGTCCTACATAACCTGTAATCTAATGAGGGTATAGACTCCAGACACACACACACACACACGTGTGTGTGTAAGTAGTACAGAGGCTTCTGCTATTTTTGCATGTGACAACATAAATTATAGATTACAATAGTTGTGTTTTTCTTACAATTAGGAAAATCCCATGAATTATAAAACTACAGTATTAGTTTAAATCTAAGATACAACTTTTGCTTACATTTAATATTCACAACCCATACATCCTAACATGACACCTTCTAGTAGGGACAACATTTTCTCTTCCTTATTAAGTTATAAGTGCAATCCCCGTATTGAAACACTTTGTTACCAATTGAGATCAATACAAGTGACATCAGTCATATATTAAGAGGGAAGTCCTGATAGAGAGCATTTTATCCCCCCTGGAATGGGTCATAAAGAAAGGTAGCCACAATCTAATATAATCCCCCCACATCTGTCACTGGGACTCACTGTCTTAATTGACCCGGCAATCCCAAGGATTAATATGTCCTTGCATACTGAGAGTGAGCCTGATGCACACAGGGTACTGCACTTATTAAAACGGCTCCACCTGGATCTATGGAAACACTGTGGTCAGTACAGTATATTCTTCTCCCATATAAATGTAATCTTTGTTTAGTCTTCATGTCTGATGCTCTACAGCACTTACAAATATACTGTATCATGTTAGCAACACTACACAGTTAATAACATGTTGAGCAATTGTACATATCTTACAGACCTGATAGGAATGTTATTACGCGTCCATGTTATTTCTGACTGCGGATTTGAATCAACTGCACACATGAAAGTGGCAACATCTTCCACTAATCCATCAAGGGTTTCAAGGGGCGTGGTAATGAAAGGAGCTAAGTAAAGAAGCACATACAGTAACAGTTAATTGCCATATACACAAATCTCAAAAACAGCAACATAAATACTGTACTGCCATTTATAATTAAATAGCAGTCATCTTACTCCTACAGTAAGCTACTGTAGGAGTGTGAGATCAAAGATCCGACAACTACTTAGGACCTTAGAGGAATTAAGTACTATAGCTCAGAAGAACAGAGCCACCATGCTATAAAAGGGGTTCAAGTGAGAGGTCGCTTGTGACTGGATGTCTATTTAGCAATTCAATATAATCAAGCTCTATAATTGGGAACAATGGAGCAGATTTATTAAACCTGGTGAAGTGATAAAGTGGCTGGTGATAACAACACAGCCAATCAAACAAACAAACAAACAAACCGTCAAGTTACAAGCTGGGTTCAAAAAATTACAGCTGGGAGGTGATTGGCTGGTGCATTTTCACTGGCAACTTTATCACTTCGTCTGGCTTAATAAATCTGCCCCAACATTCAGTAATGTCATGTAAATTATGATACTGTATCATTTAACCGACCATTTCCAAATGATCCAAAGCACATTACAATATCTGTCTTGTTGCACTACCCTTACACTCCTATATGAGAAAATAGCCTAGTTTTGCCAATACTGTACCTTCATCTTACGCAGGCCATTACTACAGATGAGAATGCAGGCATTGGATGGCACAGCAATAGTATGGTAAAAATGTATCTGTCAACATACTAATGGCCTGATTCAAAGGAGGATGCATGTGTTTGTAATGCCAATGTTTTGTAGTTGAGATATTATTGTTGTACTGTGCATGCGTCTGACTCGCATTGCGCATGGGTCTTGATGGTCTTGTGACAGCGTAACTAAGCCAGTGTGCAGATTGATGGTTTTTGAGTTTGTGGGAGGTAACATGGCAGGTGAGTCAAGCACTGGAGTGGGAGGAGGCGGTGCCTTCATAAGCAGCTGTAAAGGCTCTGCGACAAACATTATGAACAGTATAGTGTTGCTTTCTGTGCAAGTCGCAAATCTACTGCGTTCTCCTCTAAATCAGGCCATCAGTGTGTTGCAGCATATCTTTTATCATACTCTGTTACCTGAAATTGCATGTACAGTATGTTTTTTTATCCTGTATATTATACAGTAGCTCAGGGTTGCCTACCCTCCCGCAACGGATTCTGGGGGACCCCCTCTCCCCCCCCCCCCCCCCCTGATTGCGGCTTCCCCACCCCGGCCGTGGCATTTAAATTACATTTTCTGACGATCTCCCCCCGCCACCTCCACGGAGATCGTCAAATTGAGGCACTTTCCTTCATAGTGGCGGGGCTTAATGATGTCACGTTTAAGCCCCGCCCCCGAACTCCTGCTGAAAGTCTCCTCTCCGGGCTTCTCCCAGAGAGGAGCTTTCTAAAGTCGGCGACCCTGCAGTAGCTCTGTTCAGACTGTCCATTTATCTACAGCGACATACAATTGTTACTTGTCACATGACTTATGCAGTTCCACTTTCTAAAAAAAAAAACGTGTCCAATAGCAGTTATCTAAATAAATAACTTGATTGATTTGATTATTTATTTATTTATTTTATACCACATTAACATACTCTCCAGTGCTTTAAAAAGCTTTATTGGGAACAATAATTAAAATTGAAGAATTTTGTAAACATGAAACAATGTAAATATTTCAGTTTAAGGTATATTTTCATTTATTAAAAAATCTGGTACTTATGTTGTAGCCAGGCACCCACTAAGCAAAGTGGGCTATTCTGCGTAAGAAAATCGCATCGCATGCGATTTTGTGTATGCAAAGCGATCCGATGCTCCTATGTAATGTATTGACTGCTCTCTGGCCTTGGGTGATAAGATCAGATCGCATTGCATCGGATCGCACCGCACTTACAATCGCATGCGATCGCATGTGATTTTATAGGGTGCCATGCCATTTTAATTTAGTATACACTTATATGACATACAATGTGATTTAGCCCCCCCCCCCCCCCCCACTATCCACGCCACCCCGAAGCATAGTGAGCGCAGCGAATCCCACGAGGGGCGGCGGAAGGCATCCTCCAGACCTTTTCATACCCCCCACTATCCATGTCGGCGTGGAGTTGATTTTATATAGTGTGGCAAGCGCAGCGAGCCACCGAGCCCGAAGTGTGGCGAGTGCAGCGAGCCCCGTGAGGGGACGTGGAATACATGTAATGTAATACGTGTCCGCTCACCACGCTTCAAGCTCGGTGGCTCACTGCGCTCGCCACACTATATAAAGTCAACTCCACGCCTACGTGGATAGTGTTGGTATGAAAAGTTCAGGAGGACGCGTTCTTCCGCCCCTTGCGTGGCGAGTGCAGCAAGCCCAGCGAGGGGTGGCAGAACGCGTCCTCTGAACGCATCCACTGTAAGAGGTTACAGATACCTGCTCTTGTGATCCCATCTGTAACCTCTTAAACTGTCAGACGCGCGTCCCAGATGTCGCCTGGTAACCTGGACGCTGTACCTCCAGCTACCCCCCCCCCCCCGGCACCTGGGGTCCAGAAGAAGACGCCAGGCACACGTGTTCCTGGTGTCTGTCTGGTGCCTAGCAAAAAGCAGACGCCAGGCACAGATGCTGCTGGTCTCCGCTTGGCGCCTAGCAACAGGCTGAAATTAGACCAGGACCAGTCTGGAGAGTTTCACAGAACCATGGACAAATCAGTGTGATTTGTTAATGGTTCTATCCAAAAAAGTGTTCTAAAGTTAACATTTAAAAAAAAAATTACATGGGATCCCCCCTCCCGTGCATAACCAGCCCCAGCTCATTGAGCTGGTCCTGGTGTCTCAAATATGAGGAGGGGACTGTGGGTCCCCCGTATTTTGGAAACAGCCAACGATGTCATGCCAAAGCCGGGGGACACTTTTTATACAAGGTCCACTGGCCGAAACATGATCGCTGTCAGCCCTGGACGGGGTACCTGGGGGAGTGGTGACCCCAATAAAGGGATCCCCCAGGCTTCAGCCATCCAGGGCTGAAGCTTTGGACAGTCCCCGCGTTCCCAGGGCAGTGGATGCCGGGCTGATAAAATAAGTGTAAGATTAGAATTTAAAAAAACATTGCTTTTTACAGTAGAGCTACAAGTCCCAGAAGGCATCCCAAGATGGTGAACCACAAGTCCCAGCATGCGGGGCATTAACGGGCACCCTTAGACTTGTAGTTCACCTGTAAAAAGGATGATAAAATAAACACACATACCTAGATTAGTACATCTTTATTACATACATTTTACACCAATATACATTTCCCTCGCTCTCACGGGGGTTCTTCAGCGCTCCTCAATGACAGCGATGTGAGCCATATCCCAGCACTGACAGAGGAGACCCTGTGAGACGTCTCACAGGAAAATCCGCTGACCTCCATACCTGAGGACCCCGCTGAGTCCTGCTGTAACATGTGCAGAGAGAGAGTTACATTTTGGGTGAGTTATTTTGTTTCTGTGCAGAGTAAATACTGGCTGCTTTATTTTTATACGGCAATTAATATTTCAGTTTGAACACACCTCACCCAATCTAACTTTCTCTGCACATGTTACTTCTGCCCCAGCTGCAGTGCACGTAGTTTTGTCCATTAAAGAAGGAGTTTGCTTTTGCAAACCAACCTGAATCACCCCTAAATCTCCAGTTTGTTTAAGTCTATCTGTAAAGTGGCGAAGTCCTTGTCATCTTCAAAAATTGGCACATTGGGCCTTATTCTGGTCTGTGCGGACGGAGCCGAATATGCGGGCAGGACCGTGCATCCTAAACCCCGCCTTTCGTACGGATCGCTCACTCCGTCCGAATGCGGTAAGAAGCTGTCCGAACGGGCCGCAAGTGTATTTCTCATGAGTACACCTCCTCCATCTCAGGGAACCTCCCCCATTATTCGATGGTCGCAGGACCGAGTGGTCAGGCAGCTCCCGCAACCTCAGACCCCACGGGCATTTCTCCGTGCAAAAGCAGGGATCTGGGTGGGCAGCTGACATCCGGCAATGTCATATGTCCGCCCCTACACGTGCGTCACGACCGCATTACCATACGTACGCCCAGCGTTTTCATGGGAACGCCCATGAAACGCAGGGTGTAAACATATGATAATGAGCCCAAACAGCCCTTCACGCCCCTCTCCACCCCCTGTTCGTAGTGTACACATTTCATGCAGAATTTGGACGTGCGTCCCGTTCGCACATGCGCAGAGACGCCTCTGCACATGCGCAGACACTAAACATCGGCGGACCGACCGCACGCAGACATATCCGCACCAACCAGAATAAGGGCCATTGTGTGGTAGACCTTTCCCAAGATCATTAATAAAAATGTTAAAAAGAATTGGTCCCAGCAACAACCCATGAGGTACACCACATAATACTGTGGTCCAGTTTGAAAATTAACCATTAACCACTACTCTGTTACCTGTTCCGCAGCCAGTGTCTTACCCAGTTACAGATGTTAGCCAACTCCTCCGCTTTGTGGAGCAACCTCTTATGTGATACTGTATCAAATAAAACATACCTACTCTAATAACTTCCCAACTATAGGTGTAAGACTTAACACTTACTCAGGTGTGATTTATTTCAATCTTAAATTTTGGCACTCTCAAAGATATAGCCCATCACTTGGAACTAAGCCAGCTCAAATTGAGCTTGCAAAAACAGAATGTAACGAACTATAGGTGGCTAGTTTCGTGCTCAGTACCCTTAAAACTCTTTGGTGAATGCTGTCTGGTCACAGTTACTTATTTATTTTAATTTCTGTGAATCGTCTATGGACTTGCTCCTCTGAAAATTATATATCTAATAGATTTGCATTAAGTGGTGTTTTTGAGTTCCCACGTATCTTCCTCTCTTGTAAAAACTGATAAAAAAAAGTGTTCAGTTCCTGCGATTGTCTTATTATCAATAATCTTGCGTGGATGCTTGGGCGACATTACCAGGCATCATTGAGACTGGGAAAGCTTGAGAGATTGAAGCCAGGGGATGCCTCTGAACCAGGTGAGAGATGAAAGTGGAGTAGCAAGCGGGTCAAGGGGGCGGCATCTGAGTGTGCGACATATGGGTGGGTGGAGTTCGGGCTGGCAAGTGGTCAAAAAAAAGGATATTCCTACGGTTTTCAGAATTATTCCGATAATGAATTTCCGGACAAGGGATACTTAACCTGTAGTTTTTGGCTCAGTGGTGCATTATATTGTGCCAACTAGAAAGACGGTCTATTTACTTTCTCCATAATGTAATACTGTAATGCCACTATAATAGACTACTGAAAGGGTTATTTGTTGATGATCTCTGCTTTTTTTAAGTATCTTGATTGAAGTTTAAACATTTGCACATGTTTATACATAAAGAATTCCAAGCTGGTGCAGTTTCCATAAAAGTCATATCTTTTGTTGTGCATCTGGAATGAGTATGAGTTCTTGATTTGAAATATTTGCTTTTATCATATGGCCAGAAAACCATTAAGAAATCTGTTTGACTAATAAATACTGGTTTATACCCTAATAAGCGTCTACATTTGCTTAATTCAACTTTCTGTGATCTTCAGATTCTTACATAACAAAGATTTTAACCAACTGTACTGGATGTAAAACAGGCTTTTCCAAAGTTCGCAACAATTTTGCAGATTTATTTCTCAGAATAGCATTGTAAAGTTACTGTAAAAATAATAAAGGTGGCCGTATAGAAAAAAAAACAAAGAATGTCTTACAGTTTGATACACAGTAACTTATATTCACACTTGCCTACTCTCCTGGAATGTCCAGAAGGCTACAAAACATTATGTGGCACTCAAGGGCCCCTCAGAAGTGTAGCAAAATCTCCCATCAAACCACAACTCCCTGCACCCCTTACCAGCGCAACCGTACACGACTTCATGTAGCCGGGGGGAGGGGGCATGAAAGGGGAAATACATCATTGTAGATCTGCAACATGCCTCCCAATTTCTGCAATATTGACACTGTGATGATACTGGAAATTTTTGTAATGTCATTTTTTCTATGCTCATTGTACCCCACTATATCGCATCGCATTGCATCGCATATCCCACAAAATCACATGCGATCGCATGCGATATAATAGGAGGTGCGATGCCATGAAATTAGCTATACAATAATATGATTGTATGTCCCAAAAATAGGTTTAACGCACCCCCCCCACTATCCATGCCAGTCCGAAGCGTGGCGAGCGCAGCGTGCCCCGCGAGGGGCGGCGGAATGCGTCCTCTGACCTTTTCATTCCCCCACTATCCACGTCAGCGTGGAGTTGATTTTATATAGTTAGGCGAGCGCAGCGAGCCACTGAGCCCGAAGCATGGCGAGCGCAGCGACCCCCGTGAGGGGACGCGGATTACTTTACATGTATTCCACGTCCCCCCGTGGGGCTCGCTGTGCTCGCCATGCTTCAGGCTCGGTGGCTCGCTGCGCTCGCCACACTATATAAAATCAACTCCTCGCCGACGTGGATAGTGGGGTAATGAAAAAGTCGGAGGACGCGTTCCACCGCCCCTCGCAGGGCTTGCTGCGCTCACCACTCTTCGGGTTGGCATGAATAGTGGGGGGTGCGTTAAACCAATTTTTGGGCCATAGGATCATATATTTTAAAGAGCCAATCAATTATATTATAAAATCAAGCTGGTTTTGCAGTGTAAATGATTACCGCTTTAAAGAAAATGGGAAAACGCTCCCAAAATCTCTCACTTTCTGATTTTCCCATTTTACATTTGGGCCTAGCTTTCCAACTTACAGTATTTATTTATTTTCTCTTTTCTAATTCTATAGCTAATGCTGCTTTCCCACTGCAGACCCGTTTTAAGTTACAGGTAATCTTAAACGGTATTTAGCATTCCCACTGTAAGCAGATTACAGTTTTAAATGCCATTTAAGTACCATTCCCATTGCAGGTAAAACGTTTTAGCTCTTCAAAACGTTTTTACAGCATTGGTGTGCAGTGGTGCTAGTAATATATACATTGCTGGCCTGTGCCAGCAATGTATATATTACTGGCTGATAAATAATCATTGGTGTGCAGTGGTACCAATAATATATACATTGCTGGCCTGTGCCAGCAATGTATATTTTACTGGCTGATAAATAATCTCCGTGTTCAGCAGGTCTCCGTGTTCAGCGGGGGGGCGGGGCGAGCAGGTCTCCGTGTTCAGCAGGAGGGGGGCGGGGCGAGCAGGCCGGGAGGGGCGGAGCGCCCAGCTTGTGTGGCCGGGCAGGGGAGCAGGACTGCCGGGCGGTGAGTGACAGCGGGACGGCGCCGGTGAGCGACAGCGGGACGGCGCCGGTGAGCGACAGCGGGATGGCGCCGGTGAGCAGCGGTGAGTATATGACGCTGCGGGCGGGGAGGGGGGTGGCAAGGGAGGGAGCAGACAGCTGGACTGAAAGCCGCGCATCTTTCAGCCCGGCTGCTGTATACACATTCAGCGATGATGGCTCAAATATGAGCCATCCTCGCTGCATCTGCTGGTAAAACCGTTTAAGATGCATTCCCATTGCCTCTTAAACGGTAGATTACCGTTTAAAACCCTGCTTTGAAAACGGGTTGAAATACCGTTTAACTTTAAACGGTATTTCAACTCTGGCACTTTCCCACTGCAGCCTTAAACGGTATTTTGCCCTCAAAAATCGGCAATATACAGTTTTAAGGCTGCAGTGGGAAAGGGGCATAAGATACATAATTATAATGAGGGTTCTACTTCACATGTGATGTTGCTATGGGCAACCAATCAGAATCCACTTCTTATTTATTTAGCACCCTCTAGAAGATAGTAGACAGGATCTGATTGGTTGCCCAAAGCAACATCACATGTGAAGTAGAATACACAGCTTAGTAAATTTCCCCCAATAACCGTTACTAAATACTATTTTATATATAGTGGACCCATTTTCGAGCATTTTGACAGTGCCTAAACTACAGCATTCAAAAGCATATAATTTTGTTAGATCACATGCTAGAGGTTACCTTTATAAGTCTGTTGCAAACTGTGGAACAAATCTCACAAGAGGTTAATGATCATGATGGGAGCAATGTGTCAAAGTGCTTCAAACTCTTCTGTACACTGGACTGTGTAGCTGCAGACCAGTCAGAGTACCCATGCTAACCCTAGTCCCTGTCTGCACGAATAACTGGAAGAATGTTGTCTGGTCTCATACTCTGTGGCATCATGTGGATAGATGTGTCTGTGTGCGTGTGTGTCGCTTATCAAAATGTACTATGGGAAATTAACAAGCCAAGGGTTCACATACGTCAAAACAGATAGTGAGTGGACAAAAACAAGTTGAGAAAGGCAATTTATTGCTATATAGTTAACAAATATTTGGCCTGATTCAGGTTTTCTCAATAAGCTGCGAACATCGCAGCTTAACAAGTGCCTGAGACGCCGCCCGCTGCCTGTCCAAATGCCCACCCCCTGCTAACATGCAAGGGGATATGTAAAGAAAACACATCCCCTCGCATGCCTCCACTGCAGGATAAATCATTGGATGACCATCCAATGGTTCCTCCTGCCTTCGCAAATAGAAGTCAGTGAAAACTGACTTTTATTTGCGTGCGCCTGGACGAAGAATGGGCGGGCGGGTGATGTCCTGTGATGTCAGCCACACCCCCCCGGGAGGCATCGGCCCACCCGCATACCCATGGGAACAGCCAACATTTTCATGCGGATGCCCATAAAACACTGGGGGCCAGATGTTTTAAGCATCAGAAAGTGATACATTGGAGAATGATAAACCACCAGCCAATCAGCTCCTACCTTTCATTTTTTAAATCCAGGATGTCAGTTAGTAGCTGATTAGCTGTTTTAACTTTTCATTTTATCACTTCTTTGAAGCTTGATACATCTGGCCCTGGGTGTTCCCATGGGCTAGACCCCTTCCTGCCACCTTCTGCCCTGGCCCTCCCTCCCCGCAATGAACGGCCAGGCAACTGTGTAACTTGCTGAGGCCGTCCTTTGATGGTATCTGCACATGTGCAAATATGCGCTTGCCATACGCAGACCATCAAACATTCTGTTCCGAGTCAACTAGAATCAGGGCCATTGTTTGTAAGTGAGCCTCGTCTTCGGCATTTTCCATCTCCTTCTGCTGTACAGTACATTTCTTTTCTACACATTATACAATTCAATATTATACAATTCAATTCAACTATTAGATGACATGACCAAACTGTTTTAACTTGTATAACAACAGTTATGTATAGCATGCACATCATACGGTACTTTAAGTGTGGGCGTGTGACCAGAAAGATATATTTCACTAGTACTGTATGTTCTGATATCTTAGCAGGTGTTACAGCTGCATCCCACCATCCAAGGTGACAATGACAACCTGGTATGTAAGTCTGTCTAAAGAGAGTTTATCATTTTAATTAATTCACAGCTGTAGTGCACATTCCTACCATCTCTGGATGAAAATTCTCTCTATAGCATGTGTATTATTCCACCGCAGTGGAATATGTTGGATAATGGTCAACACTTGTTAATGCATACTGCCTGCCCCTTTAAATGTGTGTGATGTGATACATAGGGGTCTGTTCACAGATGTAGTTTCTGGTCAATATATCATTTTACTCACTCAGTGACAGCTGCTACATAAGCAGCTATCCTGGTGATTAGGAAAAACCACTCCGGTTCTCCCTGACTCTGTAATATGGCACATGTAGGATCTGTAGTCCTGTTACCTTGTATACCACAATGTCTTAAATGTAGCAGATGGGGATATACAACTTTTATTAAAATTACAGCCAGTGCGTAAAAAAAAAACATTCTTTAATTACAGAGATGTAACATAACATGCTTCAGTCAATTCTCTGGCCTGCTCATAGACAAATACAGGTACCCAACCAAACAGGTACCCAAGAACAATGGTTGGCATTTTCTTCACACACTATAATTTATAACATAATCACTGCAAGCAGTCATTACCCTGTCACACCTCTTTCATTAAAACACCACATGCCCATTATAATCTGCAAACTAAGCTGCCATAGCTGTGTCTGCTCTAATCAGTTCCCTGTCAGTTGGTGGAGAAAAACACCTACAGTTTCACTATGAAGAAACAGGCGATGGTTATGAGAAAAACAAGAAGCATGCCAGCATTGAGCAACCAGTGCAGACAACCAAGGGCACAACAGACAGGACACAAAAAGCAGTAGTTGGAGGCTAAGAGACCATACATGGGGTGCATGCCATGGGTTCACTGGTGTATAGGGAAAAACTACCATGCCCAATGCCCATGAGATTCAACAATCCAAAATTACTTAAGTGCATATGTGGAGTGCAACTTGAGCACATCTGGGGTTTGTGATATAGGGCCAGATGTACAAAGCTTCAAAAGTGATAAAATGGAGAATGATAAACAACCAACCAATCAGTTCTTGTCTGACATTTTTCAAACACAACCTGTGACATGGTAGGTAGGAGCTGATTGGTTGGTTGTTTATCACTCTCCATTTTATCAATTTTTAAGCTTAGTGCATCTTGCCCATAGTATGAAATTTATTCCGTTGGATGTTCATAATTTTGACCTTCATATTAACACTGAAGTAATGTCAATACTGTTGAATTGTTAACAATTTCATCTTAGTGTAATTCTATATATACCTAATGGTAATACTATCGTTAACCTTAATCCTAAGGGCAACCATAAATCTAATGGCAACCCTAATGGTAAATCTAAGGCTATCCCTAATTCTAAGCCTTAGCCTAAGAGAAATGTGTTATAGATATTATTACAATGTCTCCTATGTAGACATTCTGTAAATGTTAACATTTCTTAGGTGTCAACATTAATGAGGTTATTTATTTAACATGTCAACATCATGGATATTCTGCTGCAGGCATTGTAAATTTACTATATTTCCATCGCTTGATGGTTCCGATAGAATATGCTAAAGCAGTGGCGTAAGTTCATTCCAGGTGCCCAAAGGCAAGATATTTATTGGTGCCCCCCACACACACACACACACACACACACACACACACACACACACACACACACACACACACACACACCCCTATATAACCTTATATAGATGCAAAGCTTCCAACACTGCGTTTACAGAAAACAGGACTCTTGATGTGTCTGTAAAAAAAGAGGTAGATTCTTGTCTAAAATGGGACAGAGCCTTACAGCAAACCTCGCTTTACATCACTGCTGGGGCTCTCCTGCTGCACTATGAATAGGTGCTGTGCACATCGCATGGCATCTATTCACATGCAGCAGTGACTGTGCCCCCACCTAAAAACCACCCCAACCCATCCCCCCCCCCCAACTTTTGCCCCTTGCGGAATACTAGGGGGGACAACATGACAGTACTGTGGTCCAAAATGGCTGCCGTGCTATGTGCATACATTTAAGTGGCTGCTGTGTCTATCTTCTCCAGTGTGATGATCATATAACATCTACTAAAGGTGGTCCTGGAGGCAGAAAGTGTAGGAAAGAGCACCTGAAATCTTTCACAATGTTAATAAAAAAGGGTTAGAGGGGACACCTTAAAGTGACAAATCAGTGCCCCAAGAAACACAATATGTGTTCACAAATCCTGGTGGAGGAGAGTGTATGGGTGTCCATGTTAGCTTTGGGAGAGTCTGCACTGTCCTTTTAGAGAAGCTTCTTTCACCGCCTTCAACCATTTCTGCACCATCTGCACATGCAGAGAGCAGTACAAGTAACGATTGCAATGAGAACATAATAGAAATTGAGGAATCTTGTGTGGATTAGGAAGGGGCTGAGGGGGATATTGTGTAACACTGCTATCGAAAACTAATGAGGAGGGTGAGGATGGAGCCCTCTTCATGTAGCCCTTTAATAGGATTAAGTGAGCAATAGGATTGTTCTATGTATTGTATTGCTAGAAAAAATTGAAAAAAAATTAAGCACTTCAGCCACAATAGTGGCAGTCCCTGTCACTGAAGTGCTTGGGTTGTTAAACGGTGTATGTCCTTAATAAAAGTGGGTGGGAGAGCCCAATGACAATTACATTTTGTACCACTTTTCTTTTCATAATGGACTGTATTTTGGGGTGATTGGGGATGCTCTTTGCATTACCAGTCATCACATTACCAGTCGTAATTGGGCGCTGTGAAAATTCACAGCCATGCATTCAGGTCTGAATTATCCCTAAAACCAAAACAGCCAGCACACATCTATATCATATATATCTTTCAAGATCTGTTTACATTATATTCATAAAAACAAACCAATTGTACCAGAGTACAATACAACAATAACAGCAATATAGAAGGCATCAATGAATAAAATAGCAAAATGAAGAGACAATTAGGTACACAAATGAATGATAAAAATGTACAGTAGGTAAAGTAAAAATAGCTACAGTAACGCAACTGACAATACACCATATCGCGTGATATAGTTGATCTCCTTCAAGTAGTCATACCTTAAGTGTTAGTTCCACATTCCAAAGCATAATGTGGAATGTGGTCACAACTTAGAGAACTGTATTTTTTTAGGTATGACTGTATTTCTGAGGATAGAGTATCCCACCCAAAGGGAGTTATGTTTAGTTGTTTGAATATGTGTGTTGGAAAAGAAAAAAGCTACTGTATAATACAGTGTATAGATTGTAAGCTTGCAAGCAGGGCCCTCAGTGGTGTATCTAGTGTAAGGCAGGTCCCGCCGCTGCTTGGGAAGCGAGCGGCAGCGGGGGCTGCGTGGGCGCCGGCACCCGCCCGGGACACTGACAATTACTAACTGACAATTACTAACAAAGTGTGCCGCCTGCCGCCAGTGCTGTAACAAGGGGGGAGCTAGGGGGTCACACTAAGGGAGGGCATACTGAACCAGCCTCCACCAGCCCACTGTGGCCGCACCGCAGGGTTCAAGCCAACGGTGCTGGAGCCAAGGACGACCCTGGCTGTTGTGAGGACCCAGGAGGTGAAGGAGAGGACCCCCAATGGCCACGGAATGCCCCAGAGGGAGCCTGTCTGGGGAAAACCAGCCAGAAGACTGGAGCCCAGGGAGGACAAGGAGGAGATACCAGAGGAGAATCCTTCTGATTCTTCATGCCTCAGAAGAAACAGAAGGGTGCGCAGGCACCGCAAAGGATAACCACAGTGTTCTATGAATGACCCTGGCATCCCTCTCTAGCAGAAGTACAGCGCCTGCAGAGGAAGTTACAAGGAAGGACATGGGATGCGGCTGGTTCGCCAACCCGGAGCCCTGGACAAAGAGCGCAGCCTGGAGCAGTGCTCTGCATCCCGGGCAGCGTTGAAGATTACAACAGCCAGAGAATGAAGGGGGCAGATGCGCCACAACAGAGGGTGAGTCTCCACAAGGCCCTTCTGCTGTACCACTCTGCCCATGTTACACCTTCCGCTGCAATACTCTGCAATACAGGGCATATTATGGGGGGCTGTGCTCCCCTATTCAAAAATAATTTAAATTAACCAGTTGTCTGGTGTGGCAGCATCAAATGTGACCACACCAAGGTGGGCTTGATAGAAGTTATGGGGCATGGGACTGACAAAATAGGCAGCCCTCCTCCCCCGGTTTAATAAAATAACTGGGCAGTGGGCTCCCCTTCACACACTCCTTTTCTCACATCAGGCAGCTTAGAGATCTCCTATTGTTTCACTGCGGGTTCCATTTTAAAGTTTATTTGTGGGTTCCCGGATATGTCCCACTTTCAGTGTGCAGAACCGTCTAATTCAGCCATTCTACGCTGGGTCCTAGTGTCCAACTGTCTACCCTTTTGCTGCCGCCAAGGGGGAAATGGATGTAAATTAATTACAACAATAATAGGGTTATTACAACAGTGATACCCCCCCAAGTCTGTAAAAGGTATTACACAGGGGTGGAATGGGATTGTATGCGATACGTCACATGCAGAAGGTCCCGGGCGGCTAATAGGGGAAAGGATGCCCATGCACTGCTCTGAGAAGTCAGAGCAGTGTATGGTCACATTAAACCTTTACTGACATTTTTACAGTGGCCCATGCTTTTATCCCCCATAGTAGCCCAGCCTACCAGCCTATTATATTAAATATCAGATACACCTGATGTAGCAAGTGCGCATCAGATCAATCTGATGCGATCTGTCTACATCAGATAGATCTGATCAGATCTATCTGAAGTGAATATTGTGAAAAATTAGCCCATGGTCAGATCAGATTCCTGGAAGAGTTCAAGGGAAATCTTAAGAGATTTGTAGCATCAGATTTGTCTGCGTAGTGGATGGGGGGCTTAAGCTAAGAGAAAGAAGTGGGCAGCACAAACACTGGACTAATACGGCACACTTAGCTTCACCAATGGACTGATATGGCACAAAGGGCAGCACCCCTAGAATTATAAGGCACACCTGGCATCATCCCTGGAATTATACAAGTGCAAACTAGATGGGCCAAGTTGTTCGGTACTTCTTTACTTTCACGGCGCCACCAGATAGGACAGATAGGACAGATAGGACAGATAGGACAGATAGGACAGATAGGACAGTGAGGACAGATAGGACAGATAGGATAGGATACGATTTGTATGCGATTTGACATAAGATATCGCATAAGATATAGGATAAGATTTACTATCCATTTCATTACCCCACTATCCACTAGGGCGTGCAGTTGATTATATATATCGCCACCGAGCCCGAAACGTGGCGATCGCAGCGAGCCCCGCGAGGGGACACGGAATGTATTTTATGGAATGGCATGCGATATTGGGGACTTGCTTTGAAACAACATCCGTGTCCCCTCGCGGGGCTCGCTGCGCTCGCCACGCTTCGGGCTCGGTGGCTCGCTGCGCTCGCCACGCTATATAAAATCAACTCCACGCCCTAGTGGATAGTGGGGTAATGAAATGGATAGTAAATCTTATCCTATATCTTATGCGATATCTTATGTCAAATCGCATACAAATCGTATCCTATCTAGTATCCTATCTGTCCTATCCTATATCTTATGCGATATCTTATGTCAAATCGCATACAAATCGTATCCTATCTAGTATCCTATCTGTCCTATCTAGAGTGTCGCCGTGAAAGTCAAGAAGTACCAGTTGTTCTTATCTGCCGTCAAATTCTATGTCTCTATGTATACAGCACAAATGGCGGCACCCCTGTACTGATCAAGCACACATGGCAACACCCCTGGAATTATACAGCAGACATGGCAGCACCCCTAGATTTATGTGGCATACATTGCGGCACCCCTGGAATTACATGGCAAAAATGGCAGCAGCCCTGAAATTATGCAGCACACATGGCAGCACCCCTGGAATTATACAGCACACATGGTGGCACCCTTGGAATTATAAAGTACACATGGCAGCACCCCTGAAATTATTTGGCACGTATGGCAGCACCCCTGAAATTATATGGCAGCCCTGCAGTAAAAAATAACAATAATTAACTTTTTTTTTTACTTTTTATATATTTTTTAAAATAAAGCAGCCCGATAGTAGTTCCCCCATAGTTGTCGCCACTTAGCAACCCCCCCCACTGTAGTCCCCACTTAGAAGCCCCCCACTGTAGACCTCACTTAGTAGTACCCCACGGTATGGATCATAGGGTCAACCGAACTTAGTTTGACAGTCATTAGGCTGACCACTATAGGTCAACAGTCGCTAGGACGACACATGAAATAAGTTGACATGCATTTGGCAACATAGTCATTAGGTCAACACAAGGATTAGGTCGACATGGAAAAGGTCGACATGCATTATTATTTTTTTTAATCATTTTATGGGTGTCTATGTTGACTTAAGTCGACATGGACACCATATAAGTGTACCTCATCCCTTAGGGCCGGATTAACAATGGGCCTGATGGAGCTACAGCTCCAGGCCCACTCTCCAAATAGGCCCATTTTGTAGAGGAGGACTGGGGCTTTCCAACGAGTCCAGCCCCGCGTCGCTAGCCCCCCGGGAACCGGAGATACCGCAAAGCAAAGCTGGAACATTTTCCCCTTAGGATAACATAGAACCCGCTAATTCCGCCGCCCCCACCCATTTCCGACGACTGCCAGTTCCCCCCCTGGAATCACAGAAGTTCAAAGTTCAATCTCATTCTAACACAAATCGCTGGTCCTTCAATTTGATACCAGGCTGGTTCATATGGGTTAATTGGTTCCAGAGATATTGCGGGTAAATCGATTTTTTTTATTTCTGAAATGTAATTTCATGGCTGCTCATGTTCTTTGAGGGCAGATTTCTCTGGAACCAAATGGCCCAGTTTCACGGGACCAATTTCAATCCCATTTAAAAGTTCTTAAATATGATACTGGTCTCATGTAAATGGGTCTGTTGGTTCCGAAGATATAGCTTGTTAAACGATATAGCTGGTAAAAGAGGGGGGGGGGTTTGTTTCTCTCCCCTTCACATCAGAAAATGCAGGGACTAGGCTCATGTCCCTGCATGATCCTGGGACCATATTCCCGGGTAAATTCCTGCTGCATTTTCTGGTGTGAAAGGGGTATTATTAAAAATAGCCGGTTCCTGCAGTGCTCTGAATACAGCCGGGCAGCCTCCCCGCACTCTGTCCGGCTGTCAATGGCTGTCACTTCTGCCTGACAGCGGCTGTCCCCCAGTTACTGCGAGCATGTATTCCCCCTTGGCAATGAACATGTAATCCCATATGGCAATGAGCATGGAACCCCTGGCAATGAGCATGTAGGTAAGCAGCATTTATGTAGCTTCAATTTTAATTGGCATTATGGTGTGTGGCTTAACATGTAATGGGCATTATGGTGTAAATTTTTAATGCGCACCTTCGGCGTGCAATGTCCCTGTTTGAGAAGCATATTGTAAATTTTGGCTCAATTGGTTTTGGTATAGTGTGTATTTTGGCTCAATCCATGTGGAAAAATATGAATATTGCCTTAATCTGTGTGGCATAACGTGAATTTTGACTCATTCCATGTGGCATAATGTGTAAGAGGCAAGTACAATATAAGAGGGTTACTATTGTGTTGCCTGATTTGTATAAGGGGTATATGGTGTGGTAAACTTAGTTGACAACATAAAAGATGCTGAAATGTTGTCTACCAAGTTTTGGCTTTTAGTATTTTTTTAGGACTGGAATTCCGCCTCACCCCGCAAGTATTTTAGGACCACTCAACCAGAACACTGGTCACGCCACCCACATTATTAGGTGCTGGCCACAACCCCTATTATTGCGCATAATAGGCCCTTGATAATTTTCAGCTCCAGGCCCATTTCAACCTTAATCTGGCTCTGCTCATCCCCAAAACGCTCACCATCCGTACTGTCTCAATTACCGGGATTTATATAAGGTCTGGGTCTCCCGAGAATCCGACAGCAGGATGATGATGTTTGGCCTTGTTCTGGATCTGGAAAATGGAACAGGGGATCAAACCCTCAGATCAGGGGAGGATCGGTTCTGTAGCAGCTGAACCCGCTAATTCCCAGTGAAAACATACAGCATATGGGATAAGTTCCCAGGCATTTGTGTTTTTGTGGGAAAATGGGACTGTAACTGCCGGTTCTTGTGGATTTTGTTTTGCATGCCTGAGGCGCTTTAAACATAATCCCCTATAACTGCCAGTATTGTGGAAATAATCATCGGGAGTAATGCATATCCCCCTATGTAAACAACTTCTTGTTGTTTTTGTACATAGCATAACATGAAGGCTTCATTTTGTTTACTGGATTAAATGTATATTGTATTGAATGGGAAAAACAACATTGTCATAAAAAGATAGACATACAAGCTTCATTCAATTAGCCCGACTTTTTGGATGAAATAAAGATGGTAGCCTCGTGCTTTAACGCCGTTTTTTTCACTAACAGTCCCATTTTCTTGCCCTATAAATTAAGCTCTTATCACGCGTTAACCCATAGAATCCAGAATACAGTAAGTTCCTGGATCTATGGGATAACACGGTCGTATCACCTTTAAACAGACTATTTAATGCAGATGTCTTTTCCAGCCTGTACAGGGTAGAAAATAATTCCTCATTAACTGCAGTCTGTGGGCTACCTTCGGTTCTAATAAGCTGCTGTGAATTAGCCTGAATTTCCCCCACTAGTTAGTTAACATTTTTGGGTACTTATGTAATATCTGGGCTCCCGTTTTTCTTATCGCAGGGCTCGCTGCGCTCGCCACGCTTCGGGCACGGTGGCTCGCTGCGCTCGCCACACTATATAAAATCAACTCCATGCGTAGTTGGATAGTAGGGGTATGAAAAAATGGGGTGCATTTAACATGGGAGCCCAGATAATACATAAGTACTCATTTTTGCATTTAAGCAATATATGTAGTCCCAGAAAATGACTACAAGTAATACTATTTGCGACAGGTAATACCACACATATCCAGATTTTAAAATGTTCAATGTAGTTTTTGGACCAAAACGTAATTTTTTTCCTTTATATAACCTAAAGACTAAATGAATGAACAATTACCTAACAAGTGAGGCATAATCTAAAGTTTTCCTAAAGTGATCCAACAAGGTAATTTTATTACAGTAATTCATCATACTATGAATATAAATGATAAATACAATACACTATCGCTGATATTTCTTGCGACCAACTTTTCACAGTAGCAGGGATTAAAGGCTAGTTTAGCTCATTGTAAATATACATTGGGTGGTCTTGAAGTGATTTATAAACATTTGTACTGTATGATTCACAAATCAAAAACGAGGTAGATTATATGACATGATCCTTAAAAATGTATACTGTACATCTAATTTTGTTTATACATTACGCAGATTTAAGAGAGAGTAAGAAAAGAAGGCCCTGTACTAATGTAATCAGACATTTTCTCATTACACCTTCAAACAAATTAGCCTAATTAACTGTAACCTTTCAGTAAATAGTTTTCACAAATATATTAAAAAAAAATGCTAACCAGACAAATGTTCTCTATGTTAAATGACAATATATAATTCTGTCATCCTGTCATTTTTCAAAGAAAGCCTGTAAAGTGGCAGTTAGTATAACCACTTTATTTCTCCCCGAGGCTTGAACAATATCCCCACGGATTGTTCATTTTAAATTATAATTTAACATCCTTATAGTTCTCTATATACAGTAAATGCAAAACAAATAATAAGAAAATACAATCCCATTTACGGCATGTTACCACACAAACACTGACTGAGCCTGATACATACAGCCCTTCCTTCACCCTTCAGCACTCTTTTAATTCACAGCTGTGACCCAGTGACAAGATGGAAACAAACCTTTGGGGAGTCTTTCCGCCAAACTGAAAGCAGCCATGGTGAAGATAGAAAGAAGTGGAATGTGTGGTAAATCTCTCATGATTAATATCCCCAAAACTTGGCTTCTTTAGAAAAACAGAGTAAAATTCCAAGCTTGTTTCATTTTAAGCCCTGGTTTGTTCAAGTACAGCAGACTAATGACTGTGCGACAGGCCCTGCCGGATCTAAGTATATTCAGGAATTCTGTGACTTGTCTGGAGTGATAGACATGACCAGCTGGTGTACATCTACTTAGGTCGAAGCAAGTATGCAAGGCTCAGGAAACAAGAGAAAGCAAATCCGCCTAGACTCTTTTTTAGTGGAACATTGTAACATCCATCTTGGCAGGATAAGTATATAAAAAAAATTGATTCTAAGGTAGGTATTCGATGCGGCCGGCGAGGTTTTTTATTATAGTGAGGATGGCTTGTTTTCGTCGAGGATCATCAAAAACAAGCCATCCACACCGTTTAACTCCCTCGCTGGCCACTCGCACTATTCTACATTCAGGGGGAATCCTTGCCATCAGAGTACGGTAAGGATTCCGCCTAATGCAGCAAGCCCGCTGCATATAGCCGTGAGTCTCACCGTTTTGGCGGCCGCATGCTGTTTCCACCTCGCATTTTTAGAAATAGTGAGGAAGAAATGGCGAGTGCAGGGGGTCAGCTGAATACTGAGGGCAGGCAATGACGGCGAGCAATAAACACTGCTCACTGTCATAGAATGCCTGGTCAGCATTGAATATACCCCTAAGCCTGTGGTTATACTCAGCAGTGAGGCAACTGGCTGGAGCCAACATCAGAAGCAGCTGCTCAGCAGGGGAATACAGCAGCGGCTGGTGTGAGGATGGAGCACGAGGAACTGAAACCAGCATTGGGGGCCAGAAACAGGGAGGTGTGACAGTGAGGACGGAGCAGACCCAGGCAGGAAGTAGAGGTATAGGGGTGCGGGGTCCGTTTAGCAGCTACTTGGCTGTGTCATGTAAGGGGATTTATTGCTAGCAGGACTCGGGCTGCAGACTTCCCTCCTCCTCTCCTACCTCGCGGTGCTGCTCTCGTGTGTCACTGTCACCTCCTCCAGGCTCTGAGTGCTGGCTGTTAATGGCCCACTTGTCCCCTCCTCCCCTCACTGCACAGCTGGCAGAGAGGCTGCAGCTCACCAATTAACTCTTAATAGGCAGAGCTGCCTGTAGGAGAGGAGCCCATAGACTGTGCTGGAATTTCACTCACCCGATCCCTCCTGTTCCTGCTGCCATTACTTTTAATAATTTATTTCTAGAAACAATGGACAGGGGCAGAATCCTGATTGGTGCAGCACAGGTGTCCCTATTCCGACATTATGCCTTTTTCTAGTATATGTGTATCTTGCTTTATGTGAGTGGGCAAATTGCCAATTGATTACCCCCAACCCACAATAGCCACAGTTTTGGGGTGTCCAAATATATGTTTGCTTACAAAAAGAATTTAAAATAGGCTCGGGCTGGCCCTTGGCTTAGGGTATATGCCATATGGAGGAGAGGAGGAGGCTTCTGTATGTGCCATGCTAGGGGAAGGGGAGAGGAGGCTCTATTCCGTTGAGACCCAGAAAAGGTCAAGTAGGACCCCAATTTGTGTAAGTGAGGGGTCCCAGGGACCCACAATTTTGGGGGTTTTTCATGATCACTGAAACCTAGGCTTAATGCCACCAGGCAGTCAGTAGCAAATGATGCAAGGTGATTTTATTACCAATGCCGGGCAGTCAGCTACTGATTGACCTGGTGGTGGCTACAGGCTGCAGGCTGGGAGGATATCTTAATCTGCAGCTCCGCAAGTTCGACTCTGGTTTTCCCAGAGAATCCGTGCGGGCGGGCGTCACACTGCGTCATGACATCTGCCGCAGCATGACATCGGATGCTGGACCCACCTGCAATGCACAACATACACGGCCAGGGGGTGGCTGGTGGCATGGCCCAGACACCATTCAGCCCCAGACACCATAAAGTCCCAGCAACGCAGGAACAGATTGCAGGCAGACCCAAGGTAAACCTGTGGGCTGTTAGCATATTATTTATTTAAGTTGAATTATTACTGTTAATGACTGTTGTGTGCTACAGTAACTTAGCAATTCTGTCATGCCCATAGACACATCCTTCCCAGTAGATGGATCTGTACCACCAGCATTACACCCACGATAGATAGATAGATAGATAGATAGATAGATAGATAGATAGATAGATAGTGGGGTCACAAGGCGGCATTTTTAGACAAGGTAGCTTCAACGAAGTCCAAAACCAATGACGAAACGCGTTGTGAATGTTCAAGCCATGGCATCATTTCTTAGTGCGGCTTCCACAATCCCTACTGACGGCATTCAGAGGCTGTGCGGCTTTGAGCAGTTGATGAAGGTTGATGTGTGACTGCACTTATCATATGCTGGCAAGCTGTTATCTTGATACTTATGTGTATGTGAGCTTTTTTATTATATAAAAGTATTTGAAACTTAAAGCTTGTGTGCGCTTTACTCTTGGTTTCCTTTGCATAGATATGCATACCTCCCAACATGACCCTCTCCAGGAGGGACACAATGCTCTGTATCTGGACTTCTCTCTTAATTTATGATTGCCATCACCTGTGTTCAAACAGCTTTCTTGTTAATATCCCTGTTTTAAACAGGTGATAGCAATCATAAATTAAGAGAGAAGTCCAGAAACAGAGCATTTTGTCCCTCCTGGAGAGGATCATGTTGGGCGGTATGTATATGCAAAGGATAACATAATTTAAACTATCCATCTAGCTATCTACGCAATCTGTACTTATGGCAGCCTGCGTCTTTAAGCTAATGAAGCTTGTAAAATAGACTAAGAGTGCTTCATAGTTTCCTGTATAAGCTAAGAAATGGCGTGTACAAATATAACATTGTCCCTTTAACGTGAATGTTGGGACACTTGATTTTTTGTTTCAGAAATTAGAACCACTTCATAGGAAACAGGCTTACATGGATTGCTTGGTAGGAAGTACTGTATACAGTACTTTCCCATAGCTTCCATCTGTGTCTACTCTAGACCTTTCTAGTAATGGTTTATATGCCTTATCAACTAGTCTTATCTCACTTTGTAAACCTGTGTGCACACATGTTTCAATCACTTTTATTTACCTCCTATAGAATGTTACTGATTAACCATTAACCTCCTCTCAATTTATATGTATTTCTTGGATATAATCTGTTAATGATTTATAAGCTGCTTCTATCCCTAGAAAGTAATTACAGATTGTAAAAAAAGATCAAAATAAAAGTGAATTAAAATGAACCTTTTTCATGATATTAGAGCTGGCTCATTTAATAAAACACTTTATTTTACTTATGCTTATCAGCCTAATGTGCAGCTGTTTAAAGGAAGTCATAATTTTCATAATTAACAGACTCCATTTTGTGAAGTGGGGAGTTGATGCTATTATACATACAATAGTAGCTTATATGAATGTAAATCACTTTGTTATAATTAGAGTTGATTTAACCATTTCAAGTCCAATGTCTAGTCAGGCTCATTAGCCCTAGCACCTGTAGCAGATCCAATGGTGAGCCACTTTAAAATAAGAACATGAACATCATTCAACAATCAATGTAGACCATGTTTGAATAATAATATAAAACAATGACAATTCATTTAAACATTTAAACCAGACTGTTTGAATTGCAAAAGGGTAAGGGCCAGATGCATCAAACTTCAAAAAGTGATAACATGTAGAGTGATAAACAACCAGCCAATCGGCTACTACCTATTTTTTTTTTTTTTTCAAAAACCCTGTTTATCACTCTCCATGTTATCACTTTTTGAAGCTTAATACATCTGGCCCTAAGTTAATTAGTTAATTTTCCAAGAAAAGAAGTAGTATGTGTGCCGCGTCCTCTCTTCGGGACCCCTCCTCTCTAGCTGGCAGCACTGTGGAGTTTGAGCACTAATACACATGGCAAGTTCTCCAAAACGTCCCCAAAGAAGAACTGCGCAACTACTGCATGACATTATGACATCCCATGGACCTGCCCACACTCCCAAAGTGCTTTTGATGTACTTTGATAGGATACAAATGTTTGGACACATACAATAGTTTCATCCACTGGTCAGTCCGTTTACTTTAAATGTGACATTGGTATTTAGCCTTCTTCCAAAAGACCTAGAGCCTGATTTACATTTGGGCGCAATACCAATGTTCACTCAGCTGAACATTTACCTGGAGAGGGGAGGGTCAATAAATCCCCCCCCCCCCCCCCGGAATAAAAGATCTGCCCCTGCCAAGAATCCACCAAACCCAGGCTTGTCCATCTGAATTGTTACTCCACAGAACACATCTCTACTGCTCCACAATCCAGTGTCAGTGTAATTAACACTACTCCATCTGATGCTTGGCATTGGAATTTGTGATTTGAGGCTGCTTAGCCATGGATATTCATTCCATTAAGCTTCAGCCGCACAGGACCGCATCTCACTGCCAGCCCAACTTGCCCACCCCTACCTGCTCCCTTCTCCATTAAACAGACCCCCCCTCCTCCATCATGCTAAGAGCATAACTTAAAAACACAAAATAAAGAGAGCGCACTGTGTTGATCTTTTGTTATTAGATTTTTTACTTAATTATTCTTTTTAATATAATAGGTACACCTTAAAATACACAATTATGCTTACATGCATATACACAATAAAAAATTATACACTTTAAAATATATAATGCATTCCGACTAGCACCAAAAAATGGCCCAAGTTCATGATCAATTGCCAACTTAATATAGAGTTCCCAAATGGATATAATGAATGTCACTTCCAAATGAAGTTATTATGATGTATCCAATTCAATTTAGGAAACAAGGTTTGTATGGGGTTATATTACCGGCTGATGATGACGGTAGCAGCAGTCCAGTAGCTGCGTGTCCGCTTCCACCGGTGTTGCTCCGATGGACAGGGAGCCGGTACCGGGAGCAGACACTCCTGAAGCAGGTGAGAACTGGTCTGCTGACAACCAGCATGGCCCCGATGTTGTGGGAGCCGACGCTGGGAGCTGACACAGTTATAGATGTTATACCTCTCCCGGAGTAAGCAGCTGATGGCGGGTGACGCTTGGTCCACTCGTTGCCAGCGTAGCCCCGAGTTTGAAGGGGCCGGCGCTGGGAGTTGACACAGGTGTAGACGCCCTGGTTTCTGGTTATCTCTGATGGTGGTAGTCGGAAGGATTTAAATGCAGATAAAGTCTTGACGCGTTTCTCCGTCTATAAACTCTGACGGTTTCCTCTGAGGAAACCGTCAGAATTTATGGACGGAGAAACGCAGCAAGACTGTATCTGCATTTAAATCCTTCCGACTACCACCATCAGAGATAGCCAAGGCTACCAACGTATTGTTGCCCAGCATCCAGACGACTGAATTGAACCATACTACCGTTTACCCGACTTGATCTTGGCGGTGTCCCAGCACCGCCAAGATCAAGTCGGGTAAACGGTAGTAAGGTGCAATTTCCATCGCAGAAACCAGGGCGTCTACACCTGTGTCAACTCCCAGCGCCGGCCCCTTCCAACTCGGGGCTACGCTGGCAACGAGTGGACCAAGCGTCACCCGCCATCAGCTGCTTACTCCGGGAGAGGTATAACATCTATAACTGTGTCAGCTCCCAGCGTCGGCTCCCACAACATCGGGGCCACGCTGGTTGTCAGCAGACCAGTTCTCACCTGCTTCAGGAGTGTCTGCTCCCGGTACCGGCTCCCAGTCCATCGGAGCAACACGGGTGGAAGCGGACACGCAGCTACTGGACTGCTGCTACCGTCATCATCAGCCGGTAATATAACCCCATACAAACCTTGTTTCCTAAATTGAATTGGATACATCATAATAACTTTATTTGGAAGTGACATTCATTATATCCATTTGGGAACTCTATATTAAGTTGGCAATTGATCATGAACTTGGGCCATTTTTGGTGCTAGTCGGAATGCATCATATATTTTAAAGTGTATAATTTTTTATTGTGTATATGCATGTATGCATAATTGTGTATTTTAAGGTGTACCTATTATATTAAAAATAATAATTAAGTAAAAAATCTAATAACAAAAGATCAACACAGTGCGCTCTCTTTATTTTGTGTTTTTTTGTTTACCAGCAAGGCTTAGTAGTCTTTTGTTGGGAGCAGCACATAAGCTGTGGATTTGAGTTTATATTTAATTTTTTTACCAATAATTTACATACATAAGCAAAACTGTGCCTGATTTTCCCATCTGGGCAACCCTTTAAGAGCATAACTTGTCCACCCCCACCTGCTCCCTTCTCCCTTATACAGTTCCCATCATCATAACTCTGCCAGCACAACCTTTCCATCCCACGCGTCAACGGCTTCCTTCTCCCTTATACAGACCCCTCCTTAACACACTGCCAGCCCAACTTGTCCTCTCTCCATCCCATCTGCTCCCTTCTCCATTATACAGTTCCCCCTCCTCATAACACTCCCAGCACAACTTGTCCATCTTGCTCCAATTGGCCCCACTGTCTCCTTTATATAGTTCTACCCCCTGCACTCCTCCACCCACCTCCCAATCTGCCCTCTCCTCCTTTATACAGCTGCTTTGTATCTATTATAATTTCATCCTATATTCCTCACACTCCATATATCTTTTGTTCTGTCCACCAGCGTAGCAGTGCTTCTACATCTGGAAATATCATTTATGTCTAATGCACTTTAAGCCAAATTGGTTGTTGCAGAACTTTCACACAAAAAGCATTTGGCACAAGTATAATGTGTCCGCACTAGAACATCAGTTATGTACTTTAAGAACTATGGTGTTGTTAGATTCAGGGGCAGCCCCGAGATGTGATACATCCTCTTTAGAATCCTCTCTAAGATGCAGAGTTTTAAACCAGAGTCTTAGGCTTGGATTTACAAGTTATCTGTTACATATCCAGCTGTTGTCTTTGAGAGGGGTTATTTCTGCATTATGAATACCAGTATTGCATTAATATGCTATAGTGTATGTGCAGTGACTGAAGTGCTGGCGGTCATGATTGCCTTTGTCAAACAACAATTTTACTGATATACAATAAACCTTAATAGATAAAACTGCTGCATATAGTACCTAAAACAATACTTGCACCTTGTATTGCAATGGATGCCAATGTAATACCATTAACTCAGTTGTAATTCTCCATGGAGAGTAAAATATAATATGGGCTTGGTGCTGTAAATATTACGTTTTAGCAAACTAGGTAGTTACAGAAGTGAATACATTAATTATTACGTATCTACAAATGAGTTTGATATATCCTTCATGCGGAGGTTAATGATGAAATTGTTGTCGGTGAAGATGAGTTGTCTATCTGTTCTGTTGCATCTTAACTTCTGAATTGTTAGTATACATAATTTTCCTTCTTTTTTTTGTAAAGGATTTGCTACAAATAACATACAGTACAGTAACAGGAGGAGGTGTGTAAATGGTTACATCTAGGCCTTGATGACGCTTACAGTGCAACGTGCATTGATGTTAGAACTCTTCCCGTGTTTGCGTGGGTTCTCCTCCGGGTACTCCGATTTCCTCCCTCAATCCAAAAATATATTGGCAGGTCAATTGGCTCCAAACAAAAATTGGTACTCTTTACCTAGAAGGGCGCCAGCGATTGGAATCGCGGGCGTCGGGGGTAAAATCGCGGTCATCGCGGGCATCGCGGGTAAATCGCGGGTACATAAAAATCTGCTGCCCGCGATGACCGCGATTTTCCCATAGGGAACAATGTTAAAAAGGCTGATTGACCGCGATTTTCATGTAAAATGCCTCAATGCCCACGATTTGGCCATAGGAATCAATGTTAAATGGGCTACAGAGCCCAAATAGGCACAATTAACCCTTAAATGTCCCCCCAAATTTTTAACGCCACCCCACGATCCACGCCAACCCGAAGCGTGGCGATCGCAGCGAGCCCGCGAGGGGCGGCGGTACGCGTCCTCCGACCTTTTCATGCCCTACTATCCACGTCGGCGTGGAGTTGAGAATAGAATAGTGTGGCGAGCGCAGCGAGCCACCGCGCCCGAAGCGTGGCGAGCGCAGCGAGCCCCGCGAGGGGACGCGGATACCTTCACAGGTAAACGCGTCCCTTCGCGGACTTCACAGGTGTCCGCGTGGCCACGGACACCTGTGAAGCCCGCGAGGGGACGCGTTTACCTGTGAAGGTATCCGCGTCCCCTCGCGGGGCTCGCTGCGCTCGCCACGCTTCGGGCGCGGTGGCTCGCTGCGCTCGCCACACTATTCTATTCTCAACTCCACGCCGACGTGGATAGTAGGGCATGAAAAGGTCGGAGGACGCGTACCGCCGCCCCTCGCGGGCTCGCTGCGCTCGCCACGCTTTGGGTTGGCGTGGATCGTGGGGTGGCGTTAAAAATTTGGGGGGACATTTAAGGGTTAATTGTGCCTATTTGGGCTCTGTAGCCCATTTAACATTGATTCCTATGGCCACATCGGGTCCATTGAGGCATTTAACAGTAAAATCGCGTCGGTCGGGCCATTTAACATTGATTCCTATGGGAAATCGGGTGCATCGCGTCGCGGCCATCGCGGGTACATTTATGGCCGGCCGCGACGCGACCGACGCGATTTCCATGTTTAACATGGTTTTCAATGGGAAATCGCAGGCATCGCGTCGGTCGCGTCGCGGCCAGACATAAATGTACCCGCGATCACCACGACGGGCGCCCTTCTAGGTAAAGAGTACCCAAAAATTACACCTAGAATGACTGTGTGTGCATGTACATGTAGTAGGGATTATAGATTGTAAGCTCCACTGGGGCAGGGACTGATGTGAATGTTCAACTAACCTGTAAAGTGCTGCGGAATATGTATGCGCTATATAAGAAACTGTAAATAAATAAGTGGCACCAACTGAAAAGAGCACTCTAGGCAGAATACACTTTAGTGTGATACTATAAAGAAAATAAGCATTGCTCATAATTATACAGTTTGGTAGAGCTACTGTATTTGCAAACTTTACACAAATTCGTTTTTATGATTGGTTTACAAAAATGTTAACTATTACAGGCTAATGTAAACCTGTGTAATAAGGGATATAAGGGATATATATGATCACAGAAGTAAACATATATGAGGAGACACAATAACCATATGTCCACCATGATTATATTGGAGCTGTGGATGCAGTGTTTTTAAGGCTGACAACATCTCCAAGCACCAGGAAATCCACTGATCAGGATCCCCATGGTGCCTGAATAATGTTGGGGGCAAGCCCAGAACTCTGGCAGCTGTTGGGATGCCCCCAGCCTTGATCTCTGCATATTGAATTAACAACGAGCTCATGTAAGGAACCATTGTCGGTCCACACATGAGCACTTGGCCAGTACATTTATGTAACTGATACACCCTGCAGTTAACCCCTGGCTGTAAGCTAAGGTCCGCAGAAAACCACACGCAGCCTTTCTGGTCCATCTGGGTACAGGGTTACCTGTTATCCCCCATATCAGATCTATATATATATATAGATATATCGATATAGATATATGTGGACAGGAGTTGATCTGCCTGGTTTGACCTGTCCCTACCTAATATTTTTTGTGAATTGGATACTTTTCAGAATATGTTTATAATTTATTTTTGATATGAATTAACATAATTATCATGTGTTCTTGCTAACTGATTACCTTTATAAAGAGGTCTGTCAAATTTCTGTAGCCCTCTATTAAATGTAAAAACCCTGCCTGATGGAGCCTACGTCCAGTGAGTCATATCGGGGGAAATTTACTAAAGGAAATTTGTAAAAAAATAGGTGGATTTCTATCCAGAAATACACTTATTTTTGACATTTACTATCCCGAAAATACGGCAATTCGTATTCATATTGGAAGGAAATCAATACCAATACGGATTGCCGTATTTTCGGGATCGTAAATGTCAAAAATAAGTGTATTTCTGGATACAAATACACCTACTGAATTTTTTTACAACTTTCCTTTAGTAAATTTCCCCCATTATGTCTTGTGGCTCAGTAGTCTTCCCTTTTTTGCACACTGACCTTTGCTCTAATCTGTATTTTGGGGAATTATGACTTACAAAGCATTCTTGGTTAATATGTCTTATGCATATTAATATGTCTTATGCATATATGCCCCATTATCTGGGGGCTTATAATCAGTAGATGTTAGGATTACTGATGAGGAAAATGTATTACTCACATGGAGCTCACCTACTGTAATTAAGAAAATCGGCATCGCCTTGAGTAGTGGTCTAGTTTTCAGATGATCACATTGCAGGAAAAGAGTTCACTGTTAACTAAAAGCGTGTTTCATGTGTTTTCACTTAATCAAAACATTTTATTTCTCATTGGTTTCTCACAACTTACTACAAACTGACAAACTTGAACCCAATTACAGTCTACAATGTGAGTAAATGGAAAACTATGATCTAATGCCAAACTCAATTTGCTTGGTAATTTTTGAAAATTGAGGACCTGATTAGGGTTAGGTTGCAGTAGTTGTGCATGCTGCAAAGTACCAATGTTTGGTTAATGGTCATTAATGGTAAAAAAAAATGGCAAAAAAATGTTATGTGCCTAACCACCTCGGACTCTTTAAGTACTGGTTCAACAAATACAGGGAAAAATTGTGACTTTATTGGAACAGCACTGGGCTCTTGGTCCTGGTTCTAAAATATGGAGAGGGGGAGAGATGTAGTTGTCCTCATATTTTTAATAAAACCACCGGGCTCCACTACCATGGAGGTAATGCCACAGCCAGGGTTCACATTTTTTTGGTCCCAGTGGACTAGAATTATCCCCCACCAACTTTCCTGGCGGAGTGAGACCCCGCTCCCTCCAGTAAAAGGTGTCTTCCCCTCAAGGGCATCCAAAGCCAGGGCTGAAGCTTAGGGCTATCCCTGGACTTTGGGTGCCGAGTTGTTAGCCTTCAGTGAGTTAGAGTTGTACAATATTATTGTCTTTTATAGGAGATAC
Source organism: Crinia signifera (assembly GCF_055691185.1). NCBI lineage: Eukaryota > Metazoa > Chordata > Amphibia > Anura > Myobatrachidae > Crinia > Crinia signifera. The sequence goes on along the minus strand of NC_139217.1, from coordinate 274,281,816 downwards.
TACAGGTCACATGCTGTCCCGCATGCTGATACTTGGATGTGGGTCATTAAGGCTCCGCTGGTAACTACAGTTCCCCTGGTAAAAAAATAATATATATAACACAAAAGAAAACAACTCCTGAATAGCCCTAGGGTCACGCAGCATGGCTGCAGAAATTATTGCAGCTGTGTACGGGATTGCAGTTTCAGGCTTAGAAATACCCTAAAATTGGTCACTACACTTGAACATTTTTCCCAGTCTCTGTAACCACCCCAAAATGGTCCCTGGCTGTTAATCACTGAGCAAATAAATCCTCTCTGTGACCCCCCATTGCAAGACTATTGCAGTGTGACTTAAGTGCATGCGGAGTCAGCTGATCTAGGTCAACTGCCTGTAAATCGAGTTGCATCCATCGCTGAATCACTCCCACAGAATCAAATTGCAGATTGCTGCAACTATTCTTTTTGAGAACATTCCAATGTCTTTTTTTATAATAAATTAGTTGCAACACTTTTCTCTAATGTATTCCAGTGCCAATGTCTTCCATTCTCCTCTGTGTTTAATCCCTCTTTTCTTTTTATTATACTGTTGGTTGTTATTGTGGATGTTTAAGAATTATTATAACTAACTTTATTTAACTGATTGTCTTAATTGTCCACTTTGATGTGTACTTTTCATCAGTACAAATAAAAATTCCTTCTACTACATAAGCAGAGCACAGTGCATCTTGATGTTTAAACTTCTTTTCCAGCAAATTTATTATAAGCAATATCATGCGGGGGACTAACAGAGCAGGCAAGGTCATATCATGGACATGGACGCAATTAGCAAGACATTCTCTTTTCAAGTAAATACATTATTGCAGATACCAGGGAATTTAGCAAAAAATCCTTACATGGATTTTGCACGTTACACTGGTGTTTAGAATGTTTAGCAGTTTTTGTAAACATCTGCAGTATAAAGGAAAGAAAATAATTTAACGGGACATTTGGCCAACTGCATCCCCACAGTCATGGCTGACTGCCTCTGCTGAACTGCCCTGCTGAAGCTTACTGCTCCCGTTGCACTTCTAGAGGGGCGCAGGCTTCTCATAACCTCCGAATGCTGTCGGTCATTTAAAATGTGGTGCCATCTGGCGAACCAATCAGAGCTCGCGTACCGGCAGCCACTCTGATTGGCTGCTGGGCTGCAAGCTCGTTTTTTTATTTTTTTGTGGGACAGTGGAGGAGGAAACTGCAGAACCTGGAGAAAACCTACACAAGCAGTATATACAAACTCCACAGAGTTAAGGGGTGCACACACGGAGCGATTTTTGCTAGTGAGAGACTTTGACAAAGCGATTATGTCTATGGACGATTTTGACTATACTAAAATTAACATACTGGGTTGGTATTTCATTGCAGCTCAAGAGAAAAGAAGTAGAGCAGCACACACATTATTGAAAAAATATATATGAAAATGAATAAATAGATTGGATGATCTTTAATATAAATTTTATGAAGCATAAAAAAATAATAAAATTCCAATGCAATATACATTAAATTGTGTATGGCACCCCCAAAGAGTACGTTCCTATAATACCCCTGTAGAATATAGGGAACATAAACGAACAATACTTACCACCCTTAATAGGGTATTTGCATCATTCAACTGGTGTCCATATGGTCAGACCAATGCTGGCAAAAATAACCGAAAGTCAACCGGAATGGATTGACACTCTAGTCTGCAGATGGACTTGCAAGTGTACGTTTTTCCAAGTTGAATGTCCCAAGGAGTTGGTTCGGACTGCAATCCGGGGTTAGCATACAAGACTGACACGTTTCGCTACTCTAGGTAGCTTTAATTGCAGATTGTCCAGTGAATATCTCCCTTAGCAGTGAATACCAGCTATTTGCACTAAACAGCTAACGATCTAGTCAAAATGTCCTTGCCTGGCAACTCTTTTTTTACTAAGCAATATTATGGGGTGATTTGTTTAACCTTGACAGCGATCTTTACTAACCTTCTAAGCAATTTTGACTATGTAGTCAAAATCGCTTAGAAGGATTGCTCCGTGTGTACACCCCTTTAGAGTTGTGGTGGGAATTGAACTCATGACCTCAGTGGCTCAGTGGTGTGAGGCAGGGATATTAACCATTAGTCTATATTAACCATTAGACTATTTCCTTACTGTCCTGTAGTGAATTCAAACTCCACTTTTTCTTGTGTTCTTTTCTTCTCCAAGCCAATCACTTGAAGGAGAGAAAATTCGGTACTTGTGAGTTATCCGGGCTGCCGATTTTTTCATCGCGCCCGAAATCGTGGGCATCGCGTCGGTCGTGGCCGTTATAAGGAGCCGCGACGCCCACGATTTCCCATAGACAGTAATGTTAAAAGACACGATGGACCCGATTTCCGACACGATTTACCATAGACAGTAATGTTAAAAGACGCGATGGACCCGATTTCCCATAGACAGCAATGTTAAAATAAAATTGTGAAATTGGCCAATATGTTTTTAAAAAAAATGTTTCATGGCCCCCCACCACCGTTAACGCCACCCCGCTATTGACGCCAACCCGAAGCGTGGCGAGCGCAGCGAGCCCGCGAGGGGCGTCGATACGTGTCCTCCGACCTTTTCATGCCCTACTATCCACTAGGGCGTGGAGTGAGAATAGAATAGTGTGGCGAGCGCAGCGAGCCACCGAGCCCGAAGCGTGGCGAGCGCAGCGAGCCCCGCGAGGGGACGCGGACACCTTCACAGGTATCCGCGTGCCCTTGCGGGCTTCACAGGTGTCCGCGTCCCCTCGCGGGGCTCGCTGCGCTCGCCACGCTTCGGGCTCGGTGGCTCTCTGCGCTCGCCACACTATTCTATTCTCACTCCACGCCCTAGTGGATAGTAGGGCATGAAAAGGTCGGAGGACGCGTACCGCCGCCCCTCGCGGGCTCGCTGCGCTAGCCACGCTTCGGGTTGGCGTCAATAGCGGGGTGGCGTTAACGGTGGTGGGGGGCCATGAAACATTTTTTTAAAAAACATATTGCCCAATTTCACATTGTAATTTTATTTTAACATTGCTGTCTATGGGAAATCGGGTCCATCGCGTCTTTTAACATTACTGTCTATGGGAAATCGGGTCCATCGTGTCTTTTAACATTACTGTCTATGGGAAATCGGGGGCATCGCGTCGCGGCCCCTTATAACGGCCACGACCGACGCGATGCCCCCGATATCGTGTCTTTTAACATTACTGTCTATGGGAAATCGGGGGCATCGCGTCGCGGCCCCTTATAACGGCCACGACCGACGCAATGCCCCCGATTTGGAGCTAAATCGTGGGCATCGCGTCGGTCGGGTGTCCTTAAGTTAACCAAACTTAAGGACAAAATCGGCAGCCCGGATAACTCACATGTACCGAAAATTCTATAGTGGTATATTAGATTTAGATTCTATTTGCAACCATAGTGTTTTTGTAGAAAAGTGTGATCCTATAAGTATTCCATAGCCACCACATCAAGAATATTGATAATCAAATATTGTACATTCCAATTTATAATTCTATAGTTCTGACATATTTTCCTACTGTGGGCCAGATGTACTGAGCTTAGAAAGTGCTAAAATGGAGAGTGAAAAAGTATCAGCCAATCAGCTCCTGTCAAGTCACAGACTGTGTTTGTAAAAGACAGGATGTGGTTAGTTGGCGGTTTATCAACCTCCACCTTATCACTTTTCGAAGCTGAATACATCTTGTCTTGTATCTCACAAACTTGATGCACACTCACAAAAAGAAGCCTATAAATGGCACCTGCTCAACTTGGTGACAATATCCAGTCAATAGGTCAATAGTGTCTAGGTTGGTAGCCAATAGGTCGACACCATATGGTAGCTGAGCATATGGTTGACATGCTCAAAAGGTTGATATGGTCAACATGGCAATGGTGACATACTGTACCTTCCAGCATCCTGGCTATCAGGACAAAGGTTCTGTCCCCAAATGTCCTGCAAAAGTCGGGAAAGTTGGGAGGTATGCGTGTAGTTTTTTACACATCAGTATTATACAAATCCTTACAAGCTAACACTGCATCTACCATACTCACAATCACATCATGCTCACTAAACTGCTACTTCTCATTTCATTACATGGAATTCTCACTAAATTTCACCCATCCAATAATCTCCCTGACACTCACCACTCAGTGCACATTGCCTCTTCCATTACTCACTCCCCTCTTCTAAACACTCATGAGCTCTTTACTTACTTCTCTACATGTACTTTCATGTCCACATCTCACCACCAGTGCAAAAAAAACACAAACATCCACCTATATCTATCTCTCCTTTCTAATCTTATTAGCTGGGGACATATCACCAAACGCAGGCCCCAACCACCTGTCCCACTCAGATTTAACTGGTTCCAAGCCTTATAGAAACTCAGCTAACCTCATAAATATCACATGCCTCCCACCACACACCAAGCAACTTAAATGTGCCCTATTGAATGCATGCTCTTTTTGCAATCAATTAACATCGCTCCACGACCCCTTCATCTCTCACAAATTCAAACTGCTGGCCATTACAGAAACCTGTCTCACACAATTAGACATGGCCTCGCATGCAGCACTGTCACGTGGTGGTTTCAACTTCACCCACACCTCCAGGCCTGGTAACTGCAATGCTTTGGACTCTGCTAAACAAAGAAACTTCCAATCTCTCATCTTTTTGCATGCCACCAACCCTAAGTGACTTTTTAACACATTTAAGTATTTTCTGTACCCTCCCTCTCCTCCCCCACTGGCTACCATTAGTGCACAAGAATTTGTATCCTTTTTTTTTTTTCAACACATTTTTATTGAGATGGTCACATAATACATTTCTTAACATCAAGGCGACAATTCTTTCCTTGTTTGACAGAGTTACACCGCGCAGGGTGACCATATTTTCATTTTTTCAAAAAGAATTACAAACAAACATAGATACAAAGAGAAATAAAAAGAAAAAGAAAGATAGAGAAGAAAGAAAGAGAGAGAAAAAAAAAAAAAAAAAAAAAAACATGCGAGTATATTGAATTATTAGTCATATATAATACAGCCATATGGTGGCGATATCTCAGTTGATGCAGATGCGCAAGTGTCGATCAACTGTAGACCACTGCAGGGAGTGACTCCCAGCCGTTAAGTCAAGGAGTAAAAATAAAGATCCACCATTGTGCTGCATCACTATCCAATCATTCCACTAATAACTAAAAGAAAAAAGGACTAACCAGGTCAGACAAGACAAAGGGAAGGTATGGGGAGGGATAGGTAGTGGGATATCTATGTCAAGCTTTCAAAATAAGGTCCAGTGATGATGTTAATCATTTCATGTTGATTATGGGCTTCTTCTCCAATCAGTCACCTCCAGGTTAAACTTTCATGTAGAACTCAATTGTCGTATCATATACCATGAGGTATTTTCATAGAGGCGTAAGATATGCGTTTGTGTGGTGCTAGGCAAGGTCTCAATATAGGGGCCCCATTTCTTATAGAACCGCATTACACCTGTCTCAATGTCGGGTATAGTGGCCTGTCTTTCCATATACAAGGTGGCTAGGATTGCGTTTTTTGTTTCCATTATTGAAGGGGCTGATTTTTTTATCCAGTGTGTCATAATCAATCTCTTTGCTATGCCCAGAATTGCTGTCATGACCGGTAACAGGGCTTTTTTCCTACCCCCCCAATCCCATTCTTCCATTACCAGCAACAGACATGCCGTAGGGTTTTTTATTACCTTTAAGTGGAAGGTGTTATTTATGAATGCTATTAGCCTATTCCAATATGTAGCTATCCTGCCGCACTGCCAAAGATTGTGAAAAAAAGTAGCTCGTCTCTGCCCGCATTTAACGCATGAGTCTGGTTCCCCAGCTATCATATGAGCCCTCTGTATTGGGGCTATGTAAGCCCTGTGTATCACTTTCCAGTGTACTTCCTGGAGGGATGCCGAGTGGAGATGTTTCATGGTCTGTTGGCAGTGCTTCAGGACTACCTTGTATTCTGGTATTGATGGTATGTCTGATTTCCAGGCCGTTAATGTTCGATTCCATTTCTTTTCTCCCCCTGTAACCCCTGCCTCCGCGTAGTAATACCTCAGCCTATATAACCCTGTGTGAGCCAGCGTCATGATGGTGTTGATTGAATCAGTTTCCGCTCCCTCCGGTCCAGCCGGGGGCAGGGACTGAATCATGTGTCTTGTTTGTAGAAACATATAGAAATGGCTGTGTGGTAACTGATATTTTTCTCTTAGATCTGCAAAAGACCGGAGGTGACCTCCCGGGTCGTATACATCCCTGATTGCCGCCAAGCCAGCTTTCCTCCAAGCCAAGAACTGGGGGTTATCCAATCCGGGCGTAAACCTGGGATTGCCCCAGAGTGTAATAAAGCGAGAGACCTGGGGGGATCTTTTCAGTGTTTTATTTGTGTATATCCATGCTTTGTATGTGTCTTTAAATAAAATATTGTTAAGTATATCCTGCTTGATCATTCCTCTAGGGGTGTGTACCAGTGCTGTTGGCGAGTATGGGGCAAACAATGCTTCCTCAATAGTGCGATTAGTGAATATAGAGTGTTGCCAGAACCAATCCGTTATATAGCGGAAACAAACTGCTCTGCTGAATAGTGCGGGGTCAGGGATATTAAGCCCACCTTCAGCTCTGGGGAGTTGTAATTTCGCATATGCTACCTTCGGCTTTTTACCAGCCCATAGGAATTTAGAGAAGACAGTGTTAACAATGGAGCAGTCATGTCTGGAGAGGGACATCGGTATCATTTGAAGTAGATAAGCTAGTTTAGGGAATGCAATGCTTTTGATGACCGCCGCCCTCCCCATCGTCGAGAGTGGAAGGGTGGTCCATCTATGGAGGAGTGCGGAAATCTCCGCTATCACAGGTCGGAAGTTAACCGAGTATATTTCGGATATGGCGTGGGGTATACGAATGCCTAGGTATTTCATTGTATGTTTTACAATTGAGAACAGGGCTAGTGGGGAATCCGGAGCGGATGAGTCATTGGGGCCTGTGAGGAGCATCAGTTCAGACTTGGTATAGTTCACTTTAAACCCGGAGAACGAGCCAAATCGCTCAATCAGTGATATTATCTCCGGCATAGCCACCTTAGGGTTTGACGCAAATATTAACATGTCGTCAGCGAATAGAGCCAACTTGACCTCCTCCCTTCCTACTCTAATTCCGGTATATATGGGGGATGCTCTTAGAGCTATGGCTAGGGGCTCCAGGGCAAGGGCAAATAACAATGGAGACAGCGGGCATCCCTGTCGGGTGCCCCTTCGTGTGTAAAATGGTTGTGAGAGGAATCCGTTGTTAAGAATTTGGGTGGCCGGATCTGTGTATAGGGTCTTAAGCAATGCAATAAATCGCGGGGGGGTCCCAAATCTATGTAGTGTTTCGAATACATGGTCCCACGTGATTAGGTCAAAAGCTTTCTCTGCGTCCAGGGAGAGAACCACATTCTGCTCCCCGGACGGGTGAACCCGGAGCCATTCCATTACAGCCAGCAGCTTACGGATGTTAACCACAGACTGCCGTCCCCATATGAATCCAGACTGGTCAGGGTGGACCAAGTGTGGAAGTATCAACTTGAGCCTGTCCGAAAGGATTTTTGTAAATAGCTTATAGTCTGTGTTTAACAGTGATATTGGTCTATATGACCCAGGGTCCCCACCATCCCTGCCTGGTTTGGGGAGAAGACGTATTATTGCTGAGTTAAAATATGTAGGAAGGGCCTCTCCAGACATGATCGCATTAAACACCGTTGCCAAGGGGGGGGCCAATTTAGGCGACAGAATTTTAAAATACTCATTGGCAAATCCATCTGGGCCCGGGGATTTTCCAGTTTTGAGTCCAGTTATTGTGGACTGAATTTCTTCAGGGCTTATTGGGGCGATCAGGGATTCCTTTTGGGCATCTGTGAGATTAGGTATTTTGAGATTGGCCCAAAAGTTGTTTTTAGTCTCTTCATCTATGGTGGGGGCAGAATAGAGTGACGAGTAGAAATTGAAGAATACTTCTGCTATCTCTACGTTAGATTTTTTTACATACCCATTAGGGTCTCTAATAGATCTTACTATATTAGGAGGACGCCTGCCCGCTAGCAAGTGTGATAACAGTCTCCCCGCCTTATTACCAAAACGATGGAATTTGCTACTTTGGTGGAAGCTGAATTTCTTCTCCATGCCTGTCAGGATGTTATCAAAGGTTGTTTTGTTTTTGTAGTAATCAGCTTTGTTGGGCCCCGTCGGGTTATTTTTAAAAATAGTGTATGACCTGGTTAGATTGGCCTGTGCTTCTAAGTAATGTTTGTCTAGATCTTTATCTCTTTTTTTGCAGTAGGACATAATATTCCCCCTTAATACGGCCTTGGAGGTTTGCCAAAATAGCAAAGGGTCTGTTGTTTCCAGGCCCGCATGATTGTGTTTAAAGTCCATCCATGCCGCCTCCAGCATGTCTCTGAATTGAATGGAGTTTGCCAGGTAGGCCGGGAAGCGCCATTGGCGGACCGGGCCTTTGTCTACCTGTGCAGCGAGCTGGACCCAACACAATGCATGATCGGAAATACTTATTGTCTCTATCCTGGCATCGGTCACTCTGGGGAATATGTGGCGGGGGATTAATATGTAATCTATTCTGGAGAGGGTACCGTGTGCTGCCGACAGGCACGTGTAGTCTCTTTCTACCGGGTAACAAGATCTCCAGGCGTCTACCAGTTGGAATCGGTCACAAAGGGATACAATAGTATCATCTGGGTGGCGATTCTGTTTAGATGCGGGCTTGTTTCTATCTAGTGTGGGTGATGCTACTACGTTGAAGTCTCCCCCCAGTATTAAGGAGTGGGTCTGCATTGATTCAAGTTTGGCAATCAGGGATGTATAGAACTCTCGGGGGCTGGCATTGGGAGCATATATATTGCATAGTGTGTATGGAATATCATGAATGGTTACATTAACAATCACATATCGGCCTTTTTCATCTACTTCAGTTAATGTAACGTTATGGTCTATAGCATTTCTGATAAGGATAACCACCCCCCTTGACTTAGAATTAAACGATGCCGATGCCATCACCGACCATCTCAGCATATTGAGCTTTAGAACTTCACTGGGGATAAGGTGGGATTCCTGAAGAAATGCTATGTCAAGAGTCATTTTATTTAAATATGTTAATATTTTCCTGCGTTTTGCAGGAGTGTTGAAACCGCCCACATTCAATGAACCTATCTTAAGCATCAGCATTTTAGAATTTTGCATATGTTTTTGAATGATGTCTCATACCTTAAATTCTGCAGGGAAGGACACATGAGGGAAAAAAGGACAGACTGGGGGGGAACAACAGACAAACATGAAACATACATCATAACCTCCCACCGCTGGGCAATAGCCAGTGTGGGGGTCAAAAATACTCTATTCAGGACTTCCATATAAAACTCCCTCCTACCCAACGATTCCTCCTAGTGAAACCCCCTCCCTCCCCCCCCCCATAACCCCCTAACTTCACATATAACTCCTCAAGGATACCATAACATTCCAAAAAATGGTGCCTACTGTGATCCCACACGCAAATAAGCGTACTAGAGTCCTGGGAAAGAAAAGTTGTTGGACCTAAACATATCCGTTATCTGGACATTGTAAGTAAATACTTTATCTTCTCTAAGTGACCCACAATAGGTACCGGCTTAAACAACTATCATCTAACAAACTGTGAACAACCACTATAACGATAGCTGCGAGATGTGAGTGGTGTGCAAAAGTTATTTCAATGGCTGCCAGTCCTCACGGGCTCCCAAGCTTAAAAAACAAAAAAAAAAGAGAACAAACAAAATCTATAACAAGCATTTGAAGTATAAAACGATGCTACGGAATCTATAACTCGCATATGTATATTTTTCACCCTCCCCCCGCGGCCTGCAACAGTGCAATATTACTCATCCTCTTCATCGTGTGGGATCAGGTGCCTCCTGTGGGTCAAAGTTGGCCCCGGCAGGTTCGGCTAGCTCAGCGAGGTAGCAGTCCGCGTCAGCAACAGATGTGAAGTCCTTGACCGTTTCTCCCTCAAACACTCTTAATCTGGCAGGGTAGAGCAATGCAAACTTTTTCTTGGCGTTGAACAACTTGGTGCAGATCGGGGCAAACTCCTTGCGTGCCCTCGTGACTTCAGCGGAGTAATCCTGGAAAATGAATATTTTGGCGTCGTTCCATGTCAGGTCACGGTGTCTTCTAGATGCTGACCATATAGCTTCTTTATGTAGATAGTTCAAACACCGAAATATCACGACTCTCGGCCTGTTCCCTCTCGTAGCGCGGGTCGGGCCCAATCGGTGTGCTCTCTCGACCACCATGTCGCTGCATTGATCCGAGATCTGGAGCATTTCAGGTAGGGAGATCTGTAGGAACTTGTATAAATCGGGGCCCTTAATGGCTTCGTCTAGGCCCACAATCCTTAAGTTATTTCTTCGTGATCTGTTTTCAAGATCATCGATCTTGTTTTGCAGGTCATAACAGGTTTGCTGGAGGCTGGAAGAGGAGCCCTTAAGGCCGGCCACATCGTGAAAAAGTTCTCCCACTCTGCATTCAGTGGTGTGTTGCATTTGCGCAACCTGCTTCAACTGGGTTGTAACATCTTTTATAGCGATGTTAAATTTGGCGGCCTGTGCCTCCATGAGGGGTCCCATAGTCTCTTGTATGGCCTTAACAACTTCAGAGTATGTGACGGGTGGACTTTCAGTAGTATCAGAGGATTGGGAGAACAGTACCTGAGATGCCGCGTTTCCCTGCTTGTCATGTGCGGCGGCCATCTTGGATCCAGTCTGTGACTGTGATCTGGTGCTGGACTTAGCCCTTTGTTCCCCTTGTTTGTTTGATCCCCTCGGCATCTGTGGGGAGAGAAATCTCTCCATCCACCGCCGGTGCTGGAGTTAGGGGTCTGGTGGGGTGATGCTATGTGCACCGCTGTTGTTTGTGAATCAGGCACTGTTACACGCTGTTAGAAGTTTCTGTTGGGGTTCTCAGGTCTCCCTGTCCTCACTGTGGGTATTTGTATGTCTGTATCAGCTCCCGCCGCAGGGTCACGGCTTGAGGTGTGCTGGGGCGTTATAGCGGGGATCAGGTGAGTCAGACAAGGTGACTGGTGTTCTTTAGGACAGCCAGATTTTATCCCTTTGTGCTGGGGCAGAGAGTCTGAATGGCGTCTTGTGCCTTGCAGTTTAACTCACCAGGGAGTACTTGTGTGGCCGCGATCCTGGTGCCTCCATCAGGCATCTCCGTGAGGACGGCAGGTGATTTGGCTTGCTTTTATTGTTACAGTCTCCGTGTGCCGGAGTATCCCCCAGCGTCACGCGGCCGGCGTCTGGCGTGGTGTGGCGGGGCTCGCGGAGCTCGCCGGTAACTGTGCGGGAGCCGCGCTTGTGCGGCGTCCGTGTCAGCGGGGTTGTCTCCCCATGTTGGCGGGGCTAGGTGAGTCACTCCAAGGCTTCCCGGGGTGTTAGAGGGGGGTCAGCGTCGGAGGTGCAGCGGAGGACTCGCTGGCTGCGTCCTCTCACATCCGAGCCGGAACCGGAAGCCCAAGAATTTGTATCCTTTAAGGACAAGATTGATAACATCTGAGATGAAATGGTATGCTCTTCCACAACCTCTAACCCTCTTTCTTCCCACCCTGAACCCTCTGGCAATTTCTCTTCATTTGAGCCCACAAATGAAAAGGAATTTTCCACACTCTTCTTATCCTCCTACTCTATTACCTCTCCTCTTGATCCTATACCTGCACAAGTCATTAAAACTCTGTCTCCTGTTCTTATTCCAACCTTAACTAAAATCTGCAATCTCTCTCTTGCTACTGGTACTTTTCCTTCTCTGTTCAAACATGCAGTGATTACTCCCATTCTGCAAAAACACAATTCTGACCCTAACTCTCTCTAACTATCGTCCTATCTCTCAGCTGCCATGCCTCTCCAAGCTACTGGAGAGACTTGTCTACTCTCGCCTCAGTCAAGCTTTTATTCCCAACACTCTACTGAGACAGCACTGACTAAAGTGGTGAATGATCTGGTAACTGTCAAGTCTAAATGCCATTACTCACTACTTATTCTTCTAGATATTTCTGCTGCGTTTGACAATATGGATCACACTCTTCTCCTACAAACATTACACTCCCTAGGTCTTAATGATACAGCCCTTTCCTGGTTCACATCTTGCCTATCTGATCGCTCTTTCAGTGTTCGCTTCTCTGACTCTACTTCCTCTTCATTACCTCTGTCAGTCAGAGTTCCGCAAGGCTCAATCTTAGGTCCTCTGCTTTTCTCAATCTATACCTCATCTCTTGGCAAACTCATCAGCTCTTTTGGATTTCAGTATCATTTACATGCGGATGATACTTAAATCTATCTATCAACCCCAGAGTTGTCACCAGTGGTTTTGGGCCAAGTCTCTGAATGCCTCTCTGCCATCTTATCTTGGATGTCTTCTCGCCACCTCAAACTCAATATTTCCAAAACGGAATAACTTATATTTCTACCAGCTAAGAACAGTTACCATCCTGATATCTCCATCACTGTTGACAATTCTACAATCTACCCTGCCCCACAAGCTCGTTGCCTCGACTCTGAACTGTCCTTTGTTCCCCACATTCAATCTGTCACCAAATCATGTTACAGGCATCTAAAAAACATATCCAAAATACGACCCTATCTCACACAAGACACTACCAAATCTCTTATCCATGCACTCATTATATTCCGCATTGATTACTGCAATAGTCTCCTAACTGGTCTTCCCAAGAACAGACTCTCGCCACTGCAATCCATTTTAAATGCTGCTGCTAGGCTGATCTTCCTAGCAAGATGCTCATTGTCTGCTGATCCGCTCTGCCAGTCCCTCCATTGGTTGCCTGTATCTTACCGTATTCAATATAAATCACTTCTACTAGCATATAAAGCTATTAACTATATTGCACCAGCTTATATCGCTTTACTTATCTTAAAATATCCCCCATCTCGACCACTCTGCTCTGCACATGATCTGCGTCTCTCTTCTGTTTTATCTCTGTTTACAATTGTAAAGTGCAACGGAATCTGCTGCGCTATATAAGAAACTGTAAATAATAATAATAATAATAATAATGTAGTTTACATGTAGAAGTCAGAAATCCCCCATGCGTGAGAATGAAGGGTTAATTGTCCATTGAAATTACATACTGTGGGATAAATTTACAAATATGACAGTTCTATTGAAGAAGGAATGTTGCCCATAGCAACCAATAAGATTTTATCTATTATCTTCTAAAACGTGCTAAATAAATAAGTAGAATCTGATTGGTTGCAATGGGCAACATCCCATCATCAATAGTACTTCCATCTTAATAAATTTACTCTTGCGGGCTTTATTTACTAAGATTGGAGTTCTATTGAAGATGAGATGTTGCTATAGGCAACAATCACATTTTATCTTCTAGAAAGTGCTAAATAAATAAGAATTAAATTCTAATTAGTTGCTATTAGCTAATAAATCATTTTGGTGTACGACACCTGTGGACACTGGGATTTTGTTAAGGTTTGGCACAGAACATTTTAACCAATTTATATATTTTTGAACATTTATTTATATAGACCTAGAATATTCCATGGTTATTACAGTTGGGAACACAATACTAAAAAGAGAGTTGGTATTACAGACAGACAAAGAGATAAGAGTGCCCGGCCCGCAAGCTCACAAATATTTTGTTCAGTGAAGCACCACCTGCTAATAAGAGTTTGTGTGTATTAAATGGGGATTTTTTAGCTGGAGTTGGCTCTTTGTAGTTCATCTAAAATCCCATATGTATCTCATGGAGGGACATCTGTTATCTTGACTCATCTTTGTGCCAGGGTAAAAGGAGGGTTTACACTGCCTAGAGCTCAACACAAACTTTCAAAGTTTCAAGTTACATTTGCACTGGAACATTGACAGCGTCAGTATAGTGTGGAAAGCTGTCAGAATGAGCAAACATTGATGCTTTACTGGCACAAGGAAAGAGATTTCTATTTCTGACATCAAATGCAGTGTTCTTACTTCTTAATTCTTAACAGTGAACACAGGTAAAGTATGGCAGAGCTAAGAAGAGACTTGCCCTTCGCTGGAATGTCAGTGTCCTATATGTATTGTAAATCTATGTCTTTGTGCTGCCACAAACATTTATGCATTACACGGCAAGCCAATCAGACTTCTATAAAACTGAAAATAGAAATAAAAACCATTACAATAGACAGCTGATGGTACAGATATGGGTACTTGTGTAATATCTGGGCGCCCGTTTTTTTCATCGCATCGCATGCAATATAGTGGCATACAATTCATGCGGTGTGATTTTTCATTGTAAAGACCCAATTTTTAATTGTATAGTCACCCATGGGTGATTTCATACCCCCACTATTCAACTACGCATGGAGTTGGTTTTATATAGTGTGGCAAGCGCAGAGAGCAGCCGAGCCTGAAGCGTGGCGAGCGGACGCAGAATACATGTAAAGTAATCCGCGTCCCCTTGCGGGGCTCGCTGCGCTCGCCACGCACAGGGCTCGGTGGCTCGCTGCGCTCGCCACACTATATCAAATCAACTCCATGCGTACTTGGATAGTGGGGGTATGAAATCACCCATGGGTGACTATACAATTAAAAATCTGGTCTTTACAATGAAAAATCGCATCGCATTGCATGCCTTAAGCAGTGGCATGCAATGATAAAATCGAGCGCCCAGATAATACACAAGTACCCAGATATGTGCTTATGCACTATTGCCACAGTTGCACAAAAAAGCCGTCCATGGCGCACCGTGTACCGTGCAACTCGGCTTGCGGCAAGCAACTTTTTGAATTAAATATGCCTCAGTCACAATCCGATGCAACAAAACAACTTAACAAGATTGAACTGATTAATTCAATGTGAATATCTGTGTGCAGCTGAGTCTGAATCTGCATATGAAGTGCTACAATGCAGAAACTGTGGCTTTTATCCATGTCTAGCTCAGTTTTGATTCCTTTGTGGTTAAAGTCTCAGCCTCATGTCTCGGTTACAGACTGAATGGTGTATCGCTGCATCTGCTGTGCAAATACTGTAAGATACAAATTTAAAGAAAAGGTCACTACAGTACCCTGATCAGTGCTTCTCCCTGTCACATGCTGCCGCGGCGGGACACAGCTGGCACAGTACTCACCCATCCATGTCCGCCGACGGCTGGCATATGTCTGGCGGGCTCCAGGGGCGGACAGGCGGTAGTGGGCTCTTGCCAGCTTCTGAGCGGCACTGGGGAGCCGGAGGCGAAGCAGTATGCTGTATGGGCTGACAGCGTTGGGAGTCTGGCACCGCCATCTTGCTTGTGGGGTCTTTCCCCTCTCTGACCAGTTAGCCAATGGCAGCCGCCCTCTACCTATATAGGGGATCTGCCTCGGCTATTCTGTGTCAGTACAAAAAGTCTACCGAGCAGTGCACATTCTGGGGAGATTCCTGACTACATCCTAGTGCCTCTGCGCTCACACTGCCCTGGCTGTCAGTGTACCTCGGCTGGCCTTGACCTCATCGCGATCTCTACAGGTCGGCCATTCCCATTGGGACACATTCAGTCCTTGGGCCTTCCTGGGCCTTTGCAGTACCCTCCAGTTCCAGTCCCAGTCCAGTTCCAGTCTCAAGTCCAGCTCCAAGTTCTGCTTGTTCCAGTATTCTAAAGTCTTTCAGCTCTTTTCGTTGGATCCAATAGTCGTTATCTGCTTCACTTTACGAACATAATCACAATCACCGTTATTCCTTCAATTCATTGTCCCCAGCTTCCATCACAGTTATTCTCAACTACCCTTGGAAAATCCATGCTTATTTCTTTTTTTCTCAAAGACGTATTTGAATCTGCTGTGGTTTTTCCCTATATGAAATCCTTCTTTAAACCTGCCCGTTTTAACCCATCATCTTCTGGTCAGTCTCCAATTCCTGAGCACCACACAATACCATCAAAATCCCAGCCCGTGACACTCACTCAAAACATTATTTGCGAAAAATCAGTTGTTTGGGTGCCCAAACCACACTTTTTATATAGCACCCATAGAATATAGAATCCCATTATAGACAGTATTATTTTCACTTTATTATTATTTATATGTCATCACTAGGTCTACTTTTCCTAGCCTTTTCTACTAATAATGATGGTTGTGGCTGTCCAAGAATGTAGATGAACAGAAGATGAGCGGACGCGAATGCTGGGGCAAAAAACAACACATTTAACATGCATCCACTCTGACTGCGATCTTCCCTGGTAAGGTGAATGATATTCATTGTAAATTTGCCTCAGTCACCCAAATGTCACCTAGGCAGCATTCATGCACCGCAGTGTATTTTAGGACCTTGCAGAGTGAACTGGCGCTCACAAGGGGACAGGCAAACACTGAGTATGCTCAAAATAACACTCATGTCACTTTGATTGGGATGATCTTACAGCTCCTATAAACACAGCAGCCTATCTACACTTATTACAGACTACACTAAACACAATAGGACCATCTAACTAATTATTTTTTCCAAAGCTAACAACTGTTAAGAACTAACAAAAAAACTTGAAGATATAGGGTGACTTCTCAGGATGTTAACTACATGCAATAACAAATGAGAAGGGCTGTGTATTCGTGTGGAACTGGACCGCTCCTCCACACTTCATCAAACTGAGGCCACTACAGCAAACGGTGGAGGGGATGTAGTTATGTGGTCCTACTGCATGGTAGTGGCCTGGGCCTAGTGCCCAGAACACTTTAATGTGGAGCCTAATCACTTGGGCTTTCCTAATACAAGGGCACACTGGAGTGATATGGGCTAATTGCCCAGTACACTTATTTACCTTCAGGCCAATCTTATTCAACAGGGCCTAATGCCTCCTATTTGTGCCACAGGTCTAAGGCCTGACTGTTGTCCACAGATCTAATGTCCATCTGACTAGACTTGACTTGGTGACTTGGGCCTAGCACCCAAAGCCATCTTATGAGTGTTATGGGGCCCAACCTCCTAATGCACTCTGGCCTATTGTCTTTCACTGCCTAGCATCTAGCTGCCAAGGGGGACTAATGCCCGCAGGCCTTGTCTAACTGTTCCCAAGGGCCAAACACCCAATCCCTGGTCTAAGGGATTAGAAATAGATGTTAGTGGCCCAAAGTCACCTACAAGGATCACCGGGAAAGACTGCAGCAGGGGGCTTTATTAGCTTGTTTGCTTCCCCTGTGCTGCAGTACTTCAGGCACCACTCCCGGGTCTTCTGCCACTTCTGGTTATGCTATCACCACTTCTAGCTCCTTTGGGAGCACCTATCTGCTCCCTCTCCACTGCCGAACTGAGCTCTCCTGCTCGGCAGCATCTAACATAAAATGCAGGGAGAAAACAGAGTCATGGCTGTCACCCCATGAGCCACAATTGGCGCCTTTTTAAAAAAAAAATCACCATTCCATTGGACACCTGTCATTTTTCAAACCAAGCCTGTAACCACACAGTTGAGAGCTCATTGGCCAGTGATAAAGTACCTTCACATTATCAATTCACCAAGCTTAATAAATCTGCCCCTCTATCCTCTTCTAGTCACAGGTGGTCCCATAGGTGCACTGGCCCACATGTTATCTTTTATGTGGATTCTATTGCCAATCCACCCTTGGCTATGCCTTTCACAAAGATGATGGAAGAACACAAAAAATGTGGCAAACAAATAAAGATCCCATGTATAGTACTCTCTATTCCTCAGCGGTCTTCACTGCAAGTAGCAGATTTTTAAGAAGAAGAAGAGTTCTACTACAACAAACTTCTCCTGTGAACTGACAGTGCCCTCTTCTAATACTGTCAGTGTCTACCATTCCCTGACAGTGATTACGTGCAGGGAGACATTCCAAGTTAAAAGCCCAAATGAATTACTAGATTAGAAGGTGTAGACAACCCTTAGTGCCTATGATAATACAGTTAAGAAAAACACTAGACATAAAAGGCGTCAAGCTTGTTTATATTTGCATTGCAAGGTAATTTAGGGAAATTGTTGGCATCATTGATACCTAATCTTTTTAAAGTTAACTTTAATTTATTAGGCTCTTTAGATGACATGTTGGAAGGTTTTGACTTACTTGTCTGATGCCATCCACTTGGCTGTTCTACCTAGGCAGGCAACTGTTATTTAAACGATGATTTCACACGTATTAAATGTCTTGCCACAGTTGGAAACAGTAACATTGCATTGCTCATGTTATCCTCTGCTGAGCAACAAGGACAGTGTAGATTTACCAAGACTCCATTAGGTAGTTCTCCTGTTACATTTTTCCACGTAGAAATCCTAATGCATTAGTAGATGACACATCTGAAGCTCTTTATGAGTTTATATATTTTATAGGAAGTGGTAAAGAATAAAGGGAAACATTAGTGCTAGGTTGTAGAATTTACATTGCGGCAGCAAGCAAATAAAAATTGATAATGCCGCAGACAGGGTCTTATTAAGCAATAGGATGATTGAGCGGAAAAGGCCAGCATCGCTCACAGTGATTGTTCTTTATGTATAAGTACATACAAATGCAGCCAAGTCAATTCATTGAAGTTTAGTTAAATATTGTACCCCAAAAAGGAACAGACACTGTGAGCAATGCTGGATCTCTCACAGCAAAGTTGTCACTCAAAGGGTTAATAGACATTAAATTCCCAAATGAAACCTAAAGCATTTTCTCATGACTATTTCTGCCATTTCTGGAATGATCTGCATGCATGTTTGCTGTACTTCCTAATGACAATGTACAGTTTACTATAATATGTAGTGTTTTCTCTGAGATTATAAAAATGGACAACATACTGTATTTGCTGGTGTAATTCCAGGCCGGGAAATGCCACCTTTGGGTTTAGACATGTGCATCGTATCCCTCCTACTGGAGTTACGCTGACTCTTAGCTGTATCATGTCTCTGTATCAGCATTAATACAGTTTGTAGGACTCCTTGGGGTGAAGTACCGGAACATGGAATTTCACAATGTTATTCTATATGATTGATTAAGGTGACATGGATGTCTAATTAAGGTGTGCTATCACTAAACCATGATGTGGTGCATCAGTGCTGAACTGTCTACAAACAGGGATGCTGCTATACTGTATGTTTCAGAAGTGAATTACAGTTAATTTTTAATTAATTCAAAACCACAATTTTTGTTTTACGCTCGTTCCAATTACCAAGATCACCGATCACACCCACTGATACAAGCCCATCAGAACAACATATGCTCTGCACGACTCACACCGATGCACTGATTGCCGATTATCTCAGAAGTGAGCAAAACTTAGGGTTGCATCTATTTGTCTGCATGCCTGCCTGCCTGTCTGTCTATCTATCTCTATAGTCTAATATATAAAAGTGAAAATTTGTATGTCCATCTGTCCTTCTGTCTGTTCTATAAAAATCCACAGTTTACAAGGGAAGATCGTATTACGAGCATATTAAAACATGGGCGAGGCAACAAAAAAAATCCAAATCAAAATTAATTACGGTTAATTTTATATTATTAAAAAACACAATTTTTGCTGAACGCTCATATGTATGTTCCAGCATAACTCTGGAATGACTGCAGCAATTGACACCAAACTCAGTGCACATAATACTTACAATGTGAGAACAAACACGGTGGGGGAATCACACCCCTAGCACCCTTAGGGGTGGGACAGCAGCACAGAGTATATGAGGAGACAGCATAACTCCGGAATACCTGCATCAATTTACACCAAACTTGGTACACATATGACTTACAACCTGGGAGCAAACACTGTGGGGGTAAGACACCGCTAACACCCCTAGGGGTGGTGCAGCAGTGCAGAGTATTTCAGAGGACAGCATAACTCTGGAATGACTGACGCAATTTACACCAAACTTGGTACACATATCAATTGCAATCTGTGAACAAATACGGTGGGGGTAACACACCCCTAACACCCCTAGGGGGTGAGAATTTCAGCAGACAGCATAACTCTGGAATGGCTGGAGGAATTTACAACAAACCTGGTCCACATAAGACTTACAATCTGAGAACAAACACTGTGGGGGTAACACACCCCTAGCACCCTTAGGGGTGTGACAGCAGCACAGAGTATTTCAGCATACAACATAACTCTGGAATGACTGGAGCAATTTACATCAAACTTGGTACACATATCAATTACAATCTGTGAACAAATATGGTATGGGTAACATACCCTAGTACCCCATAGGGGTGGGGCAGCAGAACAGACTATATCAGGACATGCATGATATGTCACTGATGACAGGGCTGCATGTGACAGGGACAGTTACATGATGTGAGGAGGGGAATGGAGATAGCACGAACCCACACAATGAGAGTTATATAGTGGCAGTAGCAGGGTCCCCCAGAAGCACAGAGTATATCAGAAGATACATAATGTGCTGTGTTGTAATTTAAATTAACGAATCAACTAATGTTATTTATACTGTGTTTAATATTTAAATTGATTTTTGTAAACACACATTCTTAAAATCCCAGGCACTGCCAGGTTTCCATCTATCCATATATTTTTAAGACCTGATTAATAATGTATTGAATTGCACAGTATGCATAGAATTAGTGAGACAGACATCCTTACAATGAGAGAGACAGACTTACAGATAGACAGACAGACATACTAAAGCTGAGTACACACGGGGCGACTGTTGCCTCCATGCTAAGAGACGGGCTTAAGCACGATCCTATTAATCCTATTAAGCGCTCCATCTGTACCTGAAGTAGGGGGGGGGTGGTTTATTCTGTCACTGATACCCGAGGGGGGAACCCAATTTCCTCTGTACTGTCACAACCAGCCCGTGTTGCTGAGCCATTACTCTCACTTACTGTACATCATACCACTTATATACCCTACTAGTGACCCGCCCCTGCTTTGCACAGGTGCATTTTTTCTAATATGCCAAGCAGGGGAGGGTAGCTAGTATAACTTATATAATGTATCCATAGGTTCTTATTCTGTACTTCAGAAAAATTCTTCAAATCAAAATAATTATTCTTACCTGCCTATATGTTCATTCATGTGGTGTTGGGCAAAGCTGTGTGTCAGTATTAAACTCCACACAGACATAGGCATTCATCCACACTCACACTACTTAACTTAGAAATAAAGACGCGTACAACTGAATGGGCTTAAAGGGGACGGCTTATTTATTTTGAGCAGGGGCGGCCTATTTGAATCTAACTAAAATTTATGTCCCTGCTCTAACTAAGGTGGCGGGCAAAGAACGGCATGCAAGATAAATAACATTGCTGGAAAATAACAAAGTAATAAAAATAACAAACTCCGGATCTAAGGGCCTCCTGCCCTTAATTGCCAAGGACCGGCCACCTGCCAGCGTCCAAGACAACGGCACAATTTCGAAGCGGACTTTTCAAAAGGGGCCACTTGCCCTTAAGGTCAGGGGGTTGACCTTCTGCTTCTGCCCCTGACCTCGCATATCACTAAGGCAGAGCTCACCACTCTGCCCGAGTCAGCAAAAAATTGGGCCACCTGCCCTAAACTACAAATGTCCGCAACAATTTACCCTATCCGAAGTAGATGATCGTTAAGGTCCAGATGTGGGCCCACCTGGATCGGTGATGCCCACATCTCGACATCAACCACCAGCTAAGTGTAAATACAGCTCTAATTTAAACTACCGTTCTTTCCGCCATATCAGTTCAACTTGAACTGACCCGCCACCAACCTAATGACAAAAACTCCCTCGACTAAACCTCTAAACTTCTCAATGCGTCTATCAGATTCTGAAAAAACAAATCCATGCCGACTATAGAGAGATGCACCCCATCCGGCCTGTACAGGGTCTCGTTTCTAAAGGATATGGCCTCGTGCCTGACGACCACTCCGCCCTCCGTTACTATAGCCCTGCCGACTACGGAATTGATCCGCCTCCGTACCAAATCGATGGCACCCGGATTGAGTGCATCTCTCCAAACCCTCCTAGGTATAATCTCTGACCAGAAGAAACGGCAAAATCTCCATTCTCTGATCAGGTCCAGCAATAAATTCCTAATCTCAAATCGTATATTGAGACCGGAATTATGCGTGAGGTCGTTGCCCCCCAAGTGAATGATGACGAAAAGTGGGTAACCAAACGACCTAACCGACTCATCCAAAAGACCCCTCAATGCGGACCACCTCATCCCTCTACGCCCCAGCCAACGGATAAATCGCGTCTCAGGGAAACGTTCCGTATCCGTGGTTACCTGGGACAAGGACAACCAATAAATAAATGAATGCCCCACCATCCAAATCATATTGGTGTCCAAGCGTTGACCTGTAATTCGAAATGATAGATACTGTTAGAAAGATTGAAATAAAGGCAAACATCTGGAAAAATTTAACGGGCCCGGGAAATTCCCTTAAAGGTGATTTTGGAGTTCTATATTAAATTGTTGATAACTAATAGGACTGTGATTTGGGTGATCTATTTAGGACTAATTGCTTTTATGACCCACTTAATTAATTTATAATCCCTACTTGTTGTTTCCTGTGGAGTGGGGGGGGGGGGGGTGGGTCACCCGATTTGACTTGAGGCAAAAAACACAAATCTTTCACCAGTTGGCTAGAGCCTAATTTAAGACTGGTGATAACACAAAAAATTCCTCAAGGCCCCCCAAACACTAAAGCGCGTTTGGGCGAGCGGCTACTCCTCAAATGGGCTCACTGGACTATGTCGGCCTGATGTATCGCTTAAATGCACCAGACCGCCATCTTCCGAGTGCTCGTATGTCGACCTGAGACCAACCCGCCGCAGCGGCTGCCGAAGCGGCGCCGATACGAAAAGAGTGTGTCCCAAAGTCGGCAGGAGAAAGACCCTGATGCAATATACAGCGCCTGAAAACCGACCTAAACTGAAAGTTAGTAAGGGGGGACCCGTCGATGTGCATCAGCCAGGCCCCGGGCAATTGGGGCCGTAACTCCACGTAAGCCAGAGCCGCCGCCACCGGACAGATCCGACGGTCGCCACTCTGACCCAAATGGACCCACTGACCCCTGCCCACTACATCGGTCTTTGAGCGCTGTATCTTGCACCACAAACCGTCGTGGTGCACGTCGACGTGGCCGAACAGCATAGGCGAGGGAGATGCCCTGGTTGCGGATACCAGCTCGCCTACTCTGAACGCCCCATGGAAAGCCATGGCAAAGGCCAGCCTGAAAAGTCGAACCTCGTAATCGCTTGAGCAAATTACTCTTAGAGATCTCGAGATTCGACGCAACAGGCCGGCATCAATAGGCCGCCGCCTGTCGGGCAAAACCGGCCTGGTTCTGGCCCATCCCTTTAGCATCCTGGAAAGGATGAAAGACTTAGTGATGTCTCTCCTCCCACCAAGACGCAAAAAGAATGATATGCCTGCCAGAGAGCGTCCCACAAAGCTTCTGGACTTACCCTCTAGGTACAGGCTCCATACGTAGGCAATAATAAGACGCTTAGAGCTCTTACCTGTGCCACCCTGTTCAAGCATGAACTCGCTCCAGCGCTCCCATGAGGCCAGATAAGCTCTGAAAGTAGCCGGCGCTAACGACCGCAGGGCCAGCTCCTCTACCCCTCCAGAGGCACCTGCCATAAAAAAGATGGACACTGTTCACCATACTCCTGGGCTAAAGGCACAAGTTGCCTGAATCTTACCCATTCGAAACGGGACAATGCATCTGCAATTTCGTTACGCACGCCTGGGACGTGCTTGGCTCGCAACGTAATGTTGTTCGCCAGGCACATCATCACTATCCGTGCCAAAATGCGCAAAACTGGGAGAGAGGTTGACTTCAGGTGCGCAATGGATTGTACTACCCCTAGGTTATCACACCAAAAGACAACCTCCCTATTACCCAAGTCTGCGCCCCAAAGTTCTAAGGCGACCATTATTGGAAATATTTCCAATAATAGCATATTCCTCGTCATGCCGTCTCGTACCCAAGACTCGGGCCAGGCATCCGCGCACCAACGTCCTGCATAGAATGCGCCGAATCCGGAAGATCCTGCAGCATCTGTATATAATTCCAACTCCGCATTTGCAACGGCTGGAGCTTGCCATATGCATATGCCGTTAAAATTATCCAGAAACATTTCCCACACTTTCAAGTCCCTCTTCATTTCTGAAGATAGACGTAGAAAATGGTGGGGTTTGCGAATCCCGACGGTCGCTCGCTGAAGTTTTTTACAAAATATTTTGCCCATGGGTATAACTCTACATGCGAAATTAAACAGGCCCAATAGAGATTGACCCTGTTTAAGTGTTAACTTAGCAGCTGCAATGGCGTAAAGTATTTCGTCATGTAGACGGCGTACCTTATCCGGAGGAAGTTTACACAGACCCAGCTCGGAATCAATTTCGATTCCAAGGTACACCAAATTCGTAGTAGGTCCCTCGGTTTTTTCCCCTGCCACGGGAACCCCGAAATCCCTAAATAAATCAAGCGCTGTTTCTAGTAACTTAAAGCACAGGTCAGAACCTGGAGGACCCACTAGAAGAAAGTCATCCAAATAATGAGTAATGCTGTCAGCTCCCGTCACTTCCTGTAGGCACCACTGTAAAAATGTGCTAAAGCGCTCGAAATAAGCGCATGAAATGGATCAACCCATGGGCAAACATTTATCTATGTAAAAACCCCCATTCAATTTAAATCCCATGTATTGAAATGCGTTCTTATTTAAAGGTAATAGTCTAAAAGCTGACTCAACATCTAATTTGCACATGAGGGCACCGGGACCAATCTTTCTAATGATTTCTATAGCATCCTCAAATAAAAAATAATTAACAGTGCACAAATCGTCATCAATGGCATCATTGACAGACGACCCCCTAGGACAAGAAAGATGTTGAATCAGCCTGAACTTCCCTTTAACCTTCTTGGGAACCACCCCAATAGGGGACAAAATTAGTCCCTCAACTGGTGGTGTTGAAAATGGGCCTGCCATGCGACCTAGTTTTACCTCGGCTTCAACTTTTTGTGATATTATGTCAGGATATTCCTTGGCGGAGCGTAAGTTTCCCCTAGTTCCCGTATTAATTGGAGCGGAAACAGGTAATTGGAAACCTTCTGAAAATCCGGACTGCAAAAATGTTGCTCCCTCTCTGTCCGGATACCGTTCAAGCCATGGTAACATCCTGACCAATACTATTGGAGTTGGGGCTCTATCCAACGACAGGTGCCGCTGGACCGCGGCTCTGTTTTGTCGTGGACTGACCCCCACCTCCCCCCCCAGTTGGTGGTTTTGTGCAATCCTTGATTGCGTGTGGACCTCCGCATCTGAGACAAAGGTGCCGAAAACGACACCGGTTTCCAAGGCTGCACTGCCCATTATTAAATGAGTAGCACTTACCATGGCCAGGCTTAGTATTGCCACCCTTATTAGTGTTATTGTAAGGCCTACTCCCATACTGTCTTACCCATCCCTTATTCTCAGCAGCCCTAAGAGGTGTAGCTGATTCGGTAACTTCGACATATAACTCTACGTCTTTCTTACCAAAATCAAACACCTCCCGGCCATGCTGCTTCCTCCTAAACTCTTCGTCATAGATCCGCCAACCGGGACCGAGGTAAGAGGTGTAGAGTTTATGAATAAGAAACTGGTATCTCACCAGGTTCACATATTCATCTGGATGTGTTTCTAAATAACAGGCCGCAAAAATAAGTATGCCTCTTACCCAGTTATTATAAGTAAGAAAGGCATCCTCGCTAGAGGGTCCTTTCTTCCTTGCGGCTAGGAGGGCCCGCCTATCTTTGCTTGTTAAAGCAAAGATATCTACATAGTGCCCTTTTCTGATCCTATCCCTAGCCCTAGGGCGCAAACCCCGCTTGACAGCGGTGTTTGCGCACTGCACTGCGTCGGACTCGACCGATATATTAGAGGAGCCGGAGCTATGGGACCTATATTCTCTACGCCTCTTTCGCTTTCGTCTCCTCGCGACGCCGTCCGAAGATGACTTATCCTCGGAAGACGTCGATGCCAATGAGGAATCCGAGGTTTCATTTCTGCGCCGTCTCTTCCGAGACTTTGCAGATCTTTTTCGCTTAGCTTTCTTCTCTACAGATGAATCCTCTGACCCACCACTGCTAGACCCAGCATTATCATCATTTGTCCAGTCAGGATCATTCGTGGACTCACCAGTATCAGATGATGCTGCCCTCATTCTTCCACGTTCACCTCCTCCTCGACTTGACGATGGTCCTTCCATGGCTTGCTCCGCGGAATCTTGACCTGTCAATAGAGGTTCAGTAACAACCCCCATCACAGTTGAAACATTCGGCGATACCCTTTCCGCTGAGGAAATGGCGTTTCCCCCTTGCGCTGCAGTAATAGTCGGAGCTATTGCTTTGGCTATGATGTCAGATACTGACTCCACAGTCGCCGATGGAGCAGTGTTCCCCTGCCCACCTGGCCCGGTGGTTAACAGAGGAGCCACTGCCGACACCACTGCGGCGCATATAGATGTAAGCGCCGATGCGTCCAATGACACCGTGTTACAATCTGCGTTCCTACCTGTAACCGCGTCAGCATATGAGCGACCCGGTTGCCGCCTGGCCCCTTGTGGGACCCTATTGCCCTCCTTAGCCTTCTCTGCGACTAACCTTCTCCTCGCTGCCCGTCTAGTTCGGGCGTTCGAATTCTGGACCCCCTCTACCGAATCGAACTGCAAATTGACTTGAGGTTCCTGATCACTACTCCCATCTCCCCCATTCGTCCCGGGTGAGGACCCTTGTGCTTGGTAGCTGTTTTCGCTGCTTAATGAACCAACTTCACCTGCCTCGTTACTGGATGACCCGGATTCTCCGGAGTCCTCACTATTAGATTGCCACATAGCTACAGCTGATTTCAGCATGGCAAATTCAGCTTCATTGAGTTTTTTGCCTCATGTCCTCTATGAATTTTCCCCTGGGGTTGCTATTAACCCTACATCCACTAGATGGCGCTGCCCCTTCATTTCTTTTATTCTTCCTGCCTTGGGACCTGCTGCCTTTTCTACTTATTACAGCAGAGGGCGCTCCAGATCTAGAAGTGCCTGGAACACCCTCTGCGTGCGCAGCAGTGACCCCCTTGCAGCTCCTACTACGTCTACCCACAGTGCTCATAGTCACTGCACCCCCCTTCCTTCTACTGGGGCCCGCTCCGGTACCTTGACCGTTGCGCTGCGCCCTTGGTTTTTTATTGTTAGCCCTATCTACTGCTGTGGATGCGGGTCTTGAGTGACCCCCTGCATCCTGCCCTTGCTCTCTCCCGGCGGACGCTTCAGGCCTAGTGCCAGAGCTCCGCCGAGTGACCCGTCTGCCTGATGACGCGGCAGGGACAGGCGCCGGCTCTGACGCCCCTGTCCCCGCCGCTCTCCCCCGCGCCCGCGACTTCCGTGTGCGGCTTGTAGGAAGGGGCGCCATGTTTACTGCAGCCCCGCCACGCCGCCCTGTTCTAACGGGCGAAAGGTATGCCGCGCGGACCACCGGAGCGGGCGATCCAGCCCTCGCTCCGACAGCCCTCCGGCGAGGAGAGGGGGACAGTCCCCTCTCATCGCTCCTACATGGCGGCCGAGCCCTGGCCCTCACGGACCCCCCAGCAGTGTCACCTAGAGCCGCGTACCTAGCGGGAGCCCCCGCAGTGCGCTTAGGCCTAGAGGACATAGCAGCAGGAATCGTATAAAGCACTTTAAAAGAAAGAGGGGATAGAAGTATTAGGTTATAGATTGTCAGTAAGAGCAAAAGGAAAATAGAGTAGGAAAGGAAAGAATAGGAATAGAAAAATTTAAAGGAATAATGTGTCTCTAAACAGGCTAATAATTGTCTGTACTCAACAGTCCAACGTTTCCTGAAGCAAGAGGCAAAATCTTCTGGAAGCAAAAACATCACCCCATCAAACTCCACCTCTGACCTCAACCAGCCTATCCTGAACCGTCATTCAAATCAGCCAACCCGTCAATCAAGATAAGCCGAACCCCCGGGCCCAGATCCAGTGTGTGAGCTAAGGATTCCTGCCAATAGCCAGGTGAGTTTATGCTGTTTTCAGCCAGACAAGCTGGCTTCTACAGTCTTTCCACGTTATTTTTGGACAGAAGACACCAACTCAGAAGCAGGTAGAGCTGAAGAGAGCAGACGAGGAAGAACAGTGAGGTGTGGAAGATGCAAGGCAACAGGAAAACAATTTCTTTGTAGTGCACAAAGAAAAGAGGGTTTTGGGACAACTGCTAAAAGGAAGGGGACAAGCAGATGGGGAAAGATAGAGACAAACACACACACACACACACACTCACACACTCCAGAGGGGAAAGATGCAGACACACAAAGTGCAGAGTCTAGAGTTATATTTATGAAGTAAGGAATAAAGATACACATACAACATTGAAAAGGAAAATTGTCAGGGGTTAGCGATAGAAGCCTATATATACAGTACTCATGTATGAGGGACAGAGTGGAAAGAGCTTAACAATGAATAAAGCAGACAGTGGAGAAAACATAAGTCAAATAATGATATTAGCAGTTCAGTCTAGAGACAGTTAAAATATGTTTTTTTATTTACAAATGAATTGATTGGTTGGGATGTAGAAGGATTTTGTAAATTTTGATGTTGTGACTAATAAAACCTCTCAAAAACCCTAAGTGAAACTCTGACCCCAATTACTGTATACAGTATGTTATACATGATAGCAAGATGTTTCTGAGCATATCTCATGCTTGTGAAAGGGTCTTTGTGGTGCAAGGAGCCAATTTATGCCCCCTTGCTGTGCACCAAGGTCTAGACTGACTGTCTCTTTCTCCTCTGTACTATTTTGTATTCTATGCCCCAACTACACACACAAACACACGCATTTGACATACTGTACAAGTTTAATCATTTGTAATATTCAACCTTTTAAACTTGCTTGAGTCTCCTAATGTCCCTTGTAGCTCACAATATAATATAGCATTTTTATGTTTTTTTTTTGGGGGGGGGGGGGGTTGGTGGGAGGGGGTTGTTTTTTTATTTTTTTATTACATGTTTGCAGTATTATAGCACGTGCTATACAGACAATTCAAAGCCCACACATTCTCTTCAAGCAAAAGCAATTAAATAAAAACAAGGGAAAACCCTTAATAAATATCCCCAGATGTGGTTTTCCTTTATTCTATGTTATAGATATAGCCGGTACTGTAGACAAATGGTTTACCATTCAGAGCAGCTCACAAATAAAAAGAACACGCAAGAACGTTATCCATTGAACTTGTACTGAATTTATAAACATAAATTGATTTAAATGTGTCTAAATGTACTAGATATATGCCTGCAATAAAAAAATGCAGCTGCAATAAATACTGTGATTTTTTATTGCTTGTATCCACACATACACTTCCTAATGTCAGCTGAGAGGGGCTGACATTCAACCTGATCTGGCCCTGTGTATACTGGCACAATTACAGCTGCTTAAAATTATTGCTCTCATATTACCATATTAATTCCTCTCAGCTGATATACTGCAAACCATTTTTATTGTATGGAAGTACAGTATCTATATCATATGCACCCAGCATTTTAAACCTTTAATTTTTTAATGTTAACTCTTAGCATGCATGATCAATATACAGGAATACTTTAAACTCTACAATGCACTATAACTAGGTCATGGGAAAAAAAAATAGCCCAGATCTCACAATAAAAAAAAAAAAAAAAACAATTCTATAAAAAAAAAAAAAAAAAATTATCATTAGACTGGCGCAAGTGGCTATGCTAGTGGCCACAGTTGCGGCAGCAGATGGAAATGCAGAGAGAGGAACAGGTTACAGTGGATATTAAATAGCTTATTAAATAAGTGTGGCTATTAAATAACAAGACTATTTGTAAAACTGTGAGGTAAAAGGAAGTGGGGAAACATTGACATTGGACTGTGGACAGTGCCAGATTAAGGTCTAAATGGGCCTGGAGCTGAAAATTATCAAGGGCCTATTATGCTCAATAATAGGGGTTGTGGACAGCACCTAATAATGTGGGGGGCGTGACCAGTGTTCTGTTTGGGTGGTCTGCTCATGGGTGTGTCTCTATGTGTTTAAATACTTTTAACTAATTATATGTATATATATATATATATATATATATATATATATATATATATATATAGTACACTTACCCCCCCGTAGAAGGATGAAGACCAGCACTCAGGCGAATTTCAGGTGAAGAAAGTAAGAAGTTTATTCCATGTGCAGGTAAATAGCAACAATGGCTGTCCCAAGGGACAGCCATTGTTGCTATTTACCTGCACATGGAATAAACTTCTTACTTTCTTCACCTGAAATTCGCCTGAGTGCTGGTCTTCATCCTTCTACGGGGGGGTAAGTGTACTGCATTTCTTCAATACAGACCTGGCACCGGCAAGCATTTATCTCTGTGGAGTGCCGTCCTGCAAACCCACCTCTCTCTCTCTCTCTCTCTATATATATATATATATATATATATATATATATATATATATATATATATATATATATATATATATATATATATAGCAAGTGAAACACTGAAGTCACTCTAAGATTTTTAAACTGCACAGCGGCAGTAATCAATTGAAGCAAAAAACACAAATAGCCCTTTATCACCCGCAGGACGCTGATGTCCTAAAATACTTGCAGGGTGAGGCGGCATTCCAGTCATAAAAAAAATACTGAAAGCCAAAACTTGATAGACAACATTTCAGCAACTTTTATGTGGTCACCTAAGTTTACTGCATCATATACCTACAAATCAGGCAACACAATAGTAGCCCCCTTAGACTGTACTTTGAACAATGCCAATGTAAGGGAATGAGACAAAATTATCGCTGACTGAGTCAAAATTCACGTTATGCCACACAGATTAAGGCAAAATTCACATTTTGCCACATGGATTGAGCCAAAATACACACTATACCAAATGGATTGAGCAAAAATTCACAAACAGGGACATTGCGCACCAAAGGCGCGCATTAAAAATTTACACCATAATGCCCATTACATGTTAAGCCACACACCATAATTTCCATTGCCAAGGGGGAATACATGCTCATGGTAACTGGGGGACAGCCGCCGCCAGGCAGAAGTGACAGCCATTGCCAGCTGGGCAGAGAGCGCGGGGGGGGGGGAGGGCTGCCCGGCTGTATTCAGAGCACTGCAGGTCCCGGCTATTTGAAATAATACCCGTTTCACACCAGAAAATTCAGGGATTTACCCGGGAATATGGTCCCAGCATCATGCAGGGACATTCCCAGGCTGGCCCCTTTTACACTAGCCTAGTCCCTGCATTTTCTGGTGTGAAGGGGAGAGAACCCCCCCCCCCCTAATGATCTTGGTCCAATGAAACTGGGCCATTTGGTTCCAGAGAAATCTGCCCTCAAAGAACATGAACAGCCATGAAATTACATTACAGAAATAAATAAATCTATTTACCCGCAATATCTCTGGAACCAATTAACCCATATGAACCAGCCGGGTATCAGATTGAAGGCCCAGCGATTTGGGTTCAATGAGATCAACTACAAGCTTCTGTGATGCCAGGGGGGGAACTGGAAGCAGTCGGAACTGGGTGGGGGTCGGAATTAGAGGGGCCCATGTTATCCTATGGGGAAAACGTTCCAGCTTTGCCTGTCGGTATCTCCGGTTCCCGGGGGGTAGCGACATGGGGCTGGACTTGTTGGAAAGCCCCGTTCCTCATCCACAAAATGGGCCTATTTGGAGAGTGGGCCTGGAGCTGCATCAGGCCCATTGTTAATCCGGCCCTGACTGTGGAGGTATTTCTGATTAACTCGCTCTAATACAACTTAGCTTAGAGCGTGGTTTTTAGCCTACTGTGCATGCGTACCATTCACAATGTGCATGTGCAGGCTCACTCAGCCGAGCACAGATGTAACCCAGCGAACAGAAATACTCTGCCGAGCACGCTCGGACACAGTAGGCGTAATGTGGGCGCATCATAAGGCGCGGCATCAAAACTGGGCAAAACTGGGCGGCAATGGGGGCGTACACATGGGTGGTGACAACAAGTGCTGGGCGTCGGCCTTGCTCGAGTCACCGAGTGCTCTGGCCATTACACATGAGAAACACTTGCATGAAAAAAGCAAGTCTCATGCCTTGCAGCCCAGCCGACCTTAGCGGGCCCGCATTTGCTCGGACAATCAACACTCACAATAGCTAAATTACTTTAAGTTGCACGCAAAACACACCCATGCAGCATTGATGTTTCTCTCATTTATCATTTAACTAACTACATGGCAGCAACACGGGAAGCACAATTTTCCGTTTAACCATTTACACTTCTCTGTGTTCATATTTCATATATTTCATTGCTTTTACACACAAATGCAGCAGTATTCTTAACTGCTATTAATGTAGTGTAACTGGGGAAGGCAATTAG
The DNA here is from genome assembly GCF_055691185.1 of Crinia signifera. Lineage (NCBI taxonomy): Eukaryota > Metazoa > Chordata > Amphibia > Anura > Myobatrachidae > Crinia > Crinia signifera. Next base: position 274,249,450 of record NC_139217.1, on the reverse strand, counting down.
TTAATTGAATTAAATAAATAAAATACACTTTGGGTAATTGGGTAATGGTTTGAGCATTACTTCTGTGTGGAATCGTGCTGTGGTGTGTTAAACACCAGCCGAGCCTGTTCGCTTGGCCATCAGCCTGTCTGCACGCTGGAAGTCCGAGTGGACAGGCGAAGATCCGTATGAACACGGTAGCGTACATGTATTAGCATGCCACTCCCCTTTGTGTGTTATTCCGAATGAACGGCTTTGGTGGCCTTATACGCGTGCCTTCGCTCTCCGTGTGCGTGTGCGGTCCATTTTGCTGGGATACGTGAAAATGTGTAAGCGAACAAATCAATCAGAATAAGAGCCTATACCAAAACAGTTCTGCTAATGCCACAGATAGTTTGCTGTCACACTGTTTAAAGACACCAAATTTTTCTGTATGCTAATCAAAGCTTATGATGCAGTTTGTTTGTCTCTTGCACCTATGTGTAAGCGGCACAAAAGATTTTGCGACGATCATGATGATGTCAAAGATGATGAATGTAATGGAAGGTTTTGCACATCAAAAACAAACAAAACTGGGGGCGTGGCCTAGCTACTGAACCGAGCAGCAGCAATTTTCCTGTACTCCTACCCATACTCCGTTTTTGGGGTATTTAACTACATTTTCTGCTACCCCCCAGCCTCCCCACCGCCTGTACCTGCTGGACGCTGGCCTGGGGCACCGGTGGATGTGCGCTGCGGAGCCGGGAGACGTGGGGAAGCGTCTCTGCGGGTTGCGGCCTTGTCCACCTCCGAAGCCGGGGCCTCAATTAGTGCAGCCAGCCGGGATTCGAGCTCCGTGACGCGGACGGAGGAAACGCAAGCGCCTGGAGCCGCGATTTTCACAGCTGCTACCTCCTCTCCGCTGACCCAGCCTCCGCTGATGCCTAGGACCCGATCTGGGGGTGCCAGCTGTCCCTGGAGAGAGGGGTAAGTGCCTGCAGGCTCTGCCAGCTCCGGCTGCTAGTTACAGCGGCGGCCATCTTGGATGTGACCCCCCCTCCTCTCCTGCTGCTGTGTTCGCCCTCCTGCACCTGGGTTTTCACCAGCCTCTGTTGGGGTACCCCAGGAGCCCCCTGAAGAGATTGCCCCTCTGTGCCCTGGGGGATCAGCGGGACCCAGGGCCCCCATACCATATATAATCCTCCATACATCTACTCTGAGGCCTGTGTTTCTGGGCGACCCCTGGGCTGCCCCTGTGCAAGTCGGACAGTACCAACAGCCTCTCTCCCCCACTGGTATAAGCTGACACCCTGCTTAGCAGGTCTGGCAGGGGTCAGCCTCTCACTGCCTGCCCAGAGCCCTGTGCCGCGCAACAACCTATGACATCCAGACCGGGCTGTCTGTTGCCCCACCTGTACACCACCCCCCTGTTACCTTTGTGGCCCAGCAGAGCTCTTTTGGACCTGACTCAGGGCTTCATTCTCCGAGAGGCCCCAATCAGCTCCTTATTCTCACTAGAAGCTGTGATAGCCCCCCCTGTTAGCTCCTTCTACAACATTGGGCTACTTTTCGCAAATCCTCCTGCTGCTCCAGAAGACATCTTCACCTCTGCCCAAGATCTGTTGGCGTAATCCATTATGATGTGACACTACGCCCTGCAATGTCACCGCCCATGTGACCCGTAATCTCATGCTCATTTCATTAACAGGCTCCATTCCATTATACTAGTGTGTGAAGCCCTGTCTGACACTATTTTCATACTCCTCTGAAATCCTTTATCATGTCCCCTAAGAAATCTAAAGAGGTCTCTACCCCTCGGGTCTCTTTTCCTGCTAGGAGGGCAACGCAGGCCCTGGGAACATCTCCGGGTACCTCTGTGGCAGCGCCAGCAGCTGACACCCCAGCACACAGCTCTGGCCTGTCATTCTCAATGGCAGGCGCAGATTGTGCCCCAGACACCCCACTAACAGCTGGGCTACTCTGTCAGATACTGTCCACCTTCAAATCTGACCTGACCAGAGACTTAACAACTGCGATTCGGGAAGTCAAGACCGATCTAATTGCTGTTGGGGACCGAACAGATCACCTTGAGAGGAAAATGGAGGAGCTGGTGGCCTCTCATAATGACCTCCTCACCTCCTATGACCAACAACAGGCTGAAATTGAAGCAGTTAAAAACAAGATGGCAGATCTCGAGGACAGATCTAGGAGGAACAACATAAAAATCAGGGGAAAAATAATAATAATAATAATCATAAACAAAATGTATATACATAAATAACAATATAATAATTGTTATTTATGTATATACATTTTGTTTATGATTATTATTATTATTATTATTATTATTTTTCTTCATTTTTTCATTATTCTTAAATCTTCTTTTGTGTAGTATAAATTACCCCTGAAGGAATACACATGCTCCAGCAAGACTGACTGGACACTGTATTGAAAAGAACATTTGTTCTACGCATTAATAAGAGATTTTTTTGCACAAATAAAAACCATTTTGTTTTAACCAATCGTTGGCAGAATCTTAGTGACAGAGCGCAGCACTAAACCAATCTCTATATACTGTAAACCACAACGGACCCAGTCACCCGTTAAAGTGCAGCTGCTAGTCCTAGGTACACAATAATAGATTCCGTGCGCAGGTATACCCAGAAAACAGCCCCAATCCCCCCTTTACTGTTTTTTCTATTGTACTATAGAAATCAGGGGGATTCCAGACTCCGTATCCAACCCTGAACTGGAAGGCTATGTCACCACGCTGTTCAGCAAACTGCTGCCTTCCGTAGAAGAAAAAGACCTCTTGATCGACCGGGTCCACCGGCTCCCAAGACCTCGTTCAGTCTCGTCTGATCTCCCTAGAGACACTCTCCTCCGTGTACACTTCTTCACCACCAAGGAGCGCATCCTGAGGGCTGCAAGATCGGCCGGGGAGAAGGGTACATTGGGAGGCCTACAGATTTTTCCAGACCTATCTGCAATGACGTTAGCCAAAAGAAGAGCGCTGACCCCCGATTACCACTGCACTACGAGCCAACGTAATCCCCTACCGTTGGGGTTTCCCTGTGAAGCTTCTGATTACCCATGAAGACTCCACACACACCATCTCGTCCCTTGAAGCAGGACTCAAGCTCCTTTCAGAATGGGACATCACGGTGAAACACCCATCCATGCCTAAACGGAGTTCAGCTCCGCGTGCGGAATGGGGGGACACTTGAGAGACTAATCCACTACCCCTTTGGGGTATGTAAGCCATATGTCCTTTATCTGGACAATCCCTGTCTCCTCACATCCTGGAGTCTGACTTCTTGGCTAAGTATAACAGCCGTTTGGTTATTAGGCTTATTGTTTGTTTAGGTATAACATGCCTTTTGCTACTATCCCTATGATAAAACTGTTTTGTGCTAGCTCTCAGCTAAATGACAGGTTACGTTAATGTTCATACAGTATTTTTCAAGTTATGCACTGGTTTATAGATGTGTTGTTTACTGGACAATTTTCTTATTGGGCCTACATGGGCGGTGGCACTAGGCCACCTATAGAGCCCCCACCTTCTCCCGTACTACTGCATTTGTCTCCCCTTACCTCCCTGCAGTAGTCATGTCGGTCCGATATAATGGACCGTTTTGGTTTAATATTTTCCCTTTCCTTTTCAATTTGTTCCCTATTCTCCCCCTAAGTTACAGTCCTCCCCAACACATTAGACTCTGTCTTGTACCTCAAAAATATGTACACCTTACATATCATATAAACATTATGCTATTGGTCGACCTTTTCGCCCATCATTTTGCCCATGTGATCCTATGACGACTAAGATCCTTTCCTTGAATGTCAAGGGACTCAACTCCCCCAACAAACGCAGACTTGCCCTCACTTTCTTCCATAAGCAGAGGGGAGACGTGATCGCTCTACAGGAGACTCACTTTTCCTCCGTAAACCCCCCTATATTTAGAGATAACAGATATCCTCTGGGATTTTATGCTAGTGGTCAGGTTAAACGTAATGGTGTTGCCATTCTTTTCAGCAATAAAGTGACATTTGTCCAGCACTCCCTTACTGCGGACAAAAATGGGCGCTATCTAATCCTGACTGGACTGCTAGATGACAAACTGGTTACCCTGGTCTCAGTGTATGCTCCTAATTCTAACCAAATCCCCTTTTTACGTAAATTATTTCTTCTAATCCGCAAAGTAGCCAAAGGGTCTCTGCTAATAATGGGAGATTTCAACTTGGTATTAAACCCACATCTAGATAAATCTAACAAACCTCTCACGACTAGGCTCCCTCCCCCCCCTGGACCTTCCTTAGCATTCCGCAATATGCTAACGGAATTCGACTTATATGACATTTGGAGAACTCATAACCCATCGGGCTGCGAATATACATTTTTTTCAAACGTCCACAATTCATACTCTAGAATTGACATGCTCTTATGTGACAAATGGACCCTACAACACTCCAAAGACATAGACATCATCCCCATCACCTGGTCTGACCACGCCCCGATACTGTGGAAATGGTCGTTAAATAACTTCAATATCCCCCCCAGACCTTGGCGCTTAGCTCCTCATCTTCTAACTGACCCGCTGCCTAATAAAATTATTTTGGACAGTATATCCTGACACGTCTACATTCACACATTGGTGTGCATTCAAGGCAGTTACTAGGGAAGCTGCTATTCAGGCCGGGGCTGCCCTCAAGAAACAAAACATTCAAAGACAAACAGACTTAGAAAATAAAATTAGGGACTTAGACTGCAAGAACCAATCCTCCCCTTCCGCTGCCCTCAGGAAAGAGCTTTCAGAAGCTCGTAGTCAATTGCAGAAAATGCTCCTGGCCCAAACTCAGTTGGCCTTGAACAGACTCCGTACAAAATTCTATCTATCAGGGAATAAATCTGGGAAAATGTTAGCACGTAAACTGAGAATGCAGCATGCCAAGAATAGGATTAAGCTTATACATTCCCCATCTAAGGAGAAACTTCTAAACCCAAAGGATATATCTAACCAGTTTGCTAAATATTACTCTCAACTATATAACCTATCTCTAGACCCAGACACCCCCCAACCCTCCAAAATGTCTATCTCCTCTTTCCTAGAAGGAGTTAATTTGCCTTCCATATCCAATGATCAGTTAGAAGTCCTAAATGCCCCCTGGTCTCCGTCTGAAGTAGATGCTGCTGTTAAATCCCTACCTAGGGGCAAAGCCCCGGGCCCCGACGGGTTCATCAATAATTTTTACATCACTTACCGCGAAACCCTCACACCCTATCTGACTGATCTTTTCAATACTATCACATCTTTAGGTTCCCTCCCCAAGGAAATGCTGGAAGCACAAATAATAACCCTGCCCAAACCAGGAAAAGATCCAGCCCACTGCCAGAACTATCGTCCGATAGCTCTGCTGAACAGCGACACTAAATTGTTCGCAAAACTTATAGCTCTCAGAATTAAAAATTATTTGCCTATGCTGGTACACCCGGACCAGACGGGGTTTGTCCCAGGGAGGCAGTCGTCTGATAACACACGTCGAGTGTTTAATTTAATTGACTCTCTCACGGATGATCAGGGCCTTCTGCTGCTGTCTTTAGACGCGGAGAAGGCCTTTGACCGCTTAAACTGGGAGTATATGCAGACTGTCCTCTCTAAGGAGCTTATTCTGATCGTAGCGGCCAAACGTGCGTACGTTCCAAAACAACGTACGCTCTCCGTACGCGGCCGTTGGGGTTAAGTCCACCCACAAGTCAGCCGCATACGTACGGCCAGAAACAACGTCAAAGGGGAGTGGCGTACAATTGAGCGTACGCCAACGTACACGGACGGACCAGCCCTTACACTCCGACAACTGGCGTACAACTGAGCGTACGCCACCGTTTACGGACGTCTCTCGTCCGTCTTCCCGCCGACTTCTTGCGGAAATCTGAGCGTACGCCAGCTTGCACGGACGGGTCGCTATTGTTTTCAATGGAAAACTCAGCTTATGTCACCGCTCGTGAGAGTGAGCGTACGTCCGTGTACGCTGGCATACCCTTCACATATATGGACCTGCAAATCTTGCCTTTCAACTAGAATTCTGACAATTAATTAATTATTCTATTTGTTATTCAATTATTGTTTTCTATTTACTCAATTGTCTACCTTAATAAAGACCCTAATAAAACAACATTTTAACCCTCATTACATGTATATTTGTTATGTTCTAATGTGGCATTTTAATCACTATCTATGTGTCCCCATATTGCTGTTACTTTTAAATCAAGTTATGTTGGTGTTTCTGTATATGTACTAAATTATGTCCATAATTAGTTTGTCCAAAATGTGTAACATGTATACCTACCCTGATGTTATGTGTGATGTTTTAATCTAACAACATTAAACATTCATGCATTTTCACTATGTGTTATTTTACTCAAAGACACACACATTCACACATCAATCATTACCCCTCACCTCAAATTACAAATATAACTTACATTACACATCTGTATGTACCTACCCTTACAAGCCCTCTAACATATTTATTATTAAAAACACAGGCAATTTATAACAGAATAGAAACTTTTATTTTGAACAAACATAATAAGGGGGGGGGGATAAAAATAAATTAAATGAGGGCCTCCAGTTGCCCAAAAAGAATAAATAAATATAGGAGGGTCAGGAACATTTCCCTCATGATTCGTGCCACCTCCTCCTGGTGCTGTTCAGTGTCTGTAGTGAAGGGATAAAAAAAAAAAAATTAATATATAACATACACAAATGTTTGTTGTATTTGTACATAATAAAAAGTTGTGAGTTATGTGTGAAGGCCACATACATTTTTAAACTACATTGAAGATGGGTCTGCTGTAAACACAGTACTAAAAAATAATATGTTAACACACACATACTGTACATAGTAAATAACATTAATTAAATTACTCCTTCTTGGATGAATGTATGCTGTATCCCAATTGGTAGTTTGGTTTTGGGGGACTCTCCTCTAACCTCACAATTAGGCTGTGCTATTTAAGGGTTATGACATTGTTGCGGCTTAAGCACTCCTTACTATTTTAAATTTAGGACATTGCTGTACAAATTATAGGCCTAAAGCTATGTTTGTAAAGCATGCATCCGCATGGCCTCACACACTATTAACAAAACAATCTATAAATTTATGTTGCACATCATGCTGGGAAGTGGAGTTACCCAACACCTGGAGCCACATAACTACAACACCACTAATGTCGGATATCTCATTGGATGTACTGTTATGTCAATTATTCAAGGGGTGAGGCATGGCCACACTCCAAAAAACCACCAAGGGGACCCTTGTTCCTGGAGAAGGACAGGCCACACCTCATGGTCGCCCTGCAGTGATATGTTGCAACTAATGTTGATGTTGGATACACATATGTGGTTGTTGTGATTGTTTATGTGTAGAAATGTGTAGGTAAACATTAGACACATTATTTACTTACGGCTACTTGAGCCATCCTGCTCGCCACTGGTTGGGTGTGCGGTGGTTGGGGGGGTCAGGAGCAAGGGGGATGGGATAGGACTTGGGATACTGGTAGTGGGTGTGAGTGGGGATTGGAGAGGTTTGGGGGTGGGTGGTGGAGAGGTGTAGGGGGGTTGGAAATGGGGTGGGGAGGGGTGGGGGTTGAGGAGGGGGTGGGGGTTGGGGAGGGGGTGGGGGTTGGGGAGGGGGTGGGGGTTGGGGAGGGGTTGGGGGTGGGGGTTGGGGAGGGGGTGGGGGTTGGGGAGGGGTTGGGGGTTGGGGAGGGGGTGGGGGTGGGGGTTGGGGAGGGGGTGGGGGTTGGGGAGGGGGTGGGGGAAGGGGATGGGGAAATTTGGTGGGCCCCAGCTTGACCCATTGTCTCCTCGTCTTCCTCCTCCTCTTCCTCCTCCTCTTCCTCCTCCTCCTCTTCCTCCTCCTCCTCTTCCTCCTCCTCTTCCTCCTCCTCTTCCTCCTCCTCTTCCGGCTGCTCCTGGGCTGCCTGGTCCCGGGCTGCCTGCTCCCGGGCTTCTATGCGGGCTCTTGCCCGTGCTGAAATGTTCATGTTGATGGCATAGAAATCGAAGATTGGGTTTCATAAAAAAGGGGGAAAGAAAAATTCACATTAGTCATGCTCATAACCTTCCAAATTATCATTGCTGTTATATTTCAGACATTTATCATGCAAACTAATTGATATGCTACACCCAAAAACTGAGCAACTACTTAAACCCCCCCCTATACACCCCCTATACACCCCATATACACCCCCTATACACCCCCTATACACCCCCTATACACCCCCTATACACCCCATATACACCCCCTATACACCCATATACACCCATATACACCCATATACACCCCCTATACACCCCATATACACCCCCTATACACCCCATATACACCCATATACACCCCCTATACACCCCCTATACACCCCATATACACCCCATATACACCCCCATACTCAGGAACATATTTATAAAAAGTACAGAAAACATTGCAAAAAAACGCAGTCATACTAGTAAATAAAAACTTACATCGGGCAATATGGCGGCGAAGTGAGGATAGCAACACTGGCTTCCGCCGGCGCAGGTCAGACCAGCGCCGCTCAAGTTGGCCCAGGTTTCTGTCGACGCCGGTCCGGGCAAAGATTAGCCGGCGGGCAGCATTATATGCCCGCCGCTTGTCAATATTGGACACATAAGGGCCCCTGGGCCCCAGGCGCCGGTCCATGACCTCAACCAAGGCCAATAGCTCCTGGGTAGAAAACGCCCTAGCCCTGGTTGAAGTCATAGTGGCAATGGCGCAGTTATTAATTGCAGGTGCTTGCTGATTGGTGTAAAAAATTGTTTGTTTAGTATTAACTTTATTAATCCTTCTTACATGAACAAACTGGATGCGAATAGAAACTTACACGGACCGTTCCGATATACACACACCATAACCAACAGCATGCATTCAATGTATAGAGAGGAACTGTATATACAGTGTGCGTAAAAGAATACACGCAAGCGTCTACTAATAAATACGCTGCTAAAAGGGGCACAATGCAACATGTTGGTGTATGACAATTTCAGACTCATTACATATGTAAGGAAAGCATTATAACGTGATGTTTTGAAATGTGACTCACAAAGCATACACGAACTCCAACAGATACCAGCTGACAACACTCATCATTGGAATGACAGGTGCACACATTTCACGATGTAGCACACAATGCTCCACAACCTGTGTATGTGCATATACAGGTGATTGATCAGGTGCGTGGAGACCTGCGTAATTTAAGCGGCAATTATCGGCGGGAAATATCGGCGTAAATTAGCAAGTACATTGCGGGGGAAAATATACGCCCCCTTGTTCATGGCGGGAGATTAACATATAAATATTCAGTCAGATGCAGGCCAGAATTGCTGCAAACATGTCTAACTCAGACGATTCCGCAGCTGAGGACGCTCTACAGAGAGCACAAGCAGAATCCCTGCTTGAAGCTTTACAGAAGAGGGAACAGGAGCGGAGAAGGAGGGCTCAAGAGAGAAGTAGCCTGCAAGACCAAGCGGGCCCCTCACTAACAGGCCCTGTTCAACCTCCACCAGCTCCACAAGGGCCAAGCAACCAGCCAGAACAAGAGGTTGCATCTCTCCAAACAGGTGTGACCCAGCAGGTGCATGGTGAGAGAACTGGGGCCACCAGAAAACGAGCTGCAACATCTAGGGTGAGGACTGAGCAGGATACCACCACCAAAAAGAGAAACCCTGCATTTGTAGAGGCAGAATTAAGAATTTTAGTGCCCAGAGCACGTGAATGGATAGAATTGCCAACCAGGAAGCCGGGTGCCAGTGCAAGGAGAAACCTTTGGGACAAGATAACAGAGGAAGTGAACCAGGTGTCACCAGTGGTCAGAGATTGGCTATCGGTGAAGAAAAGGCAAGTGTGTTTGTCCCCCTGATAATGTCATATGTGTGTACATATGTTACATGTATGTTTTGAGAATAATAGAAAGGTGTGTTTGTAGATAGTGCTACACTTCAATGTCACATGTGAACACAACCATGTCTAATAACCCACATTGATATATGAAACATGCACCATTGGTGTGATGTGAGGTTATGGGCACAGTTCTGCTCATGTGAAGTATGTGAAGTATGTGATGGGACAAGAGAAAGTGTGTTTTGGAAAGAGTTGTTGTAAAGGTGCCCATACACGTTACAATTATTGTATACAATATTGTATACAATATCGCATCTCATAGCATATCGGTTTAGCGATGAGTACAAAAAGTATGTGCAGCACATACTTTTTGTACTAGATCTCATCTAATCTGATCTCATCGCAAAACCGATATGCTATGAGATGCAATATTGTATACAATAATTGTAACGTGTATGGCCACCTTTACATGTTCCATATGATGCAACTGAAACAAGAATGAGCAAACTGTGCACATGTAGCTGGTGAGAAACTACACATCCCAGTATGCCATCCCATAGGTAAATGACTCCATAATAACCACACTGTCAAGCTATGGTGGAATGTGTAGTTTCACAACAGGTGGAGGTGCCTAATTTGGCCATGGATGATGTCATTTCTGCATAGTGATCTATGTATGTGCATTTAGTGGCCTAATGAATGAGATGAGACACTGAAATGCCTCCTAATGGAGACATTAATGTGTGTGTGGGACACATATGGCTAAAAAACATAAGATCACCCACACTAGGAAATGTCACGTAGTCATGATGTTCACTAGCACAGTGGTGCACATATCTCATGGTGATATTTGTATTTTTAAACTTGTAGGTGGACCGACTTCAAAAGTACACTGAAGAGGAAGATGACTGACCGGTACAACCACAGCATGTCCACCGGGAGAGGTCCTATGCCCGATACTTTGGAGTATACCCCCCTGGAGCAGGACGCCTTGGACGTCATTGATGTGGCCGAGGTCAGGGGGATCTCCAATATGGACAGTGAGCTCCCGGCGGAGGTCTTTGATGCTGCTTTTGATGGTAAGTCACAGTAATGCATTGTATTTTGAAAGAGATTTTTTAGTGCGTATGTGATGGTGACATTGTTTTCAATTATTATCCTAGCAGAAGCAGAAACCCAGGATGTACCGGCAGCATCTTCCTCTGCAGAGCCACAGGTGGAGAAAGTGGTCCAGCCTCCACCAAGAAGACACCCCCAGCCCCAGCCACAGGAGACATGGGATGAGAGCATGATGGTGATGCTGGAGAGGATCGAGCAGCAAGGGGTGGATGCTGCGCTCCGTCAGCAGCAGATTGGGGAATTTTTGGAGGATTGGAAGACCACAAACAGGCAGCAGTGTGAGGCCTTCAACCGCATGAATGACACTCTGGCGGCTGGCATGCAAAGCATTGGCCAACACCTCAGCCGCCTGAATGACATTCTTGCGGAGCTGCTGACCACCGCCAGGTCCCTAAGGGACAATCCCCCATCTGCTGGCCCACCCCAAGCTGCTCCCCAACCTTCCACCTCTGCTGACCCTCCTGTGTCCACTAGGGGAAGACGCCGCAAGCCATCTGACCCAAAGGCCCCTGTCCCCAAGGCCCCATCTAAAAGGGGGAAAAAAGGGCCCAAATAATGAGACCTGGTTCACTTCCTCTGTGGTTGGACCCCAAATGTTTAAATTGCACTGGACATCCACTTCCTGAGTTGGCCATCGATCCATTTTCGTGCCATGGGCATTAAAGTTCTTATTTTGACCTCTACAAATGCAGGATAAATTTTTGGTGGTGTGTATCTTGCTTAGTATTCACCCTGGTTGTTGCAGTACGTATTCTGGTGTCCCCATTTCTTTCACCATTGCATTTGCAGGGTAACACATGTTTGGAGATATGCAACCTCTTGTTCTGGCTGTTTTTTTTATTTTTGTGTCTATTTTATTTGTTTATTTGATTTATGACATTACAGTGTCAAGCTGTGATGCTGAACAGCAAATAAATTTATTTTACCAATTAAAACAAAATTGTTGTATGTGTAATTTCTTGTGTGAAACAAATACTAGATTTATGTGTACTTACTGACCAGGGTATTTTTGAACATTTGTTGAAGTGTGGTCGAAGTTTCCCATGTGTAACCCTCTCCATGGCCATTCCCATGTTCCTATCCAACTTTTCCCTGCTAATTAGTTTGTGTCAGCACATGTGCAGAGCAACTTAATAGGTGAGAAAGCAGTTTGTGTGCAGGTGAGGTAGCTCCTACAGTAGTAGGTAAAAGCAGGTCCAGAACAATGCTTTCCTCATGGAGTGGGTGAGGCAGACAAACAAGGGTCAAAAGGTACATTTGTGTAGGAATGCATATGTGTCCTCCCTAAAAAAAGATGTGTGAATCGGCCAAACATGATAAAATTGCTTGTGAACAAACATGTATAAGTTTTTAAATATATATGATTTTACAGTGTCATAAGCAGATGTAGGAATCCTTTGTTAGAGAGATGTGAGTGCAATAATGTGATTGGTGGCATCTTACATCCAGAGTGTAGTCAAATCCAATTCATAGCAGATCAGATAGTGGTACAGTTCTGTATTTTGGGTACTATACAAAGATTGTGTGCAAAATAGTGGGCATGGGCTTAAAACATTGCTGAAACATCCTTTGTAGGTGTTAGATGTGGTTTATGTTATTGTATCATAAATACAAAACCTATGTTTGTATTAGAGTGAACACGTTGACACATGTCGACTTGTGTAGATTGAGTGTGCTACTGTGTAAAGTCTATGAAAGCACGTAGTGAATGTGTCTAACTGTTTAGCAAATAGCTACCTTAGCATATATATGCAGGTCTTAAAAAGATTCTTACCTTAAATTAAACAAACCTTTAAATGTCGCGAAGTATAGAAAGATAAGCTTCCAATGTGTTTGAGTGCTGTGTGTGGCTTGCAGGTAGTGAAATCATGGTTTGGACTTAATAGACTGCAGCATTGCTTATTACATTCAGGTGTATGTGTTTGAGTAGTAATCAGCGTTAATTAGCAAACCCAGGCGCACGCTGGCATGCGGTATCTGTAGGGGTGGTTTGAGATGGCGGTTGGCGGCCGCCTGTTTTGTGTCCGAAATGAACGGTGCCTTAGTCGATCGTGCGGTAGTAGCACCGCTCATTTTTGGTGCACACCCCCGTGTACGCCCATATTTACGCCCATTTTCCCTCATTATTTCGGCCGCTCCCCTCATCACGCCCCTATGCCGCCCCCAATGCCCGTACACTCGCGTATAGGTTTTTTCGCACGTAGAGACCCGTCCGTAAGCGTTGTGGAGTGTTCGTGCCTGCGCATTAGCGAATGTACGCATGCGCAGATCATAAAAAACCCCGGGACGTACGCGTACGGCCCGGCCGCACCAACCAGAATAAGGCCCTAAGGGCCTTATTCTGATCGGTGCGGATATTCCCGCATGCGGACGGACCGCCGATGTTGATCGTCTGCGCATGTGCAGAGGTCACTCTGCGCATGTGCAGGCGATTTCGCCGCACAGATTCTTTATACGCCGCACAGGGGGCGTAGAGGGGCGTGAGGGGCTACTTAGCCTCATTACCCTATGCATACGCCCCGCGTTTCATGGGCGTTCCCATGCAAACGCGGGGCGTATGCATGGTAATGAGGCCGTGACGCGTGGGTACGGGGCGGGCATCTGACATCGCCGGATGTCAGCTGCCCGCCCCCATACATGATTTCACATGGACAAGTGTCCGTGTGGTCTTGTGTGGCGGGACCTGGTGGAGCGTGCGGCCCTGCATTCGATGTTCGGCGACCATCGAATGCAGGGGCTGCTCCCAAGACGGAGGAGGCGTATCCCCATCCAATTTCATGCGGATCGCCAGATATCCGCGTACGGACGGCAGGTGGCGATCCGTATGGAAGGCGGGGATTCGCCTGCACGGTCGCGGCCCCATATTCTGATCGGGCCGCACCGATCAGAATAAGGCCCTAAATTTGGGTTTCGGAATCAGATTATGTCATCTATTTTGGCACTATATAGTACCCCCACGGCCCGGGTGTTTAGCAATGGCTTTCTCTCAGATCAGTTTCCCATTTCCAATGGAACAAGGCAGGGCTGTCCCCTCTCCCCAATAATATTTGTGCTATCTATTGAACCCCTTGCCTCCAAAATTCATGCTGACCCTGATTTTCCCGGTCTCCAATCAGGATCCTCATCGCATAAGCTAAGTCTCTTTGCGGATGATATTTTACTTTTTGTTTCTGATCCCTTACATACATTACCCCACCTACACGATACTCTAGACCATGGGTCCTCAAACTGCGGCCCTCCAGATGTTGTCAAACTACAAATCCCAGCATGCCTTGCCACAGTTTTAACACTCCCTTATAGCAAAACTGTGGCAAGGCATGCTGGGATTTCTAGTTTCACAACATCTGGAGGGCCGCAGTTTGAGGACCCATGCTCTAGACAGTTTTAGTAAAGCCTCATACTACAGATTAAACACCACAAAAACTGATGCCCTACCCATTAAGTTAGCTGACTCATACCCAATTCTGTCCTCTAAATTTCCATATAACTGGCAGAAAGTGTCTATACGCTACCTGGGTATAAATATCCCATCAGACACTGGGAAGGTCCTTGAGGTTAACCTACCACCCCTTCTTAGTTCATTAGAAACTCTTTCTAAATCCTGGCTTGCGTTTGATGTCTCATGGATGGGACGCATGGCTGCCTTTAAAATGTCCCTATTACCTAAACTTATGTATCTCTTCCGCACGATCCCCTACACTTTCCCGAAAAAAGAGCTTGCCAAATGTAACTCAATCATGCTCAAATATATCTGGTCCTCAGGTCCCCCTAAACTGGCTCGCTCCAAGATGACCCTCCCTAGAGCCAAAGGTGGATTGAACCTCCCAGACCTAGGTTTATACCATGATGCCTGCAAACTGGCCCAGATAAAAACTTTCTTTGAAGCACGCTCAGAATCAAGGTGGGTGGAACCTGAGATATCGCACGCAACGACCCCAATCGATGATCTGTTTAGAATACCTAAACAATTCCGACCTGATCTCTCCTCACTCCTCCCAACTACTAGGGCCTCTATTGCAACCTGGGATGCATTGATTTCTAGACTCCCCCACCCCATATCTCAACTCCCACTAATTTCATTGAAATCATTACCCAAACTAATACCCAATCTACATCTTGCCAGATGGACCACGCTAGGTATTTCTAAACTATGTGATATTTTGGAAGGCCAGCATATCCTCCCGTTCTCTGCCCTCCAGCAGAGATTCTCTCTCCCCAAATCTGAACTACTGCATTATTTTCAAATTTGCCACTGGTGGAATACTGCCCATTCGTCTAATAGTATACCTAGTAACTTTGATTCACATATCTACTCCCGACTTAACCTACCAAACTCGAGGGGACGTTACATTCTGGTATAGAACATTGATAGACATTCCAAATTCCCCTAAGTCAAATGCACAGACTAAGTGGGAAGCTGATTTAGGTATGACCCTCTCGGACGCTCAATGGAGCAAAATTTTTCTCTCCTCCTATGCTATGTCAAAATGTATGAACCATACCGAGATGCACATAAAGTTAATACACAGATTATACCTAACCCCAGCCAAATTACACTCCTTCTGGCCCACATGTTCCAAGTTCTGTTGGAGACATTGTGGCAATACTGGTCACATATACCATATATTCTGGTCTTGCCCCCTTCTCACTGTGTTTTGGAAGGAAGTATTTGACCTAGCAAATCAGGTCTTAGACACAGCACTACTACCCACTCCATTAATAGCCTTATTTAATATATTCCCTGACACGGTCTTGCCTAATAAACGCTATGTTCTAGGCCATATATTCATTGCGGCCCGTGCAGCCCTGGCCCAGTGCTGGAAACAAACCGCCTCTCCTCTACTTTCAGAAGTTATTCAGAAAATTAACTTTAACTTTACCATGGAAACACAATATGCTTCTCACTCCGGCTCTGTATCTGCTTCAATGGCTCGCTGGTTGCTTTGGCATGAATATGCTACTAGTGGAGCAGGTACATCGCACATTCCCAAATCACCCCAATGTGACCCCCTCCAATTCAGCCTTAACGAGAGACAAGCAGAATCTACAGACTCTCCTTGATCCCTTAATTCTCCACTCTATAACCTGCTTGTGTGGTTGCGTTACGCACTGAATGTTTATCTAATTATTTTACTGCTAGATGTATTTGGCTAATATAGATATAGCTTACATTACTATTATGGTTAAATACTTTACCCGATGTTTCTGTTTAGGTTTACTGAATTCCCATTGTGTACCGTATGACGATATTTCTTGCCTGCCTACTTATGTACAGAGTCTATGTACCCTCCCCCCACCCCTTTGTCCCCCCCCCCCCGTTCCCCCTCCTTGTTCTACTTTATTCTGTAACCCCCCATCAAAATTTCAATAAAATATTGATGTTAAAAAAAAAAAAAAACCTGTGGAAAAAATTTAAAAAATTTACTGTCAACTGTCAAATGATAACAGAAATTGTAAACATCGACAAAAAAATAGTTGCAATTTTTGCATCACGTTCTTAAAAGTCAAGCAGAAAGAAAATAGTAGTGATTTTGTAAAGATATTTCAGAACAAACTCAAGCGTATTCAGAGTTTTTACAATTTGTGTTGAAATAAGAATCTAACAATACGTTCCTAAGTCAAAATCTTTACCAAGAAAGAAGAAAGCACGGCAAACACAGACCAAATTCAAAGCCATGCATAGGCACTGGTGTGTGCTACCGGGTCTGAGCACCCATGGAAAATGTTCAGCGCCCAATGGTCACCAAAACCCCAAATATGCACTTGTTGTGCTCCTGTGCACAGACCGCAGACCTGCCATTGTCCAACAATGCAGCCACGCATCCCTGACGATGACATTTCAGCGGTGATCACAGTGACTCTGAGCACTGTACTGTGGCTATTAACTCCTGCCTTCATCCTGCAATGCCTCCAGCCTCCATTCTGCTTCCTCCCTTATGCTGCCTCTAGCTTGCCTCCTCCTGCTTCCTGATGGAAGCCCTACTGGTTGCTGCCCAGGTATCAGTGGCCCATTGTAGGTGGTATTTTACCAGTCAGCTGGTAATATTACACTATTTGATTTTATTGCTGCTATCCACATTAATGAATCAAAAAAAAAAAATCAACATGACATTTTTATCCTTGCTCCTAGTCTGGCTTCCATTTAATGTTACAGCTTGGGCTGGAGATAACCTGCAGGATAATGTGATTTTTGGCCTCTACTGTGTGGCATAATGTGATTTTTGGCTCCTACTGTGCGGTGTAATGTGATTTATGGATTATACTGTGTGGCATTATGTGATTTGTGGCTCAAACTGAGCACCATAATGTGAATTTTGGCACATACTGGGGGCCTTATTCTGGTCTGTGCGGCCGGAGCCGAATATGCGGCCAGGACCGTGCGTCCTAAACCCCGCCTTCCGTACGGATCGCTCACTCCGTCCGAATGCGGTAAGCCGCTGACCGCACGGAGCACGAGTGGATTTCTCATGTATACACCTCCTCCATCTCTGGGAACCTCCCCCTGCATTCGGTCGCATACCATCGAATGCAGGACCGAGCCGTCAGGCAGCTCCCGCGAGCTCAGACCACTCGGGCATTTCTCTGTGCAAAAGCAGGGATCTGGGCGGGCAGCTGACATCCGGCAATGTCATATGTCCGCCCCCTACACGTGTGTCACGGCCGCATTACCATACGTACGCCCAGCATTTTCATGGGAACGCCCGTGAAATGCGGGGCGTATACATATGTTAATGAGGCCAAACAGCCCTTCACGCCCCTCTCCTCCCCCTGTTCGTAGTGTAAACAATTCATGCAGAATTTGGACGTATGTCCCTTTCGCACATGTGCAGATATGCCTCTGCACATGCGCAAACACAAAACATCGGCAGAACGAACGCACGCGGACATATCCGCACCAACCAGAATAAGGGCCTGTGTGTCATAATGTGATTTTAGGCTCATTGTCACAAAACGGAGGTTCAAAGCCATGCATTGTCATACATGCAGCGCTATCCTAAGTGCCGTCTGACCCAGCTGGCGCTTCTGCATTGCCATTGTGGCATTCTATCACAGATGTCAGTCCAGTCACCACATATGACTGCAGGTCGCACAACATCACTGTTCCCTGTCAGTTCTCTCTATGGACAGCGCTATGACACTTCCTGGTTCTGCTCCAGTGCTACAGCCAGTCAGGAGACAAATTCCAGGCAGAGTTGAATTCCAGCCAATCAGCACTGAGCAGGACGTATAAAGCCCAGCTCAGGGAACATAACCCTGTCAGTGCTTTGTTGTCTGTCGGCATGTAAGGAGCTCCTGCCTTGCCTAGCTCCTTAAAGACCATCTACTGCAGTCACCTGAAAATACTGCTGATATCCAGCTTCACGCCTTCCAGTATTCCTTCATCGCTGGTGTCCCCAGCTTCATGTCATCCTAGCCAAAGATTGCTAACCTGTCTTAAGTGTCTTATGAGTAAGTCTTATATTCAACCCGCTAGCTTCTGTCCTTGCTACTCCAGCCAGCTGGCAGCTTGTCCTCGACCGGATTCACAACTAACCTTAGCCGTAACACTCATACTGTGCGGCATGATGTGATTCTTGGTTCTTACTGAGCAGCATCATGTACATTTTGGCCCATTCCATGGGAATTTTGTCTCATTCTGTGTGGAATAATTTGATGTTTGGTTCATACTGTGTGGCATAATTTGGAATAATTTAAAACATGTTTTATAAAATGTTCCCTGGGATTGCATCTATACATTCTCCTATACACCTTGTGTGGGCCAATCCTTCCCTGTGCAGGTGTAAACCTCCTTTCAACATGCTTGAGCACCCAAAAGCAAAAACATAAATTGACACCTCAAAAGCCACGTGAATCATTTTCTTTTTATCAAGGGTGTTATTTTGGAAGATTCGGTACCAGAAGGTGCAACAATGAATAAGCATACCCACAAAAATGTTCTAAACACTTTACGGGAAAGAACCAAAGAAAGAGGCCAGAGTTGTAGAAAGAATGGCTCCTGATTTAGGAGTTGAGCTGTGCACTCTTCCCTCACTGGAACACTATACGATTGCCGACTGCTGTTAAACCGCATAGTGCCTTGTTTTCACCAATTTGAAAGAAGTATAAGAACTCTTCCAACACTTTGAAGAACAACTGATAGTGGATATCTTTCAAATCCACAATACCTAAGAGATTTACATTGGACCAATACACACTTTTGAGGAATCCCATTCCTACCAATAAGATTGCGTGGTCATCTCAACAAATTGATGTACCCTTTGACCCTGATGAAGTCAACACCATGACGAAACCCATTGGGATAACCATATTGTCTGACTGACTATTATGTTTATTTCATAATAGGATAGGTTTGTTTTGTTTTTATTCACTGAACTGTACTATAACAACCTGTATGCACACTTTTATGCCCTGAGTGCATTTTTATAAAATATTATTTGAATATATTTTACTTATGGACACCGATGCACTGTTTATTTTAGAATGCAAATGTCATTAACATTCTATTTTTTTTTTTACGTTTGAGTTAAATCATTTTGATTTATTTAAAATCAGAACTTGTATTTATATGCCCATTTGTTCTTCCATTCCTCCTGTAGGTTTATTATATCTGCATATTATCCATGAACTAGTTACTTATTACATATTATTCCCATGAAACTCTATGTCTTCCAAAATAAAACAAAAGGTTTGTTAGAACTATATTTGGTTTGATTCAGCCATGAGCCTACATTTATATTGGCTGTGCTTATTGCTTTGAGAATTCTATGAAACAATATTAAGTGTATACATAACCTTGTAAACCGCAACACAAATAAAGAGCAATAGGGTGAGACTAAATAAACTTATGGGAGTACTGTACTGTAGTCAGAGGTGCTTTAAGGGTACATTTACTATTGAAGATGGGCTGTTGCTATGGGAAACCAATCAGATTCTATTTATTATCTTCTAAATAAAAGGTGCTAAATAAATAAGTAGAACCTGAAAGGTTGCTATGGGCAACATTTACATCTTCAATAGAACCCCTAAGAGGAGAGGAGGCCTGTGTGAAGGTTCCGATTGGGCCACCTCCTTTCAGCAGTGCAAAGATAATGGCATTGAGCATGTGCTGGTGTCTGTGAACAAGGCGCTAGCTCCGGGTTCCTGAGGACACCTCTATTGCACATATCACGGCAGCATTTTCCCAATGTTTTTGCACTGCTTTGTCACCAGGTATCTATCCTTAGAGAAAAAGTTGACTAGTCAGCGTCTATTTGTCATTTCAGACTGTGCTAGGTCATACGCCCACTATCCACGTCGGCGTGGAGTTGATTTTATAAAGTGTGGCGATCGCAGAGAGCCACCAAGCCCGAAGCGTGGCAAGTGCAGCACGCCCAGTGAGGGGACGCGGAAAGCGAGCCCGAAGCGTGGCGAGCGTCTGAAATTTACATGACATGTATTCTGCGTCCCCTCGCGGGGCTCGCTGC
This sequence comes from Crinia signifera, assembly GCF_055691185.1. Classification (NCBI taxonomy): domain Eukaryota; kingdom Metazoa; phylum Chordata; class Amphibia; order Anura; family Myobatrachidae; genus Crinia; species Crinia signifera. The sequence goes on along the minus strand of NC_139217.1, from coordinate 274,228,991 downwards.
GCTCGCCACGTTTCAGGCTCAACACAATCGACATGGACACTGAAACATAGCAGCGTGTCCCCTCGCATGGCTGGCTTCGGGCACACTACTTTATTCTTCCACCACGCCCTAGTGGATGGTAGGACATGAAATACCACCTGTCGGCACGTCGGCTCAATTTTTTTTTAAACCCATGTCGACGTTTTGACTGTCGACCAAATGACCCTGTCGACCTAACCCATGTTGACCTAGACTCATGTCGACCTTCCTGCATGTCGACCTAAATGTATGTCGACCTAATGGTGCAGACCAACTTGCTGATGACCCAATGACCGTATCCCGTGGTGAGCTAGGTTATTGATAAGAAAGGTGTTTCACCACAGGTGATGGCAATGATACGTTACCATTTTCTCCCTCATGGAGAGGGTCAGACAGGCAAGTATGTGGACCTAGGTACAGTAAATGACAGAAGTAGAAGTTGTTTTGGCAACAACTTTCTCTATCTCTCTCCACGGCTTAATACATTTCTCCCATGGTTCTAAAGCTTACAATGTACTTTTTAAGTACCAGGATTTGATTGGTTAGTTAGTCCAACCTGATTTCAATAAAAAAATAAATCAATCATAAAAAACTCAATCATAAAAAATCCATATTCAGCTTTGGTTGCATCATCTTTTAAAACATGCTAAAGTAATCAAGACAATTAAAACATGTTTTTTCTCTATGAATAATATAGTTCAAACTAAATCTATGGTGAAATCAATAAAACGTATTTAACATGCAAATTAGGTATTGTTCTGAAAAATGTATCCTGATGTTGGCAATGTAAATATATTCTGTTAAATACAAGGAATTCTATACACTGGCCGTGGTCTGAAGGTTAATGTGAGTTTCTACACTCTGAGGCTCATGTCTCTGTGACTGACGGACGTAGTCAGCGCTTGTATGCTTTTATTTTATACCTGTGGTTTAAAAGCAAGAAAAAAAAATGAAGATGCTCCTAGGCATGTAATAAATAAGTGACCAAGTCATCGCTGGAGTCGCTGGAGTCACCATTCACCAAGATAGTTGATACAACTCATTAATGAAATTAATGACACATAGGACGTCATTCAGGTCCGGTTGATGTTGTGCTCTGCTGCGCAATGTACCAATGTTCTTCACTTTGCACATGTGCAGGACCCATTGTAGATGTAGACGCACTACAGAAATGTATTTTCTGTCTGGAATAATTTCCTACTATGTACAGTATGTGGCATTGTGCTAGTTCCAATAGCAAACACAATGGTTCATGCCAAGTTTATATTTGTGCCTTCTCTCTAGTCCTCAGGATGTACACTCTGTAGTTGGCTCACTTTTATTTCCTGGGCATATGCAAAAATAGCTTGGTATTACATCCATTCAGTGTGGCAAGGAGGCATCACACGTAGATGCTATTTTGCTCCAGAGAAAACCTGAAAAAACATGTTTTGGTGTATATTCAGTGCTGACGAGAGGTCTGCCGGCCCCAGTATCATTTTGGGGGTGAGATTTAGGGGGAAATTTACTAAAGGAAATTTGTAAAAAAATAGGTGTATTTGTATCCAGAAATACACTTATTTTTTACATTTACTATCCCGAAAATATGGCAATTTGTATTCGTATTGATGTGCTATCAATACGAATACGAATTGCCGTATTTTCGGGATAGTAAATGTCAAAAATAAGTGTATTTCTGGATACAAATACACCTATTTTTTATAGTAAATTTCCCCCTTAATCACAGAAGATGTTGCCACGCTCCCTTAGTGATTTTTTTTTACAGCCACAAAGCACTGCAGACTAGTGATGGGCAAAACGGGTCACTAACGAGAGCTGGGATCCAGCAGATCAGTCAGTGAAAAGATCTTTATCTTTTAGGCGGATCAACGGTTCACTTTGAAAGAAGGGGTAATTGATAATAACGAAGCATAATTTGTTTTACAATCATTGATTGCCTTTTTTTTTTTAAACAGTGAGCTGAACAGATAAGAACATACATAACCGAGTAAAACACTGATCGATGGCTGGGTGCAGAATCGCCATCGATGGCGTCTGCACCGATGGCCATCCCTAGCAGCAGCAGCCTTGTTATTCTTTATTTTACTTACAGTCGCAGCACTGTACTCAGTCTCCAGAGTTAGTACATCTCAGCTGCCACAGGTGGCAGTGCTGAGATCAGAAAAATGCATTGTAATGAAAAACGAAACTGAAAGTAAAAGAACAACGGATCACCTTTTTTGGGTTCGGCGGCTCCCTCAGTCTTTTATGGGATCCGTTCAAAAGAACCGCTTCGTTCGCGAATGACCCATCTCTACTGCAGACTCTTTTGCAGCACAACAAACTACAGTCTGTGGTGTGCTGACAGCATGAGCGTCTCATACGCTGTCACACTGACAGCATGAGAGTTGCCACTGATGCTGCCAGAGAGGGAGAGGAGAGGGTCGGACCAGAGCCCCCATTAGGCCCCTCCATCAAGCCCGGACAATTAGTAATCACCCCCACCCCCCATCTCAGCAGCCATGGGTATATTCAGGAAGCAGTGAATAGAGTGGAGAAGTCAGCCACTAGAGAAGTTGCCCAACCAATCAGCTTTGGGGCATTCTATAAAACGAGTAAAAACAAGTGGTGGTCAGCGCACTGGGGGTAGTCTTTAATTCTAATAATGGATCAAGTCCAATACTTGTCTGGGAGCAATAACTGTAGGCAGGGATGTCAGTCACTATGGCATTTTAAAGTTCCCAATATGTCCCACGCCGTAAAGGTGTTATGCTGGGAAGCTTGAGGCTGAATGTTCTTATGATCACATGTTCATTATGGATTCTTATTCCCTATTCTTTTTCCTCCTGGGTGATGGTTACCTCAAACACCAGGGAGAGATGTATCAGCAGTAATTCAATTGCAGTTAGTAATTGCGGTATATGCTTACCCTCATAGGCGTGTGCACGGGGGGTGCCAGGGGTGCACAGGCACCTCCTAATAATGCCTCCCGCAGCCTCCTCCTTTCTCTTTGAGATGCTGGCTCACTGGCTGGATTCTGCACGCCGCCCCCTTCCCTCCTCCGCCTGGCAGCTCAGCAGCTGCAAATGCATCCCTCCTCTGCCTAGCAGCATGAGGCGAGCTCCTTACCTCCTTCCCTCTGCTTGGCAATGTAAGCTCCGTACCCCCTCCGCCCTGGCACCTCCATCCGCCCGGCAGCTGCAGCTCCCCCCCCCCTCCGCTAGTCAGCGTGAGCCCCCCCTCCACTCGTTTGCAGAAGCTCTGTCCCGCATCCACTCATCAGCGCCGGAGCTCCGTCTTCACCTCTGACCATCGCCTCCTTCATTCCCCACCTGACAGTGGCAGCTCTGTCCCCACACCCAGTGGTAGTGGTAGCAAGCTCTCCCCTTCCTCCGCAGGCTCCAGGCATACTATATACACACCAATGTGTATATAGCTTTATGGGGCACTATGTGTGTAACACTATGGGAGGCAGTATGTATGTAGCACTATTGGGGGGCATTGTGTCTGTAACACTATGGGAGGCAGTATGTATGTGGCACTATTGGCAGGCATTGTGTGTGGCACTAAAGGGTCAGCATTATGTGTGTGGCACTATGGGTGGCATTATGCATTAAACACTATGGGGACATTGGCCCTTATTCAGATCTGATTGCAGTACAAATTTGTTCTCAAAATGGGCAAAACCATGTGCACTGCAGGTGGGGCAGATGTAGCATGTATAGAGAGAGTTACATCTGTGTCAATTATTTTGTTTCTGTGCAGGGCAAATACTGGCTGCATTATTTTTACACTGCAATTTAGATTATCAGTTTCAACACACCCCACCCAAATGTAACTCTCTCTGCACATGTTAACTCTGCCCCACCTGCAGTGCACATGGTTTTGCCCATTTTGAGAACAAATTTGTACTGAGATCAGATCTGAATAAGGGCCATTATGCGTATGGCACTCCGGGGGGGGGGGGGGTATTATGTATGTAGAACTAAGGGGGGCATTATATGTGGGCAATAAGCATGTTATCCCCCCAGACAATGAACATGTAATCCCCTGGGCAACAAGCATGTAATCCACCTGGGCAACAAGCATGTAGTCCCTGCTGGCAATGAGTATGTAACTACCACCGGCAACGAGTTTGAGCATGCAAACCACCCCCACCCCCCATGTCAATGAGCATGTAACCCCCTGGCAAGGAGCATGTAAACCCTGGCATCGAACAGCACACTTTTATGGCATAATATGTAATGGGTATTATGGTGTGTGGCATTATGTGGAATAGGCATTATGTGTGATGGGCATTACTGTGCATGTCATTATGTATAATGGGCATTACTGTGTGTGGCATTATGTTTAATGGGCATTTCAGTGTGTGGCATTATGTGTAATGGGCATTAAATTTTTGCAGCGCACCTTTGGCGAGCACTGTCCCTGTTTCTGGTGTTGGGGGGGGGGGGGGAATGATTCAATGATTCATTCTGAAGTGCATATACATAAATAAGTCACCTTCTATTTAGTTAGCATTTATACCCAATCGGTGGTGATGGACACACCCAGGAGGTGGGGATGGACATGCCCAGTAGGTGGTGATGGACACTCCCCTCCAATGGTGCACCCCCTAAGAAAATGGGCTGCGCACGCCTATGCTTACCCTGTAGTTCACATTAGTCTGTGTGGATGTTCCCTTATCCGCTGCTGTTAGCGCTTAATGCAGTGTGAGTGAGTGGGTATAAGGGGGTTGGGAACTAAATATAACGCTGATAACATAACCATGTAAGGCACATCAATATACAGCAATTGATGAGAAAGTATACACAAAGTTAATTACTTTACCAGTTTTGTGCAGTCGAAGTGCGTTGCATCCCTTACTTATAGGGACTTTTTCAATATTTGAAAGGGCCTTTTGAAAAATCATGGGTCCAGCAATCTGACCCGGGTTAAAATAAGGGTTTTAACTGGGACAGACCCAGGTTGCTGCGCCGTGTTCACACTATAGGGAGAAAGATCTGTCTCCTCTTCTGCCCCCCAATGACATGCCACCTCTCCACCCTGCCCAAAGTGATGTCAGCAGGGGCGGATTTAGGGATGACTGCGCCCCTAGGCACAACAATAACGCCGCCCCCCCCACCCCCTGTCTAATTTTATTATTTTTATTGATTACTTATAAGCCCTTATTTGATAATAGCCAATATAATGGATTTATTTTTAAAAAAGGCACTAACTGTGACATGTTCTTTTATTATGAATACATATTTACTAAGTAGGACAGTTACTGGGGCAGTATCTGCATGTCCTATCATTTACACTATATTTAAGATGGAATATAGTACAGTACAGTGGATATTTTGCAGTTATTGCTACATTTTGGGCTGACAGTACTATCACAGGCATCCGAGTGCCGCCCCCCAACATGTGCCGCCCCAAGGCACGTGCCTCACGTGACTAATGGGAAATTCGGCTCTGGATGTCAGTGACCTGGCTTATTGCCGGGTTACTGTGGGGAGCTTCACCTCGCAAATGTCGGGTTGCTACCGTGACGGACCCGTTTCTAAATCCCGTGTGTGAACCTGGATTTCCAATGTTAAAGGGGTATAAAAGGTGCAATTTCAAAATCAAATGTATCAATATCTGTAAGGGTGTCACCAAAACCAACTCTCAGAGGGCAGAACCTATTTCCTTGTAATGTATTTGACATTATGAGGGAAATTTACCAATATGAAAAACCTAGTTTTTCGTATTGGTATTTCCCCTACGACTGCATACGACTGTTTCAGTCGTATGCAAAGTCGTGTTCCGGAGGGGAAATTACAAAGCAGTCATATACGACTGCTTTGTAACCCTCCAATGTCGTATTCATTCATATTAGCTGGCCATATATATGGTCGCTAATACGAATTTTTCTAGCAGTCTGCACGGATCAGTCAGATCCGTGCAGGCTGCAGAGTGTAAAAAAAAATAGAAAAATAAATAAATATTAAAAAAAATGGCGTGGGGTCCCCCCCACAGCCGAAACCAGCACCAGGCTGACAGAGCCTGGAGCCGGTAATTAAAAATCAGGGAACCCGACAAATAGGGGTTCCCTGATTTTTAACAACCAGCCCCAGTCTCCTGCTCTGGGGCTGGTTCCCAAAATACGGGGGACAAAATGAGTAGGGGTCCCCCGTATTTTAAGAACCAGCCCCAGGCAAAACCAACCAGCAGGGCAATGCCACAGCCGGGGGGAGACTTTTTATACAAGTCCCCCCGGCCAAAGCATTCATCCCTACCGACCAGTCAGCCTGGCCAGGGGCCCTGGGGGAGTGGGGACCCCCCCAATGAAGGGGTCCCCCCCCTCCAGGACTTACCTGACCAGGCTGAAGCCTGGTACTGTCCCCGATGCCCCTGGGTGGTGGGCATCGGGCTGATTCAAGTGTAAAAAAAAGATTAAACTATTGTTTTTTACTGTGGCACTACAAGTGCCAGCAAGCCTCCCCAGCAAGCTGGGACTTGGAGAACCACAAGTCCCAGCCTGGGACTGTGTTGATATTCCGGTTAAAAAAACACAAAAACAGTACACAAAACACACTGACACAAATTTTAAATAAAAGTTTAATACACACATCACACACACACTGATACTTACCTATCTTGATCCCGTCGGTAGGTCGCTGGCTCCGGTGTCGGCGGCTCCGGTGTCGGCGGCTCCGGTGTCGGCGGCTCCGAGGTCGGCGTCCTGTCTGAAGAAAATCCATGCTGGACCTGTGGAAGGAAATCCTACTCACCAGGTCCTCCATGGATAGTCTTGTGTCTTCTGTCTTCTTTTCCAGGGCTTATTTCTTTTTCTTCTTTCTTCTTTCTTCTTCTTTACGCTGCCGGCAGCTCCCGGGACTTTCAGAGCTTCAGAGGTGTTTCCTCCTCGACGTCTGGACTAAGAATGAATTCTAGCCAATCAGGAGCCGCCTAGCGGCCAATCAGGGGCCAGTAAAGTCGGCTCCTGATTGGCTAGAATTCATTCTTAGTCCAGACGTCGAGGAGGAAACATCTCTGAAGCTCTGAAAGTCCCGGGAGCTGCCGGCAGCATAAAGAAGAAGAAAGAAGATAAAGAAATAAGCCCTGGAAAAGAAGACAGAAGACACAAGACCATCCATGGAGGACCTGGTGAGTAGGATTTCCTTCCACAGGTCCAGCATGGATTTTCTTCAGACAGGACGCCGACCTCGGAGCCGCCGACACCGGAGCCGCCGACACCGGAGCCAGCGACCTACCGACGGGATCAAGATAGGTAAGTATCAGTGTGTGTGTGATGTGTGTATTAAACTTTTATTTAAAATTTGTGTCAGTGTGTTTTGTGTACTATTTTTTTAACTGTGGAACTACAAGTGCCAGCGGGCCCTTTAATGCCCAGCAGGCTGGGACTTGTGGTTCTCCAAGTCCCAGCTTGCTGGGGAGGCTTGCTGGCACTTGTAGTGCCACAGTAAAAAACAATAGTTTAATCTTTTTTTTACACTTGAATCAGCCCGATGCCCACCACCCAGGGGCATCGGGGACAGTACCAGGCTTCAGCCTGGTCAGGTAAGTCCTGGAGGGGGGGGACCCCTTCATTGGGGGGGTCCCCACTCCCCCAGGGCCCCTGGCCAGGCTGACTGGTCGGTAGGGATGAATGCTTTGGCCGGGGGGACTTGTATAAAAAGTCTCCCCCCGGCTGTGGCATTACCCTGCTGGCTGGTTTTGCCTGGGGCTGGTTCGTAAAATACGGGGGAGCCCTACTCATTTTGTTCCCCGTATTTTGGGAACCAGCCCCAGAGCAGGAGCCTGGGGCTGGTAGTTAAAAATCAGGGAACCCCTATTTGTCGAGTTCCCTGATTTTTAATTACCGGCTCCAGGCTCTCAGCCTGGTGCTGGTTTCAGCTGTGGGGGGGACCCCACGCCATTTTTTAATTTATTTTATTTATTTTTACAACGCAGCGTGCACGGATCTGACTGATCCGTGCAGGCTAAAACGAGAATACGACAGGAAAATGATGTTCTATTTTTCTGCCGTATTTTCGTGGACAAAAGCAGCCGTATTTTCTATACGGCTGCTTAGTAAATCAGGAACCACCATTCTTTTGAATGGTGATTTCTGTCGTATCCTAACGATGGTGTAGACATTCGTATTTGTAAATACAAATACGAATGTTCCATCCCTAGGTCTACGAATTGTTGTATTTTGGGGATAGAAAATCCCGAAAATACAAATTCGTAAAAAAAAGGTGTATTTCTCCCTACGTATACACCTTTTTTCTACGAATCCATTTTGGTAAATTTCCCCCTATATTCCAAGTGACTCTGGAAGTCATTGGGAAATGAGGTATGGATCATTAGGTCACCAGGCATTATGGTCGACAAGCATTAGGTGGACACCATTAGGTCGACATGCATTTAGGTCGACATGGGTAAGTTTTTTTAACCGGAATATCAACACAGTCAACATAAACACTAAATCGGAGCACTGCTTCAGGCACTATTTTGTTCTCCCACTACACCCTAGTGGATTATAGGGCATGAAATACCACCTGTTGGCACATTTTTGCTCAAAAAATAGTAAAAAAACCCATGTTGAACTACAGATGGAGTAGGTCCCATCCTTGCAGGGGATGGCGCTGGCGACGCCAGCCGCCATCCCCCGCCAGTGCCATATTGATGGCAAGAAGGGGACGCGCGCGCACAAGAGGCGCGCGCGTCCCCTTCCGACGGCGCTTCCATCCGTTCCCCCGGGACCCCGCCGGCTTGCCGATGGTAACCCGTGGTCAGTGCTGCCTGCCCGCACCCCCCCTAACCCCCCCCCCCCCCCTAACCCTGTCCGTCTCCCTGAGGCGGAGACGGACAGGGTTTCCGTCGCGCTGGCGACGGAGACAGAGACGCGCGTGCGCGTGAGACGCACGCACGTCTCAGTATGTTCGTTGACGAGGCTGCTGGCGGGTCGCCAGCGGGGACGTTCTGGCGATCCGCCAGCAAGGATGGCCTGTACTCCATCTGTAATTACTCTGTCGACCTTAAGCATGTCGACCTAATGACCCTGTTGACCTTAAGTCATGTCGACCTTCCTGCATGTGGACCTTAAGTTATGTCCACCTAAATGCATGTTGACCTATTGGTGTCGACCTAATGCTTGTCAACAATCCTGCTGGTGACCCGATGACCGTATCCCGGGAGTCTACTTACTGGGCAACAGGGAAGAAACATTGCACTTATATATAGAGGTGTCCTCTAGAGGGTGTCATTATAAACTGTGGCTTACATCCGTAGGAGATGTGGGGGCATGGCTCTGCAAAAGGGGCAGAGAGGAGCATAAGGTGAGACAACAGCTTTCCAATATGGGCGTGGCTTCATATTTACATTATTGTAGCCACACCCCACTTTTCAATGCCAATATTGCTGGTATTGTACATCAGGGGGCGTGGCTACTGTGACCTTTTTCAGCCACCTACTTTACTCTATAAGTGACCGACTGGGTTGCGGGGAGGGGGTTAAATGTGAATCTGGGAGACTTGTCGGAGGACTGGAAGCAGCACCCAATGTTTGGGAGCCTCCCAGCAGGGAAGTAAACTATGTACTAAGCGAGATTGCACTGATTAAATTGATGTACGCCATTTGTACATCTGGGTAGGAATTAGTCTGAAGTTTTGTAAGAAGTGCCACAGCTTATTCTCACCCTAAAATCCATTGTGCGGTCCAGTTTACTTTATTTTCTTTTAAAGAGCAGTAAAAAGTGTGGAAAGTGTGCATTTATACAGGCGTCGCTGGAGTTCAGGAAAGGCACTCCACAAAAACTCTGGAATTTCGAAGTGACTGAAATGTTCTGGCAAGCCGAAGCCAATCAAATTACTGGTGTTTCAAACGTGTCTATCTAAGTGTGTTTTTCTGTGGTCTGTAAGAGTCACAAAGTCAAATATCTTTTGTGAACATAATTACAGCAACAATGCCTTGTATCAAGAGAAATCACTTAATAATTTCCATAACACGTTCATGTCTCCATTTGTTCGTGCTATTCTCTAAAAATAACAAGAAATAAGAGCAGAGTAGAAGAAAAGAATGAAGTCAGAGCAGTGAGCATTTTGCCAAAAGTGATGTCAGCTCGACACGAATACAATTTCCAAAAGCATTTAAAGCAATGAAATCTAGCTAAAGTAAACAGTATCTGTATTTGTTTTACAAAACCTTGACCAAAAGATTACTCAAGGATTAGGATAAGAAAGTCTAATTTAGTCTGTGTTCAAATACTGTAGCCTCTGTGGCGGGAAGAAAAGAAATACAGTACTATTGAAATGGAATGGATGCTTCTCTGAAGCAAGTTCTTCTTATATGAAGTGTCAGTGAACGTTGAAACTTTTTTGTAATTGAGTTTATATGAAACCACAAGATACCACAATTATATACAGAAATGCATTAAACAATTGTGGCACAAGGCCATGGCTAAATGTGAATTGTTATCATAAAATGTACTTGAATTCTTTTTATCTAGAGTTTTAACCTGTGAAAATTGAAAGTGGAAAATTAGCTTTAATGCTTTATACAGTATGCCTTGCCCTTCCAGTGGCGTACACAGATGGGGTCCTAAGAACCTAGAACACCCCCTCATTGACCACAATTGGTGCTGTGTTCCCTCCTGGTATCATCCTGAGATTTGCTGAGACAATTTTGGCATCAATGTCGCCTTCAATTCACCCATGAATCGCAGCTTATGCAGTGAGGGGACCAGGCCTAACTATACCATTTACCTAGCCCTACTCTCAAAAAATGCTACTACAGCCTCAGCAAAGTTGCAGGAACGGGCTGAATGATGTGTGCACGAAAAGCTAGTTTCTGTAGGACCGGTAAATATCAGAGATGAACAGCTTGGTTTTGATGAGAACCAAAATACCCGAACTGTTGGGTTCCAAGTCGAACTAAGTTCCTGTACGGGGCAAAGTTCAGATCTCAGGTCTAAGGACTGAATCTCATGATTTCAAGCACCATTTCAAGCAATAAATGAATCATATTAAAGTGTCAGAAATTGCGGTGCGCGTCCGCCTCTGCGACAGCGTCCTTTAACCACATGCTGGTTTGTCCTGAGACGGAAGTCCTGGTTCTGCACTGTCTCCAATCATTCTCCATGGCAGGATGTGTATGACAATTCCATGGGGCCTAGTCGGTATCCCACGCCCTTCTCAAGCTGGTCCCAGTATGTGCTCAACACAAAACCTTCTGTCAGGCTCCTGCTGGTACCTGTTACCACTCTCAATACTTAGAAAGAAGAGAAACGGTAGTCCACAAAGAGTGGGCAACCGTTCGCAGACAGGGATTCTTTTTGGAGGCACACTTTTAATTTGTTTAGAATAATGTATAATGAATGAGTTAAAACTTAACTTTTAATTCTAATATGTCTAAAATAGTGATAACTCTATTAAGTCATATAAGGCAAAATTGGCAATGTAGAGTTAAACTATAAAAAAATTATTTCGCATATTTTCATGTGAACAAAAAAGAGATAGCCACTGATATATTTCCTCATATAATCTTGTCCAAATCAGTGGCAGTTGGTGGTGTTGTTTTGAATACACATATAGCATAAATTATGCAAGTTTTTTGGAGCCTATAATAGGTCAGCTGATGACAGATCCAGAATATGTAATTTATCTATACGTATTTGAAAATTATTACATTAAGAATATGAAAAGTCACATATAGTATACCCCTAGATGATGGTTAGCCGTATATTATAAAGACTCTTACAGTATGGTAACTGGCGCAGGTATCCTTTCAAAATTGGGAAAAGCGCAGTACAGTGAGTTAGATTCTAATCTTTCTGCTGCCCGCCTTCTTCATGGAGATGAGCGGAAGGGGGGTGAGAGAAGAGTTAGATGCACTGATGGAAAGAATAGCAGGTGAAAAGAGGACACTCCTGTAAGTGGTGTTAGGTCAGTCCTGATACTGAAGCATTGCAGGGCTGAAATTCGCCACCAGGAAGTCTCTCTTTGCACGTTGAAGGAAAATCTAGACAAAGAAAAAGCGGGGGGGGGGGGGGGGGGGGGGGGGAAGGAAAGGGGGAAGGGAAAGTAAGGGTTAGGAAGGAAAAAGGGCTGAGGTACGATTTCAGACACAGGCAGATGGATCTAAATGTCTGGCAGCGGATTCATACAAAATGTACGCTCAGAGTGAAAATATCAATACAATCTATTACAGCTCATTAGCGTGGTAATTGGTTGCACTGTAGTTGTAGACGTCTGAACAAAAAATATTAGACAAGAAGTATATATGCAATAAAAGCATGTACATGTAATTTATATGCAATGATGTTCAGCAGTTTTGACATTTGCTAAGTGGCTATGGTAAAGTTGTAACAAAATGCTGGTGGATGAATGATTACAAGTGTCAATACAGTTACTGTTTGGCAACAAATCTATACCAAAGTTCTGTGACAATTTACAGCAGTATCATGCATATATAAATGATGTTTCAACAATTTTTTAGCATATATAGTGCGGCCGTAATACAGTAATGTCAAAAATGCTGATAAGTAGACAAAATAGGTATTAATACCGTCACTGTCTAGTGTCAGTTTTATAGCAAAGCTCTGCAACACCCTTCCACGCACATATAATTGCTATCAGCAATATGTTTAGCAAATTTCAAACATTCAATATTTGGCTGCGGTAGAGCTGAAAAAAGATGCTGGCAGATCAGCATTTACAAACATTTATACTTGTACTTTCTGGCAGCCAATCTATATATATATATATATATAAATTGTAACTCAATGTGTGGTTACAACAATAATGCCCTATGTAACCAAAGCACACTTGTAGAAGGACATATACAAATACAAACACAAACACAATACCTGTTTGTGTCAACAATGGGAGCACCGTTAATAGTAGGATAAAAAAAATCACATTGACATTGCCCACAGTAAATGTATAATATAATGATAATCAACTTAGCTAGATCATTAGCCACAAATGGCCACAAAAGCGCAGCAAATTAAATGCCAATTAATAATAATGGACAGTAGTCTAACAATTGCTATACAGACGTCTAGCAGATTAGGAAAAATAGAAGGAAGGAGGCGTACATATATAAAATAGATATCCGCTGCCAGAAAATGAAGAAGAAGAGGTACTTATCAGAGAGGTCACCATTAAATTATCAATTAAAGGTATTGAGTGACTATAGTTTATTGCATATTCTACCTTACAGCCAGACATAAAAGTTGGAAGGGAGCAGATCAGACAGCAGTGGTAAGTGCTAGAGTCAATCACAGAGGTCCCGTCTTCTGAGAGCGGACGGGAGATACTAGTGATTTACCAGCACACTGCTGGAGAAAAAAAGGGCTGGAGAGAAGGTGCTGGGACAACCGCTGTAAGCGGTGTTAGGTCTGACCTGATGCTCGAGCAGAGCAGGGCAGAGATGCGCCGCCAGCGTGTCCCAGACAACCTAGAGAAAGAAGCGGGGAGCGGGGAGGATACCTGCGGCGGCCAGGGGTAGCTGGATCAAAGTCACGGCTGGCAGTTCCCCATGGACTGAGGCAGAGGCAGAACTCTGGGAGGCAATGGAGTCATCTGCCGCCGGGCTCCTGCTCCCAAGGGGGCACCTCTCCTCCCCTGTGAGTTTGAATAAGTTAATTGAAAACCATCGATATTGCTTCTGTGTCTGTCTCCTCCTCCCAGCAGGACCATAAATGTCACACTCTCTTTATTGTAAACATAATATCCATAACATGCATACATATATTTATATAAGATGTGTGTGTGTTGGGGGGGCACCAATTTTTATCTTGCCTCCGGGCAACTGCGACGAACTTACGCCACTGGACTGAGGAGACTGTCAGCACCTAAGCAGCATCAGTCAGAACGCGTTTCACCACGTGGGCTTGATCACCTGAAGCCTGAGGCTTCAGGTGATCAAGCCCACGTGGTGAAACGCGTTCTGACTGATGCTGCTTAGGTGCTGACAGTCTCCTCAGTCCATGGGGAACTGCCAGCCGTGACTTTGATCCAGCTACCCCTGGCCGCCGCAGGTATCCTCCCCGCTCCCCGCTTCTTTCTCTAGGTTGTCTGGGACACGCTGGCGGCGCATCTCTGCCCTGCTCTGCTCGAGCATCAGGTCAGACCTAACACCGCTTACAGCGGTTGTCCCAGCACCTTCTCTCCAGCCCTTTTTTTCTCCAGCAGTGTGCTGGTAAATCACTAGTATCTCCCGTCCGCTCTCAGAAGACGGGACCTCTGTGATTGACTCTAGCACTTACCACTGCTGTCTGATCTGCTCCCTTCCCAACTTTTATGTCTGGCTGTAAGGTAGAATATGCAATAAACTATAGTCACTCAATACCTTTAATTGATAATTTAATGGTGACCTCTCTGATAAGTACCTCTTCTTCTTCATTTCTGGCAGCGGATATCTATTTTATATATGTACGCCTCCTTCCTTCTATTTTTCCTAATCTGCTAGACGTCTGTATAGCAATTGTTAGACTACTGTCCATTATTATTAATTGGCATTTAATTTGCTGCGCTTTTGTGGCCATTTGTGGCTAATGATCTAGCTAAGTTGATTATCATTATATTATACATTTACTGTGGGCAATGTCAATGTGATTTTTTTTTATCCTACTATTAACGGTGCTCCCATTGTTGACACAAACAGGTATTGTGTTTGTGTTTGTATTTGTATATGTCCTTCTACAAGTGTGCTTTGGTTACATAGGGCATTATTGTTGTAACCACACA